>NC_088793.1:121784639-122146973 GCF_011386835.1 Chrysemys picta bellii
GCTGGGCCTCTACACCATCAGATGTGGTTACCAAAATCACAAACATCTCCAGGTTCAGAGTTCATGACTACAGCCGGTTCATCCCCCTTTCAAACACACTTCAACCTGACACAACAATACAAGCATGTTTTTCTTTTCCATACAGACCAAAACATTGTTTTGAATATCTGCCTTTCTGCTGTCTGCCAAATAAACAATCTTAGTAGTAAACTAATTGCCATGTGTGGCAGACAAGAAAATATCTGCCGGCAATAGATGGGTTAAGTATATTCCACCTGAAGAACATAACTGGAAGCTATCAAGAGGAAACCAGGACAGATTCATCCTGTGCTGGTGCAGTGCAGGGACATGGGGGACACAGCTTGACCCTCTACTATTCAGGGATTGCAAGGACCAGTGCAGCTGCACCCCCATTGCAATGACAGAGTTCTGTAGAACTTTACAGGACCACAGAAACACTGCATGCAGGTGCACCCCAGCCACACCTCCTCCTATCTCAGACACCCCTTTCCCATTCCTCCAAACCACCCCTGCACATTTCCTGCTCTAGGGGCTGCTGTAGAGGTGGCACCAAGTCTCTCTGTAGTAGGGATATTTCCTGGGAAGGTCTTATGCCTGACCTACGACCCCTTTGTGCAACTATAGCCTAGCCTAGTGAGCTCAAAGGGGCCATAGCACAACATTAAATTGGCCCTGCAGTATATAACAAGAACTGCAGTGGGTGGTAGGTAGGGTGACCAGATGTCCCGTTTTTAAAGGGACACTCCCGGTTTTGGGGACTTTTTCTTATATAGGCGCCTATTATCCCCCACCCCCTGTCCCGTTTTTTCACAGTTGCTATCTGGTAACCATAGTGGTAGTAACAGGGAGAGTTGACATTGGGGTCATAGCACAAGGTGTTCCAGCTTCCTTTCAAGACTCAGGAGAACTGGACAGAGGAAGCAGCCACACCCGGGTATAACTGTGGTTTTTTTCTATCTTACAGTTTCATTATTGTCACAGCCTCACTGTTGTTCTGAAGACCATGATGTACGGAAAGCTGATTATCTGAACAGGCTTTTTCCCCAAACCCAAATTAAATTTAACCTTCACTTTCTTGCATTGCTTCCACAGATCTCTGACTTATGTTCTTTTCATTAGATCATGCACACAAGCTTGAATGAGATACCAAACAGCAGGTCAGCTTGACCACATGCCAGGGAATCAAACAGAAAACCTTTCTTATCTTGCTGTATTCCCCAACCCAATCTCACACTAACTCTAGGGAGATTATGGTTTAACACTAATAATAAATAAAATTCCATTGGATTATTTTTAAATGACTGTTCTCTAAAAAGGTATCTGGGGAGTGTCATGGTTACACAGCACTCAGAAGCACAGAATTGTTGGGGAAAGGCAGCAGCTGCTCCAATGCTGCATCAATCCACGCACAGCAGAGCAAAAACACTGCATTAGCTTTGCTGTGCTATTTTTTCTTTGTTGACTACATCACAACTGTGTTCATGGAAACCCTGAGGGACTACTAGGAGCAGCTTTAGCTGCTCAAAAGAATAATATAAAAGTCACTTTTTTATTGAAAGGCAGTTTATTTGTGATATAAGAGCTTGGAGCAAAGGGACCAGGATGCATTGCCAGCTGCTCTTTACTCCCACCTATCTCCCATCATTCAGTGCACAGAATCTGAAAAAGAGGTATAAGGAAAATCTTAGAAGTGGCAGGGACAAGATCAGATATGAAGATGCCAGAAAAGCTCTTCCCACAGTGATTGAAGTAGACACTAAAGAGTCCTGGAAAAAGAAATGCCCAAAAAGTCTCAGGCAGCTTTTCCCTTTACTGCATCTTAGCCTCATCCTCCACTACTGATGCACCTCTCTAACATCATAACCCTCGTTCTAGTACTAGATCCTTAAGAACAGAGTATTAGTTGTGCCAAATTGTACATAAACGTCCACATGGTACTAGAAGGAGATTAAGTCAGGATACGAGTTCAAGTTTCCAGTGCTTAGATACTAATAGTCCCCTAACCACTTGTAGAGAAATCAAATTGTAATCGAAATACAATCCTTAGTTTTCTAGTTTAGAACTAGAATGCAAGCAGAGCTTACTCATATAAGTAGTTCAACTGAAGTCAATGGGACTACTTCTGCAATTTTAAGGGGTTTGCAGCTGAACATGAAGAGAATAATGTGCATGCTGGTTAAACACAGTTAAAAGATGGAATAGCTCACACCTCCAGTTCTCATTTTCATAGGTGATAGCCTACTATTTAGTATTCTTATTTTTAAAATATTTTGTCTTCTTTGATTTTGTGCCTCCACTGGCTTCCTGGAGTCAATTTGCTATTTTCTCACATAGTTGCCACAGAAGTGGATTTCCAAAAGCTATTATGATAAAAAAATGCATTAATAAGCAATCTGACTTCAGCACAGCAAACAGTAAACTCATTTTGCTTCTGTAGTGTTCATTGCTGCTACCATTATTAAAAAACTAAACTAAGGCCTGGTCTACAGTAGGCATTTATGTCGAAGTTAGCGCCGTTACATCGAATTAACCCTGCACCCGTCCACACTGCGATGCTATTTAGTTCGACATAGAGGTCTCTTTAATTCGACTTCTGTACTCCTCCCCGACGAGGGGAGTAGCGCTAAATTCGACATGGCCATGTCGAATTAGGCTAGGTGTGGAGGGAAATCGACACTAATAGCTCCGGGAGCTATCCCACAGTGCACCACTCTGTTGACGCTCTGGACAGCAGTGCGAGCTCGGATGCTCTGACCAGCCACACAGGAAAAGCCCCGGGAAAATTTGAATTGGAATTCCTTTTCCTGTCTGGCCAGTTTGAATCTCATTTCCTCTCTGGACATCGTGGCAAGCAGAGCAGCACTGGCAACGATGCAGAGCTCTCCAGCAGTGATGGCCGTGCAGTCTGTGAATAGAAAGAGGGCCCCAGCATGGACTGATCGGGAAGTCTTGGATCTCATCGCTGGACACGGGAGGACATGTGGGGCGATGAGTCCGTGCTTTCCGAGCTGCGATCCAAAAGAAGGAATGCAAAGATCTACGAGAAGATCTCTAAAGACATGTCAGAGAGAGGATACAGCCGGGATGCAACGCAGTGCCGCGTGAAAATCAAGGAGCTGAGACAAGGCTACCAGAAGACCAAAGAGGCAAACGGACGCTCCGGATCCCATCCCCAGACATCCTGTTTCTACGAGGCACTGCATTCCATCCTCGGTGCGGCCGCCACCACTACCCCACCAGTGACCGTGGACTCTGAGGATGGGATAGTGTCCACGGCCAGTTCCTCGGACATGTTAGGGGACGGGGAAGATGAGGAAGGAGATGAGGAGGGCGAGGCAGTCGGCAGCACTCACAACGCTGATTTCCCCGACAGCCAGGATCTCTTCATCACCCTTACAGAGATCCCCTACGAAGCGTCCCCAGCCGTTACCCCGGACACAGAATCTGGGGAAGGATCAGCCAGTAAGTGTTGTAAACATCTAAACATTTATTTTTAACAAAACAGGAATATTAACAATTAAAAGAATGGGTTGTTCATGATTAGTGTGCCCTAGGCGCTTAACGGTTTAGTCATGGGCAGTGCAAGTTTTGAAAAAAAATCTAGCAATGTCCGGTTTTCCGTGATTGTCCTGCACAAGCCGCTCTACTGTTTATTCCCTGCTACTGCAGCTACAGTAAAATGCGGTCTATATGTCCGGGGATAGAGCAGTAATCCTCCTGGGACATCTCGATGAAGCTCTCCTGGAGGTAATTTGAAAGCCGTTGCATGAGGTTCCTGGGGAGAGCGGCCTTATTGGGTCCTCCGAAGTACGACACGTTGCCGCGCCACGAGACTATCAAGTACTCGGGAATCATTGCTCTGCACAGCAGGGGGGCATACGGCCCTGGTCTTTGGAGGCTTTCCCGGAGCATTCTCTCTCTGTCGCTCTCAGAGATCCTCATCAGGGTGATGTCGCCCATGGTGACCTGCTTTGAATTAGGTAGGGGAATGTTAGTGTTGGGACTGCTTTCCCGTTCCTTTACAGAACTGTAACCGCTGGTTTGTAGCCACGCGGTGGAGGCGGGAGAGGGGCAGCCAAAAGGGATCGTTCCCGGGGACAGCCGCGAGGGGGTGGGACAGGGGCAGAGTTCCCGCTTGCCGGATTGCTGGCAGCAGGAACTGACATAGCTTTAAATGTGAAATGAGGCCAATGGTAATATAAAAGTTTTAAACTGCCACAAGTGTACGGCTTACCATGTCTGCCTGCAACAGAAATTCCGTTGTCCTGCCCTGCTTCTCAAATGTGCTGTGCAAGACCCCAGGCACTGAATGCGAAGGCCGAGAATTCGATCTTGTGCTGAGTGCGCATGTGATAGGTGCTGTGCATGGTCTTGTTCACAGAGAAAGACTATGTTCTTTGTTCACAACTACATTTATCTTTCTGAGGAATTCACTCCCTTTTTCCCATTTCCACAGCCCCATCTGCGACTGTCTCACAACCTAGCCTGGCATCACACTCCCAGAGGCTAGCGCGGATTAGGCATAGGAAGAAGAGGACACGGGAGGACATGTTCTCTGAGCTTATGGCCAGTTCCCAAGCCCAGGCAGCACAGCAGACCCAGTGGCGGGAGAACTTGACCCGAATGCACCAAGCCAACATGGATCGGGAGGAGAGGTGGCGGCAGGAAGACCAGCAGGCGACTCAAACGCTGCTTGGACTACTGAGGGAGCAAACGGACACGCTCCGGCGCCTTGTGGATGTTCTGCAGGAACGGAGGCAGGAGGACAGAGCCCTGCTGCAGTCCATCTCTAACCGCCCTCCCCCGCCACCAAGTCCCATACCCACCTCACCCAAAGTGCAAAGAAGGAGAGGCGGCAGAGTCCCTGCTAACTCTCACTCCACCCCTGCAGAGAGCTCTAGTAGCAGAAGGCTCTCATTTCCCAAAATTTGAAAAGTTCTTTCCTTCCCGCCTGACACAAGCCCCCGTCCAAGTTTCACCTCCCAATGCCATGTGTAGTTGATAATAAAAAATACGTTTCTGTTAACTACTGTTTCAATCATGTTCTTTTGGAGGAGGAGGGGAAAGGGGGTTGGTAATTGGACAGGACAGTCACCTTTGGCAGGGTACATAGTCGGGGGCAGGCACAGCAGCAGGGCACATACACAGTGCAGTGATGCAGTGACTAGTTACCCTGGTTAGTCTGGGAGGTTGTTTTCATGTTATGTGGTGGGGGGTGGGTTGCTCTGTGACTTTGTGGCGGGGGAGGGCAGTTACAGATCTTAAGCGCCGGTCCTTAGGCAGGATCACAGAGCCACACAGCAGGGGATCTGTAACCGTCCTCCCCCTGCCACAAAGTCACATAGACCCGCCATACACACAGTCCCGATCAGGAGGGGTGACAGGCTCCGTTGAAACAACCATCCCACCGCAGCGGAGCCTATCAATCCTTGAGTTTAGAAGCTGCATTCGCGTCACTACACTACACCCGCTCCGCACCACAGTCTGCGTCCCAGTTTTAAAAAATTCCCGCGAAAACAGTATTAAAGAAAACGGTGTGCTTTAACAAAGTAGAACTATTTTTATTTCGAAACGTGTGTTGGAAGGGGGGTGAAGGGGGTATGTAACTGGATAGGATAGTCAACATTAACTGGGTAAAGAAATGGGGGCAGGTTTAGCTTCTCAGTACACAAACTTTAAAGTCACAGGTTACCCTGCTCACTCAGGAACTTTGCTTTCAAAGCCTCCCGGATGCACAGCGCTTCCCGCTGGTCTCTTCTAATCGCCCGGCTGTCTGGCTGTGAGTAATCAGCAGCCAGGCTATTTTCCTCAACCTCCCACCCCGCCATAAAGGTCTCCCCCTTGCTCTCACAGAGATTGTGGAGCACACAGCAAGCTGCTATAACAATGGGGATATTGGTTTCGCTGAGATCACAGCGAGTCAGTAAGCTTCTCCATCTCCCCTTGAGACGGCCAAAAGCACACTCCACCACCATTCTGCACTTGCTCAGCCGGTAGTTGAAGAGTTCTTTTTCAGTGTCCAGGGTGCCAGTATAGGGCTTCATGAGCCAGGGCATTAGCGGGTAGGCTGGGTCCCCGAGGATGACTATAGGCATCTCCACATCCCCAACAGTTATTTTGTGGTCCGGGAAGTAAATACCTTGTTGCAGTCGTCTAAACAGACCAGAGTTCCTGAAAACACGAGCGTCATGAACCTTGCCCGGCCATCCCACGTAGATGTTGGTAAAACGTCCCCTGTGGTCCACCAGTGCTTGCAGCACCATGGAAAAGTATCCCTTTCGGTTAATGTACTGGGTGGCCTGGTGGTCCGGTGCCAGGATAGGGATGTGAGTTCCATCTATGGCCCCACCGCAGTTTGGGAATCCCATCTCTGCGAAGCCATCTATGATCGCCTCCACGTTTCCCAGGGTCACTACCTTTGGCAGCAGTACATCAACGATTGCCTTCGCTACTTGCATCACAACAACCCCCACGGTAGATTTGCCCACCCCAAACTGGTTCGCGACTGACCGGTAGCTGTCTGGCGTTGCAAGCTTCCAGAGGGCTATGGCCACTCGCTTCTGTACACTTAGTGCAGCTCGCAAGCGGGTGTCACTGCGCTTCAGGGCAGGGGACAGCAACTCACAAAGTTCCAGGAAAGTTCCCTTCCGCATGCGAAAGTTTCGCAGCCACTGGGATTCATCCCAGACCTGCAGCACTATGCGGTCCCACCACTCAGTGCTTGTTTCCCGTGCCCAGAATCGCCATTCCACGGCATCAACATGACCCATTGCCCGTGATGTCCTCGGCACTGGGTCCCCTGCTTTCTGAGAGGTCTGTGCTACTCTCAGACTTCAGGACATCACCGCGGTGCCGTAGCCTCCTCGCCTGACTTTTCTGCATCTGCCTCAGGGAAACCTTTATGATAAGCTGCGAGGCATTGAGAGCGGCCACAACTGCAGCGATGGTCGCAGCGTGCTCCATGCTCGCAGTGCTGTGGCGTCCGCGCTGTCAATGACTGGAAAAGTGCGCAAACTGATTTCCCGCCGGCGCTTTCAGGGAGGGAGGGCGGGAGTGATGGACGGATGACGACAGTTACCCAAAAGCACCCTCGACTCATTTTGTTACCCAGAAGGCATTGCCGGCTACACCCAGAATTCCAATGGGCAGAGGGGACTGCGGGAACTGTGGGATAGCTGACCACAGCGCACCGCTTCGAATGTCGACGCTTTCACCGTTAGTGTGGACGCACAAAGTCGAATTACTGTCCTTAGTGTGGACACACACGTTCGACTTTGCAATATCGATTCCAAAAATTCGATGCAAGTAAAATCGAACTACTCTCGTAGTGTAGACAAGGCCTGAAACACACTTCAGCAACGATCCAAAGCACTACATCCTACCAGAGAAATACTGCAGCGGTTTGGGCTCTTACTGTACAATAATGCAGTGATGACCCTTTTTCCACTCAAGATGTTGCCTGTTATTTCTTCTAGTGTACAAAGTATCATCTTCTTGGCAGAATGCAGTTCATGGCACTTTTCAACTAAGGGCTTAAAAGATAATTTTTTGTACACATAAACATGCTATAGATTGTGTGTATTTTGAAAGAGCATTGCCAGGAAAGGGGGTGTTAGGTATGTAAGAGAATGTGAGGAGAAAGTTATTATCTATCAATACTTCCCTACTTTCTCTATCAACCTTCTTATTTAGAACAATTTATTGAAATCTTTCTTGGAGAGAAACCTTATGAGGGGTGGAGGGGGAAAGAACTTCTAGCAGAGCTTCGCTTGATAAAAGGTGTAAATAATTAAATTCAGTCTGCTAGTCACACATCTCTGCCTGCAAGGAACTGAACAGATGTTTTGCTGGAACACACAAAATATAGATTCCAGAGAAGGTTCTCTTTGGGAATCAGGCTTCAAAACCTAACAAATCAGAATATCTACAAAGATGGCAATTCCCAAGGAGACTAACAAAACTTGTGCAAATCATGAGAAGAATCTGGCACCAATTTGCAGTGAAGTCACAATGTCTAGCAGAGGAGTTTTTTAGGAATGTTTTTAAATAAATTTTAGTCAGAGATGTCTGGCTGTAAATACGATGATAGTAAAGAACGTGAGATTATCCAATGTTATCTGTCCACCTTTGGACAAAAACACATCCCTTTTACTTACTGTACTTATCTACCAATTTTCTCTTGAAGAGTATTCACACAAAAACCTGACATTTTTATGAGTAAACTATTAGCCAATTTGAGTCAATGACATTTTGACAGTTACATTGGCAAAGCTGGACAAAAGCAGAAAATTCTGTTTATGAAATCTATCCTTTGCTTTCGTCAAGTGTGGGGAAAAGATGAAAAATGTTTCACTTTTTTGTGAATGGAGGTCATAAAAGCAGGATTTTCCGTTGATAGTCAACTTTTTTAATATATCTATACTTCTGTCCACCGATGTGTCATTTCTGGAAGTAACACAACAGAAAACCTAGATATTTATCTATCTTATTTATTGCTATACTCCCATTACTGAGGTATCTGAGTGCTTCAGAATCTTTAATATGTTTAGCTTCACATACCTGTGAGGTAGAGCAGTGCTATTATCCCCATTTTATACACAGGAAACAAAGAGGCTAAATGACTTGCCTAAGGTTGTACAGGAAGCATATAACAGAGCAGAGGCTTGAACCCAGATCTCCCAACTGCTACGGTAGGAGCCTAACTACCAGACTATGCTTCCTCTCTTTCCAATTGCAATGCTCTTTGTGCTAAAACACATGGCTTAGTACCTGAAAAATAGGTCAAAATATCTCAAGATGAATACCCAAAAACTGAGGTACTACCCATCATTGCTTATTTTTGAAAATTTTGTCCTAAAGGATTAGATCAAGACCACAGAGTGAGTCATCATAAGAGCCCAGATTAGAACACAGGAGTTCCTTACTCTTAGTCCCACTAGACCAGGGGTGAGCAAACTACGGCCCGCAGGCTGGATCCGGCCTGCCCTGGCCCTGCACTGCTCCCAGAAGAGGCTAGCACCACATCCCTGTGGCCCTTGGGGGAGGAGGGGCCGAGGGCACCGCACACTGTCCTTGCCTGCAGGTACCTCCCCTGAAGCTTCCATTGGCCAGGAATGGGGAACCGCGGCCAATGGGAGCTTCAGGGGAGGTACTCACAGGCGAGGGCAGCGCGAGGAGCGAGGAGCCCCCAAGCGCCACAGGGAAGTGGTGCTGGCCGCTTCTGGGAGCGGCACAGGGCCAGTGCAGGTAGGGAGCCTGCCTTAGCCCCACTGCGCACCGCTGCCACCCCAGAGCCACTCAAGGTAAGCAGCGTCGGGGCAAAGCCCGCACCCCAAACCCCTCCTGCACCCCGCACCCTATCCCCCGCCCTGAGCCCCCTGCTGCACCCCACACCCCTCCTGCACCCCAAGCCCCTGCCCTGAGACCCTTTGTACACCCCGCACACATCCTGCCCCCCAGCCCCTTGCTCTGAGTACCTTCCTGCACACCGCACCCCCTCCCACACCCCGCACTCCCTCCGTCCTGCACCCCAACCCCCTGTCCCAGCCCTACATTCATGGCCCTGCATGCAATTTCCCCACCCAGATGTGGCCCTCAGGCCAAAAATTTGCCCACCCCTGCACTAGACCATACTGTTTTCCACCGTATTGATGCAGAAAGGGAGTCAGACTCAACTGCAGCCTGTCAGCTGGAAGGAAAATTTACAGTAGCCCTGATACCAGTAGCAATAATCCCACTGGTGACACTTCCCCCACAATAATCTCATTGGTGACACTTCCCACACACACATGAATTAATCTGGGGTTCTCAAAAAAAAAACAGAGGATTGGCACAGCATTTCATGGGAGTTCAAAAGTCAGCCCCGGATGGCTGAAGGAAGAAACCGTGAGCTTTAGGGGGGGGAATGGTAATTTTTAACCCTAGCAATCAGTATTTACAAAGATACTATTGCAAAGAAAAAAGTCTAGAACTTATTTATTTTATGTTTTCTACAAGTGAGTTGATGATAGCTCTGACATTTCTACAGCCCTGAAATTGGATATCCAAAGCCCTGAAAGCTACAAGTCTACATAACGAGTTGTGATCACCGGTGAATAGCTAAAGTACTAGAATACTGCTAACTAAACCTAAACCTGCTTAGTTTTTACATTAGTCTAATTCAAACTAGTAAGGGCATCTGTTTTTCTGCAAAGTGGTGTTCAGCCTGAAAATATCCAAACTACAGTATTTAGAGGATAAACTTGCTATAGAATGTTCTCCTCTGTTTGTTTGGTAAAACAGACATCTGCTCATGTTTAATGTCCAGCTTTTCCTCCATCTCCTCTGCAAACATCCACAGTTCCACTGCAAGTGGCAATGATGGTGAGAAACATAAATAAATAAGACCTTTCTAGCCTTGTTCGTAAATAACGTAAGATGCAGGGCTGGCCTGAGTTTTTGCAGGACACCATGCAAAATAAAGATGAGTTTCCCCAAAGAGCGATGACAGGAAGTAGCTGTTCCAGTCAGACACCAGCACTAGTGCCAGGGAATGGAAATCTGCGACTCTGGACAAAGAAATTGGACATTATCTAGGGTGCTTATATGGTCCCCATTTTCACAATATCTGAGAGCCTCACAATTGTCAATTCATTTATCCTCACAACAATTATGTGAGGTAGGGAAATGTTATTATCCTCACTATACAGATGGGGAACTGAGGCACAGAAAGACTAGGTGATCTCTCCAAGGTTACACAGGAAACCTGTGGCAGTACAGGGAATTGAAACCAGAAATGAAAAGTCCCAGACTAGTACTCAAATCTCTGGACCTTCCTCTCTCACTAACTACGAAACACTTAGAGGTTAATTTTATATGGGTGAATAAGAGTAACACTCACGGGGGATGGGAGGGGGGAGAAAAATCATCCCTACTTTGCAATCAATAGTAGTTTATTGTTTTTCCCAAGTTTATTTGGTCTCATCCACTTATTTTTTCTGGATTTTTGTACTTTATCACTGTCCTCAACCTATGGCCCAGAAAACCGATAAACAGCCGCTAACAGTGCCAAAAAACATTCAACAGTTCATGTCCGCTCACTCTCTACAAAGGCTGAAGTCACTCCATTTGGTACGTATTCCAGTCTGCAGCATCCTGGAAACTTGCAGCCTGAACCTGTTTTTCAATTTAGCAGCAACATACGTTGAACAGTAATATGTTACTGAGCCAGCTGGTCTTTCTTAGCCTTTCACCCTCTTTTAATCTTTTAGCGTTCTATGGCCATCTCATCTACTCTCAACTGCTGTAACCTTGGATCCTGTACCATATCTGTCATATCTTTTTATGGTCTTTTCACCTTTCTGTTGAAAAAAGACAAATGACACAGTAAGAAACGCAATGCTCTTATATTCTGCTTAATTCAAACATCTCAAAGAAATCTACAGGTGAGGTAACATAAATCTCCTACAGTGCTTATTTAGAATAAAAGTTAGCCCTGGATTTTATTTATTTATTTTCTCTAACCAAAGGATGTAGTTTTTATTCAGCGGTTTCCCTGGGCTGATTGCCCATGGTAAATCAGTTACAGGTAAAATACAGGGAGACAGACAGACTCTATACTGCTGTGCAAGCAATCCTATGTTTATTACAGGAATAAGAATAGGTTATTTGCCAGTTCATTAATAGAGTTGAGAGCTGAACTATGGTGAAGTATTTAAATTAGATTTGCATATAAAACAACTGAATTTTGAAGGTTTTATGAGTCAGAACACATCGAAGAATTATCCAAAAAATGTTGTGTTTGTTTTTTTGTTTGGTTGGTTTTTTTTGTTTGTTTGTTTGTTTTTGTTTTTGTTTTTTTTAATGAAAAGGGGAATCAGAGAGATTCCTCTGTAACTGTCAGGGATTTTACCAACACAGGGCCTAACCCGACAAACGTGCGTATGAGTAACTTTACTTTCCTGGATAATTTTACTGCAGCCCTTGTGACTATTCATACTCATACGCGTTTGTAAAGTTACTCATGTCCATACGCGTTTGCAGGAATGAGCCCATAGGGACTCCAGTGAAAGTACAAGTCTCTCTTATGCCACTGTACCTAGCCAAGGATACCAAGTACAAATTCAAAGTTATTCTAATTGTATATCAGCACTGTAGAAAACAAAGTTCAGAGTTCCATTAGGTGTATGTTCATTTTAGTTTTCACTACAGAAAGAACAAATAACCACTAACAAGTCAACAACTAATTTTGTTTTCTTTAGTTAATTAAATCAGAGAACAAAATGAATCCAATACATAATTCATATAATTTTCATCTTATATATTCACAGCACCCTTTTTTTTTTTAAGGATTAAGATTATCAGTATTTTTCCCCATTTTGTGATGGAACTTCGTGACACAATTCTCTCATTACCGAAGTTACTTCAAGTGAACGTTAGCAAAATACAACCATGAGGTTCTAGTGAAGTACAACTAGTATCTTTTAAATATAACCTTGATTTTAGGAGAGAGTGCGTATAGAACTTCTCACAACAGAAGTTAAGAATCAGAGGACAATGTGTATGTTCTCATGGTTAGTTCATGCATTTGGTCTTAGACAAAATCATGAACCGTTCAACTTCACAGTACAGACAATAGAGACATTATTAAGCCTGAAAATCTGCAGTGTAAACATGCAGAACACACCCAACTTTCCACAGGTAAAATTATTCTATTTTTCTGGTTGAATGTCAGTAAAACACTGTTGCTGTTCTAATAACGTCTCTCTGTACCTCTTATTTTAGCCAGGCATCTGGTATCACAGCAGATTTCTCCCACCTGCAAAAACAGGCAAATGCAGACATCTTAACTCTCACTGACTGTGGCATTCGTGATTGTAAAGGCTTTTATGTGGTACGAGGAGCTTCTCTTTCTCTAGAAGTTTCTCCCACATACAAAATATTAGCTATAGAAATGGCAATGCTAAAAAGGCACAAAACTGAAAAACAGTATAAAAATGATCTTTTTGGCTAACTAAATAAAAACAATCATGCCATACAACCCTTTGATACCAGCAAAAAGTCACCCTTTCATAAATGCAGATACAATGGCTTCTCAGTTTGGGAGGCTGCCATGCTATGATTAGCTTGTACCTGTAGGGGATGCCATATGCCAAGTGTAGCTGCGATTCTACCTTGGCAGAATATCACTCACAACCTCTGTAGCATACTCAGCCTCCACCAGCCTGATGCTTCAGATGCACAATCACCTCCCCAGTTCCTACTGAAATACAACATTGTTGCGCTACAAGGTGTTTCAACGAAAAAAATCTCACACTTCTTAAGCAAATGAGTTTTTGAGTTCATTAAGCTTAAGAAGCCAATTGTTTCACTTGCCATCTGTTAACTTATTACATTTCCTAGATTTGTCTCAATCTCATGCACATGGTTATTGGAATATTACCAGTCCAGCTGTAATCCTGATTGGTAAAACGACGACTATTTTCTGACAGTAATTAGTTAAAAACATTACTATATAAGAGAACTCTCCCGTCTTTGTGCTGCTGAGTACAACTCCTCAGCTGCGGGCTACTAGAAAACCCAGCCACACTGAAGGAGCAGAGATGGGAGCAACCATGATAATGGGGTAGGCAGCCAAGCCTAACCTGGCACATTAACTGATGAATCAGAGCATGCACTGCAGTCACATGAGATTTCTTTTCAGAATATTGTTTTCCTTCCTGTTAGGGTGGTGAACTCCTCTACCTCTATTTCAGGATGATATATCATATAGCTCTTGCACTAAAAGAAAACAATTCTTTTTAAAACGTCAGACTTTCTCCCCAACTGATCATATCATATACAACTAGTGCTTTAAATTATACATTTTTAAAATATCCTTTTCTAATATTAATGCCAATCGCCTTCAGAAAGGTACACCTGCTCTTTCCTTTTGCATCAGAAATCTGCCTTCAGGTTCATATAGACTTAATGGCTCAAATTCATCCCTGCTGTAATTCCATTGAGCTCCATGGAGTTACAATAGGCATGAATTTGGACCAACATGTTCCCATCTGAGATGCAACCAATAGGCAGATACTCAAATACTAAAGTCTATCCCATATCTCACTCACCAGCTGAAACCACAAGAGATGGCTGCTGCACAACCAGTTCCATCCAGGATATTTTTTAACCATGCATTGATTAAAAAGGTCAATACCACTTTTGGGAAAATTATGTATTTTTGCTACTGTTGGAGCACAAAGCACTGACGTATGAGCTCCCCATTCTACTCGTGGTGGTCACTAACCGAGAAGGAGCAAGGGCAGGAGACACAATTCTTAATCCCCAGGTCTCTGGGCATAGTCTTTCTCCCAATGGGGGGAAAATGGAAAGGGTTCCTGAGGCAGAGAAAAACCAATCTATATTAACTCTAAAGACTACTAAAAACACTAAGAACTACATACAATTATATTTACGAAGCAGGAGGTTGTGTGTGAAGATAGCTCCGGACACAGAGGATTCCAACTCAGACCATGCACAGTAAGAAGGAACTGGAGAGGCAGTCGGTCTGCACTTCCCTTTACATCCTTGGTGTGGAACACAAGGAGCTCCAGGATGCAGGTGTGGACCAACAGACACTATTAGCAAAATGTTCTGGTCTCAGGCACCTGGTGAGCAATCATATCCGTATGTGGAACACACGTATGGACCTGCACTTGAGAAGAACTATAAATAAACTATCCAGATGAAAAATTTCACCCAGCTCTACTTTGAGCCTTTAAGGCCCAGACAGAATTGGTTTCCCTCGGCTTAGCTCAATGTAAGTTGCATAGAAGTCAGCATTTTCCTTCAGTCAGATCCCCAAAGAGACAGTTTTAGACACAGCTTGTTTCCCTTCATGGACCTAAAGAGCAAAAGGAAACCTTCTCCACCTTACCCCGATTCTCCTGAATTCTCCATACTGCCTCTCTCTTGCAACACCTGCTGCCAATGAGGATCTTTCGGATTTAGACAGCACCACTTTATCCACTGATCTCCGTTCGCTGAGTTAGGGGATGTTAGGGGGTGACTGCTCTCCCTGTCAAAGATTATTCATCTCAGACCTTCACATTAAGGTTTACACAATTTAAGATGTCTTCCTTCAAATCTCTGCTAAAATAGGGGGATGGGAAAATATAATTACTTATTATCATGTCTAGTAAATCAGTTATCTCAATGAAGATCATTTCATGATGAAAAGATGCTACCCACTATGAACCAGTCCTGTATGGAGAGTGATGATAAAAAAAGCAGAATTGGAAATGGCAGGAAAGGAAAGGCACCAGATGGTTTCTTGAGATATTTCATTCACTTTGAAACATGGCTGATCCAGAAATTCTCAGTCTAGGAATGAAAGTATTTTTGTTTATTTTTAAAGGGAAATCTTTTGTGCTACTGCTGTGAATGTGACTACAAGTGCACAAGGACTGATCTCTGTGGTATGTCTGTAGGACAGGCCGCATCAAAACCAGAAAAACATAATCGTATCTCAAGAACTGGGAGGAATGAGACACCTTCTGTTATCCAAATATAGTGCTGTGTTTCAAATATGCACAAGCCAGAGAGTTCGTACATGCTAGCACATGTGTGCGCTCTCTATTGATGTCATCAGATGAACTACTGGGCTGGCCTATTTGGCAGTATCTTTCATTAACCAATACTGAACTCTACTATCAGATTCATCACTGTCAATGGCCTTTGTAGTAAGGAGAACTGAACTGTTAATTTTGTTATTGTGTCACAGTACAAAATAAAAAGAACAAAATTAAGGTACAAAATGACCTATCAAATTTGCTTGACAGGTGCTAATTCACTTTGCTCTCTCCCACACCATAATTTCATTGGCAGAGAAACCATACATATTTATAAATGTGGGCGCAGGCTGCTGTTGTTGTTCTGTTTGTAATTTACAGCAACAAAGAATCCATTTAGATTACCATACTTGAAGTCCCAAGGTGACTCTGTCGTGGTTACAGCCCCCCTGCTGTGCAGGATACCTAACATAATAAAGAACAAAGCAAAACAACGCTACATTGAGACCAAGGCTCCTGGGTAATCAATTCAGGTATTTACAGCTGAAACAATAGCACTGTGCAAATCAGCATCATTACTACAATTTGCTGTTGGAAACCCCAGGGAACTCAGGAAATGTCTGCCTGCAAAGCAGCTGATTAATCTGAGTTACTTACGTTTAGTTAAAGCATTATTGTTTCAATAATAATTAACAGTAAGGGACAGTTTAAAAAAAAAAAAAGTTCAGCCAAATCCATCAGCAGGATACATATCTTTCACACTGCTTCCACCTTCCACACTGACCACTACAAGTGTTTGCCATCAAAAAGGATGTAACGAATTGTGAACCCAGTACGCTAGGGGCTGTAATAGGAAACTCACCCTTTGTACAATACATATAATTATGTAGTATACTAGACCTGCCTGACTTGTGTTTTCTTTCCACACACTGCCAGCCTTACATATTTTGGAGGAAGTGCAAGAATTGCAAAATGGGGCACCAATTTCTTCAATTGGATGCTGTTTTCTCTCTCACATGCACATACAGCTTGCTCTTCTGCCCCGCCCCCACCCCCCAGTCCTTTCAGACTTTTCCCTCATTGAAAAAAAACAAAACAAAACAGCAAACACTTTATTAGCACTGTCCCAGCACTTTGGTCAGGAAAGGAAATGCCACAGATGACATCCTTCACACATCGCAGGAAAGGCTTTAATTATGTTTGGTTTTTTTTAATAAAGAATTCCAACAACAAAAACAAAGGATGTGGGAGAGAAAAAGTAAGGGGAGTTTGAATCAATACATGTTTTTAACCTCATCTGGTCTCATACAGTTTATTAGCATGCAGTGTGAAACTTGCAACACACTGATTTGCAAACTGCAAAAATAAATTAATGGATAAAAAATAAGGGAATTAATTCTTCAGTGCAGTCTCTCTTACCATTTACCAATAAAGTTCAACACAGGCTCTGTTTTTAAAATGACTTTAAAAGAGACAAACTAGACAATCCATTGATATTCTATTATATTCCTGAGGTTGATGCTGGGCTCAAACTCATAATTATCCCTAAATCTCTTAGAACCTGAAGAGTTCTCTGAGCCAATCCTCATAGTATCTCTTGACATTGAAGACATCCTCATGTCCCTGTGGCCAGGCTCTCCAAGGTTAGCTGTAACATCTTTCCCTGAAACAGGAATCTATCTTTTATCCCTGTATCTCTATGCGTGGAATGTCTATATACAAATATACAACTTTCCTGGTATCCCTAGTGCACTACCCTGAGAATGACCTTCATCCAGGCATTGAAAGTTGGTCAGTAACTGACATCTTGTCATGGCAAAAAGCAAATCACTTAAATCCTAATTCCTTACTGGGTGTAGCGGGGTGGACATCTGCTCCTGCCTGGGAGGGCTGGAAAGCAGCCCTGCAGAGGGCTGCAGCTCTAAAAGCTGGGCTGATTAGGGAAGCGGCCGCAGCTGGGCCACACCCCAATCAGGCCACAGTTGGCCTGTATAAGAAGGCTGGGAGCCAGGAGCTCAGCAGTCTCTCTCTGCATTCAGAGAGAGAAGGGCCTGGCTGCAGGGAGCTAGAGACAGGGTAACTGAGTGGAGCAGGGCTGGGGAAAGGCAGAGGAGCTGGGGAGCTCCAGCCTAGAAAGCCCCAAGCTGCGGCCTAGCATAAGGCCAACAGGTACTGGGGGTTGCAGAGGGCAGCCCAGGGGTAGGCAAGGGCAGCAGATCCAAACCCAGCCCTGCCAGTGATGAGTAGGCTGATACTGCAGTCTGCCCTAGGGCGTGGGGGCTAGACAAGGACTAACAGTAGCCTTATACTGAGGCGAGGTGGGGATAGTGGGTGGGGGTTTCCCAGGGAGGGAAGACCCTGAGAGAAAAGGGTTACTGCCATGGGCAGCACCCCAGCTAAAAGGGCACCAGAATCCAGGGAGGGACACGGGGGCCAAGCGGTAGTGGATCACTAGCCTCAGGGCCAGCTCTGGCTTTTTGGCCGCCCCAAGCCAAAAAAAAAAAAAAAAAAAAAAACTGCGGCGCAGCCGGAGCCAGAGTGCAGGGGGGAGGGAGAGAGAGCAGGAAGGAGAGTGAGAGAAGGAGGGCGGCCAGGGCTTCAGCAGGGCAATACCATGCGGCCCCTCCTGCCCGGCCGCCTGCCGGGAGGGCTCTGCGCCGCTCCGGTCGGCTGGGAGGGAAGGACGCGGGCTGCCCTGCCGGGCTTGCTGCAGGGCGCTCCCGTCCTCCGCGCCGCCGCCCCCTACAGGGCGGCCGGAGCATAACAACACACACACACGCACACAAAAAGCGGCCGTGCCGCCCTAGGATTGGGCGGAATGCCGCCTCCTACAAGCTGCCGCCCCAAGCATCAGCTTGCTCGGCTGGTGCCTGGAGCCAGCCCTGACCGGCCTGCAGAGGGTGCTCCGGAGCTGGGACGAGCTAATTCCCATGGACGACCAGCAGGAGGCGCCACAGGGGTGAGTCTGAACGGCTACACTGGGATTATGTTCGGTCACAGAATGATACTGAATGAAACCAAAACTGTGATTCAGTGTCCACACTAAAGTAGACCTGCAACCAACTTATGAAAAGAGCAATAATGAGGAGACTAACGTAAAGTAAAAACAGTAAGACAGCAATTTAAAAAAATGTGCTTACAACAATCTGGCAAGAAACCAACTGTGGATGCAAGGGTAAAAGAAACTAGGCTCTAATGGTCAGCTGACAGGGTGTTTGTAACACTTCCGTCTGCTCAAATTTTTGGTGCAAGGAGGGAACATGTGAATGGCCCTAATGGCTGCTGCTTTCTAGAAACATATTCACCACAGTCAAGGGAAACTGAAGTCTTCTGCCTACAGAACAGTTATTGCATGGGAAATGAGCAAACTGCCATCCAGAGATCTATGATACAGAGAGACCACCCTCTGGGTAAGAAAATAGCTCTGTCTTCAAACCCATTCAGACATTCAATTGTCTGCTAAGATTGCCAACAAAGGTGCCAAAGGGGATATCTGTTTATTTAAAGTTGGGCATCTGTCCACTAAGAACAAGACTCAGAACCCCAGTTAATTCTAACCAGCAAATCACTTGGCAATAACTCAGTCACTATTGACATTGGCTCCGTTCAAACCTATGACCAAGAACTCATAGAAATTATTCTTAATACTTTGAAAACAGAACAACAGGACAGATTTACTAAGCTCTATACAGAAACTAATTAAACACATTACGACTAGAACAGAACTATTTGGTCATTTATAGTTGTCTAGACCACACCCAATGCAAGATTGCTCCCCACATCTTATTTCCTTGTTCTTTGTCTGATCTTTGTTAGTGTCTCAAGTGACAGTTGCCACCAGAAGAGACTATTCCACTCTCAAACAGATCTGTCTGGAATTTATTCCTCATATTCAGCATACATTTTCTGTTTCTTGCTTTCATTCCATTGTCCATACTTCTACACTGTTGGAATGCAAAACTTTTCACCTTTTTGGGATTCATTACCAATGCCTAAATCCAAACAAACAGTCTCCTTCTGGTGCATTTCTAATGTAAAACGGTCATAGGAGTAAGAAGGCCAACTTTCAAAATAATTAGCAAGCATCGGGGAGTAGCATCTGTGTTTCTCAGGGTATTCCAGATTCTTATAAGGACGTGGGGAGTGGGGGAGACACTGGACAGAACCTTATCTGTTCAGATAGGACATCTGGCAATGCTAATTATGTTACCATGTACATTTTTTCAAATGTGTACTCAAGTTCTGCAGTGACATTCAAATGATGGCAAAAAAAAAAAAAAAGGTAAGTACTCTCATAAGCATCAAAAAGTGGGCAAAAGTCACAGTGGGAACACTTTCCTAGAAGGTATTTGAAGATAAAAGAGAGAAAAAAGTAAAACATTTATGGGGATTTCACAACTGAACTATGAGCAAATTTTTGTCAACAGTAGTCTATAGTTGGTCAAATTTAGACCCAGGATCATTTTTTTGCCACCATTAAGACTGCAAGCTATGAGGAAGATTCATGCAGAATTAATTCTCATGCACTCAGGGCAAACAGAGTTAAAGCCTGTAAATAAAATAAGTGGTTGGGATTCAATTCTAGATTAAAAGCACTGTACCCTCTCCTGGCTCAAATCACTTCATACAATACTAGGCAAAAAGAGAGTAAAAAACAATCAGAGAAATAAACTAGGTCTGAAAAGACAGTAAATAAACAGGAGATAAAGCCCAAAAAAGAGACACAATATAAAAGGAAGACGGAAAAGATGGGAGATTAAGATCTAAGAGGAAGGTATTCCTAACCCTTAGAAAGGGAACAGAGTTACAGCTGCTAAGTTCTATTCCTGGCTCTGCCACTGACTGAAAGAGTGACCTGGGGCTAGCCATTACCACCAAACCTTCCTTCAGCTTCTCCATATGCACAATACTTATCTACTTCATGTAACTAAGGTTTGTAAAGTATTTTGAGATCCAAGGTAAAAGTTGCTATCAGCATGTAAAAGTTCCCTATTAAAATAAAAGGCGGTGGCAAAGAGGACACAAAGGACAAGACTGCTGACAAAAATAGAAAGTTAAACTTAGGGGGAAAAAGGAGAGAAGTAAAAAAAGACTTTAAAGAAGTGTAGATTCTTACGCACAGAGATGACCAGTGGCAAACTAACTACAAGTTACCGGTGTCTGGGCCAATGACACATTGCAAGAAATCTATATCTGCATCTGAACTTTGTGGTTGTCACTTGCCACATGTCAATGGACAGACAGAAATACATGGAGACTGTGTGATCTACAATTCAGATCAACTTGAGCCCAAACCACAATTTTGACATGGAGATGGTATACAGATGGGAAGCTCCTTGATAGCCACAGATTCACTAAGGGGATGGCTAAACTTGCGAGTTAGAGTGCATTAAAGCAGCCCAGTGCGCTCTAACTCATGACGCATCCACACTGGCAAGGCATGTAGAGCGCTCTGACTCTGCGGCTAGAGTGCTCCTGATACTCCACCTCGGCGAGTGGAATAACGTTTGATGCGCCCTCGCTGGAGCGCCGCTGCGCCAGTGTGGACGCCCTGGTCTGTTAATGTGCTCTGATCGGCCTCCAGAAGTGTCCCACAATGCCTGTTCTAGCCACTCTGGTCATCACTTTGAACTCTACTGCCCTGCCCTCAGATAACCAACTGTCAGACCTTTAAATTCTCTGGGAATTTTGAAAATCCCGTTTGCTCAGCCAAGCGTGGAGTGCTCTCAGCAAATCTTTCCAGGTGACTATGCCTCCACGCAGCACGCGATCCCCAGTATGGCGCAATGGCGAAGTGCTGGACCTCATCAGTGTTTCGGGGGAGGAAGCTGTCCAGTCCCAGCTGTGCTCCAGCCGTAGGAATTACGATACTTTCGGGCAGATATCAAGGGACATGATGGAAAAGGGCCATGACCGGGACACACTGCAGTGCAGGGTTAAAGTGAAGGAGCTGCGGAATGCCTACCGCGAAGCCCGTGAGGCAAACCGCCACACCAGTGCTGCCCCCGCGACCTGCCATTTCTACAAAGAGCTGGACGCGATACTTGGGGGTGACCCCACCTCCACTCCGAATACCACCATGGACACTTCAGGGCCCAGTCCAACAAGGCAGGAGGAGGAGGAGCAGCAAAGCAGGAGCGAGGGTGCTGAGGCGGAAGAATACACCCCGGAATCCCTAGATGCATGCAGCCAGGCTATTCTCAAGCCAGCAGGAAGGTAGCCAGTCGCAGCAACCAGTGCTTGGGGAAGGACTAACACCAGAGAAGATTCCTGGTAAGCGGCTTTTATTTTGGGAAGGAAGTTATTCGGTGCGGGCTCTTGGGGCAAGGGTTAGGGCTGCATGCATACCTAGATGCAGAATAGGGCATTGATGTGCTCTCTCACATCGTGGTAATTGGCCTCAGTGATCTCTTCAAAGGTCTCATCCAGAACTTGGACAATGCGCTTGCGCAGGTTTCTTGGGAGAGCCACTGTGGTCCTTGTCCCAGTCAGGCTAGCATGTCCTTGCCACTGTGCCATGAGGGGCAAGGGGACCATTGCTGCACACAGGCAGGCTGCATATGCAGGGCCGGCTTTAGTCCAATTCCCCCGAATCTGGCCCCACGCCTAAGAGGGCCCCGTGCCCTAAAGAATAGCGCCTAACTTAGGCACTTTTTAAATTTTTACTCACCCGGCAGCACTCCAGGTCTTCGGCGGCACTTTGGTGGCAGGTCCTTCACTCGCTCCGGGTCTTTGGCGGCATTTTGGTGGCGGGTCCTTCAGTGCCGCCGAAGACCCGGAGCGCCGCCAGGTGAGTCATCCCTGCCAGGACCCCATCAAAACTATTTGACTCGGGCCCCGCACTTCCTAAAGCCGGCCCTGTGCATATGGGCCAGGGCGGAAGCCGCATTGTAGTAGAAGACTCTCCCTTGCTTCCCAGGTCACCTTCAGCAGTGAGATATCTTCCAGGATGAACTCCTGTGGAAAATGTGGGGACAGTGTTCAGTATAGGGGCTCCCTGCAGCTGTTGGCTCTCCCTAAGGCACAGAAACCCAGAGGACAATACAGCCATGAAACAATCATTCCCCCTGGACCCTGTGCTTACTTACCATTTTGGGGCTCCCGTGGGTTGTGTGCACTCGCTTTGGGACTGGCAAATTATGCTATTGTGTAGACTGTGCTTGCCCTTCCTTAAGTACGGGGGAATCATTGCTCTGTCTGGTGTGAACAACGCTGCCTCTGTTAAGTGTTGCATTTTGCCTTTACAGATGCAACCTTGAGATCTCAGCCGTCTGTGTTATCACCAGCTGAGAGATTTCAAGGACTCAGGAAGAGGCCACATAGAAGCAAGGAAGACATGCTGCATGAAGTAATCAGCAGTCACTTAATGAGAATCTAAAAGTGCAGGAATGGAGGGAAAGTGAAAGGAAGATCTGCCAGCACAATGCGGCTCTCCGGCACAAAAGCGCGGAGCTCCAGAAGCAAAGCACAGATTGGCTGATAAGCATCATGGAGCGCCAAGCGGACTTGATCCAAGTGCTCGTAGCCATGCAGGTGGAGCACTACCGTGCCCGCTCCCCAGGCTGCAGCCCAAGCTAAGGGCCCACAAAAGGGTACTAGGGCTGCAGAGGGGCAGCCCAGATATAGGCAGAGGCAGCTGGTCCAAACCCCCCTTGCCGATGATGAGTGGCCAATACAGACTGCAGTCT
Source organism: Chrysemys picta bellii (assembly GCF_011386835.1). Taxonomy (NCBI): domain Eukaryota; kingdom Metazoa; phylum Chordata; order Testudines; family Emydidae; genus Chrysemys; species Chrysemys picta. The sequence continues at coordinate 121,807,879 of NC_088793.1, forward strand.
GGCCCAGTGAGCGGGGGCTAGATGGTGACTGGCAGTAGACACTGAGGCAAGGTGGGGATAGAGGGGTGGGGGTTCCCCTGGGTTGGGAGACCCAGATTGTGGGTTACTGCTGGGGCAGAACCCTGACATAGAGGGACACCGGGGTCCAGGAAGGACACGGGGGCCAGCGGCAAGTGAGACATCAGCCAGCAGAGGGCGCTCTGGAGCTGGAAAAGAGCTAATTCCCTGGACAACCAGCAGGAGGTGCCACGCCAGTGAGTCGTCGCTCCACCACATGCCCCCATGTCATTTCCAACCCACTTTCCCCAACATCCCAGTTCTTATCGCCACCAGCTGCCTCCAACACCTGTAGCTTCACCACCCAGCCCTGAAAACTATAGCCCTTACCCACTGCACTCAACCCCCATCACCATGCAGTATAGCCATCCTGAAGTGCAGCACTCCAGACAGGAAGGCTGAGTATGATAACAGAACATTCACAGGTTTGTGTTTGTACCATTCTCCACTCCACCCCCTTGCCCTTTCTGTTTCCCAAGCAGTTGTGTTTCTTTTCAATAAATTAATTTTCTTTTCAATAAATGGATTTTTTGGCTTTGAAAACATTTTTTATTATTGCATAAAGTAAAAGATACCTTAGCCCAGGAAAGCAACAGGCACTGAAAGTCAGCATAGCAAACACAGATTCCTACTAACATTGGAATCACTGCACTTCACGCCGGTGCATGGCACCAGACATTACTGGTGGCTTTCATCTTCAAATTGCTCCCTCAAGGCATTCCTAATCCTTGCAGCCCCACGCTGGGACCCTCTAATAGCCCTGCTCTCTGGCTGTTCAAATTCAGCCTCCAACTGTTGAATCTCTGAGGTCCATGCCTGAGTGAAGCTTTCACCCTTCCCTTCACAAATGTTATGGAGGGTACAGCACGCAGATATAACCGTGGGGATGCTGTCATTGGCCAGATCCAGCTTCCCATATAGAGAGCGCCAGCGGCCCTTTAAACAGCCAAAAGCACACTCCGCAGTCATTCTGCACCGGCTCAGCGTGTTGTTGAACCGCTCCTTGCTACTGTCAAGGCTCCCTGTGTAGGGTTTCATGAGCCACGGCATTAAAGGGTAAGCAGGATCTCCAAGGATCACAATGGGCATTTAGACTTCCCCTACAGTGAACTTCTGGTCTGGGAAAAATGTCCCGGCTTGCAGCTTCCTGAACAGGCCAGTGTTCCGAAAGATGCGTGCGTCATGCACCTTTCTGGGCCAGCCTGCATTAATATCAATGAAACGACTTAGATATTGGCATAGAAAGTACGCTTATTAAGTTTGCAGATGATACCAAACTGGGAGGGATTGCAACTACTTTGGAGGACAGGGTCATAATTCAAAATGATCTGGACAAATTGGAGAAATGGGCTGAGTTAAACAGGATGAAGTTTAACAAAGACAAATGCAAAGTGCTCCACTTAGGAAGGAAAAATCAATTTCACACATACAGAATGGGAAAAGACTGTCTAGGAAGGAGTACGGCAGAAAGGGATCTAGGGGTTATAGTGGACCACAAGCTAAATATGAGTCAACAGTGTGATGCTGTTGCAAAAAAAGCAAACATGATTCTGGGATGTATTAACAGGTGTGTTGTGAGCAAGACACGAGAAGTCATTCTTCCGCTCTACTCTGCTCTGGTTAGGCCTCAGCTGGAGTATTGTGTCCAGTTCTGGGCACCGCATTTTAAAAAAGATGTGGAGAAATTGGAAAGGGTCCAAAGAAGAGCAACAAGAATGATTAAAGGTCTTGAGAACATGACCTATGAAGGAAGGCTGAAAGAATTGGGTTTGTTTAGTTTGGAAAAGAGAAGACTGAGAGGGGACATGATAGCAGTTTTCAGGTATCTAAAAGGGTGTCATAAGGAGGAGGGAGAAAACTTGTTCACCTTAGCCTCTAAGGATAGAACCAGAAACAATGGGTTTAAACTGCAGCAAGGGAGGTCTAGGTTGGACATTAGGAAAAAGTTCCTAACTGTCAGGGTGGTTAAACACTGGAACAAATTGCCTAGGGACGTTGTGGAATCTCCGTCTCTGGAGATATTTAAGAGTAGGTTAGATAAATGTCTATCAGGGATGGTCTAGACAGTATTTGGTCCTGCCATGTGGGCAGGGGACTGGACTCGATGACCTCTCGAGGTCCCTTCCAGTCCTATAATCTATGAATCTATGAATCTATGAAACGCCCACAGTGATCCACAAGCACCTGGAGAACCATAGAGAAATACCCCTTCCGATTAATGTACTCGGAGGCTAGGTGCCAGAATTGGAATATGCATCCTATCTATCGCCCCTCTGCAGTTAGGGAAACCCATTTGTGCAAAGCCAGCCACAATGTCATGCACGTTACCCAGAGTCACAGTTCTTCTGAGCAGGATGCAATTAATGGCTCTGCAAACTTGCATCAACACAATTCCAACAATCGACTTTTCCACTCCAAACTGGTTAGCGACCGATCGGTAGCTGTCTGGAGTTGCCAGCTTCCAGACTGCAATAGCCACCCGCTTCTCCACTGGCAGGGCAGCTCTCAATTTCATGTCCTTGCGCTGCAGTTTAATCTCCTCACAAAATCTAATCTGGATTTAGTAACAAGAAACCAATATTCCAGATCAGACCATTGTTCCATTGTCTAGTGTCCTATCTTTCACAGTGGCCAATACCTGATGGTCCAGAGAAAGGAAACTACCCTCACCCGCAGTAACACATCTAACATTTGTGCATAGCTGTATATGATAATGTAACTTTAATTCCTGACCACCACAGGGCAAAATGATGTGGAGTAAAACATGAAAAATTGTAAAATACAAATGAAAGAGGAATTATCGAGGATGGGCAAAGGGTAAATAATAACTAGGAAAAAATGATGAAATTGAGCACAAGTTAATTTAGAACGAACAGAAAAAATGCCATAGATTCATAAATTCCAAGGTCAGAAAGGACCACTCTGACCTCCTGTACAACATATACCATAGAACTTCCCCAAAATAATTCCAACAGCATAACTTTGATTTGTTTTATAATGATTTGGTAAAAATGAGAGAGTAAGCGATTTTTTAGTAATAGTGTGCTGTGACACTTCTGTATTTTTATGTCTGATTTGTAAGCAAGTAGTTTTTAAGTGAGGTGAAACTTGGGGGTACACAAGACAAATCAGACTCCAGAAAGGGATACAGTAGGAAAGGTTGAGAATCACTGATCTAGATCACCACACACACACACACACATACACACACACACACACACACACACACACACACACACACACACACACACACACACACCCCTCTACCTCATGGCAGTCTTTGGGCCAAATTCTGGTTTAAATTTCATATTGGTCCAGAAAATGGGTGTATAGTAAGTAGTAGTGAAATAATGTAATTTGTACTAACCTTGCAGCGTAATACCCGAGAGGGCAGTTTAGCAGGAGAAAAGAGTAACAGGAACATAGGCTCCAACTCCATGGGTTCTCCGGAGCTGGAGCACCCATGGGGAAAAAGTAGTGGGTGCTCAGCACCCACTGGCAGCCCCGCAGATCAGCTTCTCCCCGTCCAGCACCTCCCAGCCGCCACCAGCCCTGCCGATCAGTTCCTACCCCTCCCTCCCAATGTCTCCCACCCGCCACGATCAGGTGTTCAGTGGGTGCAGGAGGCACTGGGGGGCAAGAGGGAGGTGTGGGGGCAGGAGGGGCGAGGGTGGAACGGAGCTGGGGTTGCGCAAAGGCAGGAGCTTGGCGGAAGGGGTGGAGTGGGGGCAGGGCCTGGGGCAGAGCGGGGGTAGAACACCCCCCCAGGAACAGAGGAAGTCGGTGCCTATGAACAGGAATTTGTAAATTCAAACTTTTTTACTTTACACCCTCTTACTTTTTGCTTTTCCACCTACGTCCCCGCACTCTCTCTTTGGCATGCAAGTTACTCATTTTTTTACACATGTTGGATACCACATGAGTGCAGGTTTCATGACTTTACCACATATTACCATTTTCTGACATGCTTATACCACCATTTATATTACTGCAGTTTTGGCCATAAGCACAGAGAAAACATGCACAGGCACAGAAAAGGTGGTTGTAATGGGCCTTTTTGCTCCAATATTGCTTTTAGGTGCTTCTTTCCCCCAATTATTCATCATTATTAGATATACACAGTAGTATCTGAAAGACCCAAGTACAACAGCTTTATATTTGACTCCTTCGATGTCAAAACGTAGTGCATTTATTAAAAATCCCAAACCTTTAAATTCCGAGGTAAGCATCTATATATTTTTGCTATTTGGTTGCAATATGTTTCATGAATTATTTATTTTATTGTCTTGAAAAGCAAAGACATTTTAACAGTCATGAAACACATACTGGTGCACCTTGTAAGAAGAGCTACAGCCACAAAGCTATATGTTAAGTTCCCATGAAATTATTTCTCTCCCTAGAAGGGGTCATTAAAGAACATTTATTTATATTTTATTTTTTCTAAAATAAAATAAATCTATCTGAAGGCAGGAGTCGAACAGTTTTCAATAACAGTGAACCAGCATTGAAAACCCATATAGCTGGCATTTAAAATCATGTCAATTAATACAAAAGGACTTTCAAAATCAACATGCAAATTGTTCCCTCCACAACCCCTTCTAATTAAATTATTAAACACACACATAAGAGCTGAAAGCTGTCAATCAGAAGCATAAATGAACCAGAGCTCTGGGGTGCTCAGACAGAAGTTGAGATTGTGGGCAAAATACATTAAGCTAGGAGTTTCATGGCAGAATGAGTTGAAGAGGTACTTGACACATAAGGTGAACATACTGAGTCAATGTAAAATACAAAGCTTTTAAAAACAGTTCAGCAAGCTAAGGGAAAGAACACACTTAATTGAAAAATGTTATGCGGGGCTTAAATTTTACTTGGGAACAGACACAATAGACAATAGGGATTTTTGCTAAATCCTGGATGGAGAAGGTGGGGGGGGGTTATTTTTTAAGAAGCCCAATAAACAAATACATAAATAAATAAAACATTTTCCCGTTGAAGTGGAAAGAAAGAAAAATAAATCAGGATATTAAAAACAAGCATCCCAATTGGTGCTAAATTAAATACAAAAAACAGTGTGAAAAAGATGCAAAGTAATAAGGAGAGTGAGAATAGGGGTCAGTTATAGCTGAAGTCTTCTCTGGCAGATGCCAAACACAGTTCAGTTGGTTGCACAGCTTTGCTGTCATATCGGACTCAAACACAGGCACAGAATACATCGTTTGGATACTGATTTGGTGAAGCCAGTCTGCAGACAAAATCTGCCTTTTGCAGTGGTGGGCTGCCCAGTCTTTAGGGCTAAAGACCAATGAAGTGGATCTAAGATTAGAAAATACTGTCTCAGAGGGAGAAAAGACAAATGGCCTGTTTCTAATCTCATACCGATGGAAATCAGAAATAACTCTGATTGAGTTTCTGCCCCACACAGAGGACTGAAAGAGGGTAAGATGGCCAGGCGGGTCAATTAACTCCATTGGCTGTGGTCACTCCCAGGGAGAAAAGAGGTATGTTAGGGGCTAGAGGATAGTCCACAGTTACTCCCTAAGAGGAGGGAGTTGGGAGGCTGGTGAACCCAGAGGATAGGGGAGCCAGAAACGTAGGAAAAGGCTCTGGGGGAAAGCAGCAAGGTAGGACAGTGAAGGCCTTTGCTGGTGACTGGAGGGCCCCTGAGCTGGAACCTGAAGTAGAGGGCGGGCCTAGTTCCCCTAACAGCCACTGGGGACGTGGTACATGCCAGGCCGAGGACCGCAGACTGCCTGGGATGATTTGTCCTGGAAAGACTTTTTACACACCTCTTTCCCCCATCCCTCGAAGGGGAACACATATGGGTGGAGTTACAAAAAGGAGGCTGCAGTTCCTGGAGTGAGTGGGGTCCGCAGCAAGAATACAACAGGAGAGACACCACCAGAGGAGAGCGCAATGCCTAGCCAGAGCCGATCCCCAGGATGGACAGCAGGTGGCTTCACTACCTGTGACAAACTCCATTAAAGGGTGGTATCGAAAATCTCAACGAATAGTGACCTCATTGTCTCCCTGATAGCTGTAGCCAGCCAGGAAGGACATGGATCGAACACAATGGTAGTCGCTCTACACACCCCAACACTCCTAGGGCAACACAGTCTAAATAGAGGATTCTGAATTTGCCCCCTTATATAATTGCTCTGATCCCACAGAAGCAAAAAAGCTCGGGTTGGTTCTGTGATTTTATCCATAAAATAACTTGAAAATTTCTCACAATTAAAAAGACACTGTCCATGTGGTGGGGCCAGAATCACCAAACTGTTTACCATGCAGAACAGTTCCACATATGGAACACCTGTTCAAATATGGTACTGATATGATTGTCTAACAGAACTCTGGACATCACTGGCTTGAAGGTAGCTCAACAATTCAAATAATTTGTGCACTGGAAATTGGCATCTCAACATACCTCCTCCAGAGATAATGGATTTGGATTATTATGTGTTCAAAATAGATTTAATGATAGGAGAAAAAATTTCTTCTTCTGGCTTCATGAACTACACCGCTACCCCGATATAACACGAATTCGGATATAACACGGTAAAGCAGCGCTCCCGGGGGGGCGGGGCTGCGTACTCCGGTGGATCAAAGCAAGTTCGATATAACACAGTTTCACCTATAACGCGGTAAGATTTTTTGGCTCCTGAGGACAGCGATATATCAGGGTAGCGGTGTATCAATAATGTCTAGAGATACACATTTCCATAAAGCTTTCTGATTGGCTTTAAAACTCTTTGTACCCAGCAAGCATTTGAGTACTTGTCAGGTTTTCTGCTAGTTCACTAAGCCGGAAGTGTTACTGAGCTGTACTAAGCTTACACTACTTTAATCAAGAATTAATTTTTTTTTTATTCCATGCTTCATGAAAATATATGACCACTAAATGGATGGATCTATTATGATGGTAAGATCATAATATTGGTTCTCAGCACTAAAATCAAGGTCCTGCCATGCTAACTGCTAGCATCCTCACCCCTGAACTAATGTCTGCTCCTCTTTTCTTTCTTAGTAATGGGGGAAAACCCCAAGTTCCTTAAATAGCTGCCCCCACTCTTGGTTTCTGCTCAAATCAGGGAGACGAAACACCCCAAAACCCCACCATGGCTCCCAGACTGACCTAGTCTAGCTCACAACTCACCTTCTCCCATAACCTTCTCTCTACTTAATAATAAATAATAATAATAAACCTTATTCAAAAATAAAAAGTGGGGGATTTGAACTCACAACACACAGGCCCCTACACGTGGCCTCTCTAAGTACTCTAAACTGCATCACAGGGTTTACTGGTAGTCTGCTTCCTCCAGAAAGCCCTTGGGTAGGAAGGAAGCTAGCCACGTTAGCAGCTTCTGTGCTATCATACCCATTTTGTGCTAGCAACATTGGCCGCCAAGAACTACCATGATGTTATAAGCAACAGAGGGTCCTGTGGCACCTTTGAGACTAACAGGGTCCTGTGGCACCTTTGAGACTAACTCTTCTGTTAGTCTCAAAGGTGCCACAGGACCCTCTGTTGCTTTTTACAGATTCAGACTAACACGGCTACCCCTCTGATACATGATGTTATAGACATTCTTTAAAAAAAAAAAGTGCTTAAAAACACTCCTTCCTATCACACAGCCTTTTCTAGCTCCTCCTGCATTCACAACCCACAGAACACTATGTGCAGAAATCTGGATGATTGCAATGCACATCGTTCAAAATCACTTTTAAAGGGGATAAAGAATAAGCAGTTATGAAAGAAAGACTGACCCACTTTCCCTTGCATGCGTTATGTGTCACACATGCAGAAGGGAAAGCAAGACAAGACTTCTAGAATTCCTTTCAGCACATGAAGGAAGCAACTGATATAGGGGGATTCAACGGAGTAGATTTACGTTTTTCAACAAAAGACTGTCACAACTCAACCACAATGTCGGGCAACCTTAATACTGGCTAAACGCTCAAACCACTCATTCCATTACCTAGCAGTTTTAGTCAACAATAAGTTATCATTGGATGACTCAGTTTTAGAGATGTCAGTACAGTCACCGAAGAATCCCTATTCACAAGCACTGCGTCCAGATACTTTAACGTTTCTCGAGCAGCATTTAAGGGATTTTAGTTTTCCTCAGATACCCATTACACTGAATTCTGCCAAAAACTTCTACTCTAACAAACACATAGTGATCACACTGACAAACTGATAGTGACGATTAGGTTGGTAATTAACACCTTTTTTTTTTAAACTGCTGTGCAATGTCAGCTATTGCAACACGCAATACACAATATGTAACACACAAAACAATCCCAGGGCCACTGGAAATGTGGCGCTCGTAAAGGCAAGTTTTGTGTCAAGACTAAGAAAATAGTGAGCTCAGAGAAGTCTGGGGTCCGAGCAAGAAGAGCAGGCTCTGCCTGCTGTGTTTTGTCCACATCTACCCCCCACTGTTCTGTGAATAAAACTCCAACTGAGACAAAAAGGGAATGAACAGAAAACACACACACACACACGACAGCTGAACAGAGAAAATAGGAATAGTGTGTCAGACTTGCCTACACACTTTCTGATATCACCACCCTCCACTGGCTGTGGCAATGATTAGAAGTAGCTGCCTAAAATTCTGCAACCACTAGCCTATTAGCTGCAATATTTCAGAAGCCTAGCTATGCCTCAATTCTACGGCCACAAAGTTATTTTGTATCCACATAAAGGATTTATACTTTTCAGAGAATAAGGGCACATGCTAAAGCCTATCATACTTCAGCAAACAAGCTGTGAGTTTCCCCACACAGTTGACCCTGATGTTCAGCATCCCACCTATTACATTTCTGAGCTTCTCTTTAGCAAAGATTGAACATGTGTCAAGTTCTGTCATCATTCAGTGATGTGGACTAAGGACCAGGATGAGATCACCAAACTCGTATTTCATTGGTGGCCTTAGTAGGATTTGGTAGGTAAGTTTCCAGAGTTGAAAGCACTAAGTGCATTAATCCATTACACCAAGCACCCTTAGACCAAAGGCATGAAAATCTTTATATAAGACAGTGCATACAGCCTACAAAAGATCAGTTATGTATTGTCAAAGCATGTGTAGCATATGCCATGTCTAAGTGAATCGCTGTCAAGTTGCACTTCTCTGTGCAGAAAAAGCTGTTGTCAAATGTACAAAGAACAAGTATGAACATTTAACTCTGGGATCTGTGGTTTGATTTAAGCTCAAACAATACTGGTTCAGTACGTGCCTAGATATTGCCATGCAGCAACGTGGTCAAGAAGGGAAATGGTACAGGACGTAGGAAAACAACTCATGGTCAGCCTTGATGGCAGTTTGATACTGCTGTGATATGTTGGATCGCAGATGGCACATGTATACATATATAAAACAATCTGCCCGGTAGTTTAAACAATGCAACGTGTTATTCCAGTTACTGAAGTCTGCAAATCACCTTCCCCACACACATGTACATACACATACTTTGGGATAGATTCCTTCTTTCGCTCTTCTTTCCTTGTCTCTTCTTCTCCCATTCTCTCAGCAGTTTAAACACAGAAAGCAATAAAAGACTGAATGGGAGAGGTATAGCAACTCAGATAGTAATATCACTTAACAGACTACCCAAATGAGGCCAAGTATCACCAAGCCTTGCTTGTTTTAATGACTTTCCCCACCCTCCCATTTGTTTACATTCTCCTATTGAGTCCTGCAGCAACCAATATTATAAAACTATTTGGGGGTAGAGATTGTCAATCCACACAAGCGGTCCATTTCCTGGACACTACTGTACTAATAAGCGATGGTCACATAAATACCACCCTATACCGGAAACCTACTGGCCGCTACACTTACCTACATGCCTCCAGCTTCCATCCAAGACACACCACACGATCCATTGTCTACAGCCAAGCTCTAAGATATAGCCGCATTTGCTCCAATCCCTCGGATAGAGACAAGCACCTACAAGATCTCTATCAAGCATTCTTAAAACTACAATACCCACCTGCTGAAGTGAAAAAACAGATTGACAGAGCCAGACGAGTACCCAGAAGTTACCTCCTACAAGACAGGCCCAACAAAGAAAATAACAGAACACCACTAGCTGTCACCTTCAGCCCCCAACTAAAACCTCTCCAGCGCATCATCAGAGATCTACAACCTATCCTGAAAGATGATCCTTTACTCTCACAGATCTTGGGAGACAGACCTGTCCTCGCTTACAGACAACCCCCCAACCTAAAGCAAATACTCACCAGCAACCACACATCACTGAACAAAACCACTAACCCAGGAACCTATCCTTGTAACAAACCCCGATGCCAACTCTGTCCACATATCTATTCAAGTGACATCATCATAGGACCTAATCACATCAGCCATACCATCAGGGGCTCAGTCACCTGCACATCTACCAATGTGATATATGCCATCATGTGCCAGCAATGCCCCTCTGCCATGTACATTGGCCAAACCGGACAGTCTCTACGCAAAAGAATTAATGGACACAAATCTGACATCAGGAATCAAAATACTCAAAAACCAGTGGGAGAACACTTTAACCTGTCTGGTCATTCAGTGACAGACCTGCGGGTGGCTATATTACAACAGAAAAACTTCAAAAACAGACTCCAACAAGAGACTGCTGAGCTAGAATTGATATGCAAACTAGACACAATCAACTCCGGTTTGAATAAGGACTGGGAATGGCTGAGCCATTACAAACATTGATTCTATCTCCCCTTGTAAGTATGCTCACACTTCTTATCAAACTGTCTGTACTGGGCTAGCTTGATTATCACTTCAAAAGTTTTTTTTCTCTTAATTAATTGGCCTCTCAGAGTTGGTAAGACAACTCACACCTGTTTATGCTCTCTGTATGTGTGTATATATATCTCCTCAATATATGTTCCATTCTATATGCATCCGAAGAAGTGGGCTGTAGTCCACGAAAGCTTATGCTCTAATAAATTTGTTAGTCTCTAAGGTGCCACAAGTACTCCTGTTCTTCTTTTTGAGATTGTCTTTGTACTGCAAGTCTGTACCTAGCACAATGAGACCCTGGTTCCTGACTGGGGACCCTAGATGACTTTACAATACAAATAAATAAAATGAAGAGTAAACTTTTCAAAACTAACTAAGTGAATTAGGGCGCAAAATCCCATTTTCAGAAGTGACTTAGGAGTCTCAGGTTCCTAAGTGCATAAGTCACTTTTGAAAATGGGACTCTGGGTCCTAATTCACTTAGGTGTTCTTGAGAATTTTACTTCCAGCCTCCCTTGCCCCTTCCTCCAAGTCACTGGTTTCTTATTCATTGGACTGCTTTCCTTGGGAGTACCACCACAATCTAATTCACTATGAGAAAAACCTCTTGTCACATGAAAGTAGCAAGGAGTGCCTAAAAATCAGGTAAACATCATAGACAATGGGGGGTAAGACTTACCAAAATATTGGGGTTCCCAAGGCAGACATTTGCTCACAGCCACCTCATTCCCCCACCCCAAATGGATCTTCACCTTTTTCCTGCTTCCTATCTTGATCTTCTCATCTACTGAAATCTACTCAGAACAAGGAAACTGGTAACAATCAGTTGAAATCCTGATTTAAGAACTGCCTGTGCTGTATCAGTACCCCCTTTGATTCTGGTGTCCAAACTCCAACCATCCTACATTAATCTGCTACTACCAAAGACAAGATAACATCACCATATCCACATGGAATGTAAGGACATTGAGACAAATAGGGAGGTTGAAAGAACTCACGTACGGAATGGAACAATACATCTGGCACCTCCTAGGAATCTCTGAGGTCAGGTGGAAGAACTTTGGAGAGGTACTAATGGAAGAAGGCCATGTACAGTATTACAGTGGAGAGGACAAACATGTCAACAGTGTAGGATTTCTTGTGCATAAAGATATCAAGAATTCACTATTAGGATGCTGCCCAATATCCAGCAGGATTATTTCCATATGTCTAAAGGCAGTACCATTTAATATCACAGTGGTACAAGTCTACGCCTCTATAACAGATTATGACGATGAGCAAATTGAAGATTTTTACAGTCAGCTCCAAGACATCATCGATAAGGTACACAAGAAAGATATCCTGATTATACAAGGAGATTGGAATGCTAAAGTGGGTACTGACGCACAGGCAGATTGGTTAGATTATTGTGGACCTTTCTGTAATGCAGTAACCAATGAAAGAGGATTGAGACTTTTGAAGTTTGCCAGCTATAACAATCTGGTTCTTGCAAACACATTAGGAGCACATAAAGCATCCAGACGATCAACATGGCATGCACCTAATGGTCTACATCACAGCCAGATCGACTACATCATGGTGCAAAACCGATTTCATTCTGGGATTAATAGAGCTAATATATTAATATCCCCGATGCTGATATTGGAAGTGATCACGACCTTGTGATGCTAAATTTTTGGCTGCGGTTAAGGAAAATCGTCAGGCCAAAGTTCACCAGAAACAAGTTTGACTTAGAAAGACTCAGACCAAAACATTGCAGTCATTCCAAGCAATGGTCGGTGGAAAATTTGCCCCGCTGCTTGCTCTGGTGGAAGACGTAGAAACAATGACCAACAATTTCCACGCTGTAATAAATGAGGCAGCAATGGACATCCTTGGGAAACATTGTAAGAAAACAAAACCATGGGTCACAAATGAAATACTACAAATGTGTGACGTTAGAAGAGAACTTAAGAGAGACAAGAACAGCACTGAGGGAGCTGATAAATATAGAGTGATTGGCAGAAAGATCAAGAAAGGAATGAAGGTGGCCAAGGAGATATGGATTGAAAACAATGCTCTAAAATTGAAGTGTATCGATGATAAAAATAGCAAACGAGCCTTCCAGGTTGTAAAAGATCTGATGAAGGAAAGATGGACCAAAGCTAATGCAATTCAAGACAAAGAAGAGAACAGTCTTACGGAAAAAAGGGTCATCATCAATAAGTGGACAAACTACTGCCCTGATCTATACAAACACCAGACAAATGGAGATCCTAGTGTCTTAGACAGCCCAGATTCAACAGAGGAGGATGACTTTCCAACATTAAGTGAAGAAGTGGAGACAGCTGTGAAATCACTCAAGAACGGAAAGGCTAAAGGTATTGACAACATCCCAGCTAAACTGATGAAATTCGAAGGAGAAATAGTAATAGATGTACTCACCAAGATCTGCAACAAGATCTGGCAGACTGATGAGTGGCCCTCCATGTGGACACAGTCACTAATCATCACTCTGCCAAAAAAAGGCAACCTGGAATTGTGTCAAAATTACCAGACCATAAGCTTAATTAGCCACCCCAGCATAGTGATGTTGAAAGTCATATTGAACAGATTGAAGCCACAAGCAGAGAATATCATCGCTGAAGAACAGGCTGGCTTTCATGCTGGAAGAAGTACCACAGAACAGATTTTCAACCTTTGCGTTCTATGTGAGAAGTACTTACAACAGCAACAGGACATCTACCTTGTCTTTGTTGATTTCAAGAAGGCGTTTGACAGAGTATGGCACGAAGCTCTCTGGACAACCATGAAGAAGTACAAGGTTGGTCGTAAGCTTATGCTTACCATTAAACAACTGTATGCTAAGGCCAACAGTGCTGTTCTCGTCACAGCACAATAGCAGAGTGGTTTCGCACCACTGCTGGAGTCCAGCAAGGCTGCCTTCTTTTACCCACACTGTTCAACATCTACATGGAGCGCACAATGACTGATTCCCTAGAAGGTCACATATGCAGAATCAGCACTGGGGGGCAAACAATCTCAAATCTTTGGTTCGCTGATGACATTGATGGCCTGGCAGGCAGCGAAAACGAACTTACCAACCTTGTGAAATGAATGGATGAAACCTCCACAAAATATGGCATGGAAATCAATGCAGAGAAAACCAAGCTGATGACAAACAAACGTGATGGGATCAGCTCAACTATCACTGTCAGTGGACAAGAGCTGGAGACAGTGAAACAGTTCAAGTATTTGGGGGCAATCATCACTGATGAAGGATCCAAGGAGGAAATTCGGGCAAGAACTGTGCAAACAACAGCAGCAGTGGCAAAGCTAAAGCAAATCTGGAGGAATAAGAACATCTCCCTGGAATCCAAACTGAAACTGCTGCAGGCATTGGTCATCTCCATTTTTCTGCATGTGTGCGAGACATGGACCCTTACGGCAGAACTTGAATGGAAAATACGGTAGTAGAGATGAGATGCTTCCGTAAAATACTGGGCATCTCCTACTTCGACCACATCACTAATTAAGAGGTCCACAACCTCGTCACCCAATGCACTAGGTGAGATGAAGACCTCCTGACGACTGTGAAGAAGCGCAAGCTGAAGTGGTACGGCCATGTAACAAGATCATCTGGCCTATCCAAGATCATCCTCCAAGGGACAGTACAGGGGAATAGAAGAAGAGGTAGACAGAAGAAGAGATGGACTGACAATATAAAAGAGTGGACAGGAATGGACTTTGCAGAGACTCAAGCTCTCACGCACAATCGTCAGGGGTGGAGACAATTGGTGGATTGCTCAACAGTGATGGTTATGGGAGTGATGATGATGACCAAAGACAATACACTGGAGGTGAACTCAGAAAAATGACTAATGGGACTCTGGATAAAAGTGAGTATGACTCTATCCCCGTGCTTTTGGTGAAGGAGCTGGCCCCAGCTGTGTTTGAAAATGGAGTCGTGGGGATATGCAATCCTCCATTCTTTAAGGTGTTAAGGACCCTGACCCCAATCCAGCACTTCAGCTAAGCATGTGCTTAATTTAAAGCATTAGTCCTATTATCATCAAATGAACTACTCATATGCTTGAGATTACGCATATGCTTAAGTGGTGTGCTAGACTGGGTGTGGTGTGCTCAGCACTTCGCAGAATAGAACCCTTAGCAAAAAGCGATGCATTTTGATTACAGTATATACGGTTTTGAGAGCAAAATCAAAACTAACAGCAAAAATACATGGGAAATGCAATGTTTAAAAAAAAGGATTCATACACAGTTAACTGAAAATGCCCCCTTTTCCCTACAAGAATTATCCACACATACAGGAAATCAAAAAATGCTAACAGGATCCATTTTCTTTTGAGATTACCATTTTTATAGCATGTCCTTGTCATTTGGGCAGAGCAACTATTTAAGATTAGTGTTTAAAGTCTGGGTCAGTACAATACTAACCTGTATTGCTCATGTTGGATGAACCTGTATTTTCTTTTAACCTATTGCAGTGTGCTTGCCAGAGGTGAAAGTATAGTTTGTTTTTCCATCACACTATTGTTATTGTACACATGAAACAGTAGAATGGAACTTTTTTCTTTTAAAAATGAGAAACTAAATAAAGGGCTGAATGGTAGCAAAACATTCTCTTCCTCCTCCCCTTTTTCCTGCCCTGGGTGTCTAAGAAAGCTCTTAGTCTAAGTTTCCTTCAGAGCCTGAGAGAAAAAAAGGGGTTGGGGTTGGGAAGAGGACATCAAAGGGTTGCCAGATATAAATAGACATGCTTAGGTGGGAGGAATGACCTATTAGGCAATTAAAAACGAAAAGATGTCAAATATCTGTATATTTGGTGCTGTATCTAGCAGTATATAGTTGTGACATGCCTCGGTCACAGAGAGCCCCTTGGGACTGTCACCTGACATGCTGGAATTACCTCTGAGCCCATTTTCCCTGCCAGCTTGGGACTCCAGAACCCTGCCTTGTTGAGCCAGACACGCTAGCCTGCTGCAACATAGACCCAGGTCTGGTCCATGCCCTCAAAGCTGCAGACGTTAACTAAAAACCGCTCAGCAGGTCACTTGACTCCAGCACCCAGACACCCAGCTGCCTATGGGATACAAACCCCAAATAAATCCATTTTACACTGTATAAAGCTCATACAGGGTAAACTCATAAATTGTCCGCCCTCTATAACACTGATAGAGGGATATGCGCAGCTTTTGCTCCCCCAGGTATTAATCACTTACTCTGGGTTCATTAATAAACAAACGTGATTTTATTAAGTATAAAAAGTAGGATTCAAGTGGTTTCAAATAATAACAGACAGAACAAAGTAATTCACCAAGCAAAACAAAGCAAAAACACTCAAGTCTAAGCCTAATACAGTAACTCCCCACTTAACGTCCTCTCGCTTAATGTTGTTTCGATCTTATGTCCCTGCTCAATTACAGAACATGCTCCATGTAAAGTTGTGCAATGCTTCGCTAGAACGTCGTTTGGCTGCCGGCTCTGTCCACAGCTAGCAGCCCCCCTATCAGCTCCCCTACGCTCCCCTCCCCCCACAGAGCACCTCACGCCTGCTGGCAGACCTCACAGATCAGCGCCTTCCCCTCCTCCCTCTCCCCCCCCCCCGCAGGAATCAGATGGTTTGTGGTGTTCAGGAGGGAGGGGGAAGACTCGGCACGCAGGCTCCCCCTCCCTTCTGAATGCCGCAAATCAGCTGATGGCCACGGGCAGGAGGCAGGGGAGAGCCTCCGCGCTGAGTCCATGCTCCTCCCCCCTCCCTCCTGCCCCCTGAACGTCTCAAGCCAGTTGATTGCCACGGGCAGGAGGGAGGAGCGAGGATGCAGCGCACCTCCCCCCCGCCTCCTGCCCGCAGCAATCAGCTGGCTTGTGGTGTTCAGGAGGCGGAGGGGAGGGGGAGCCTGCGTGCTGTGTCCTCGCTCCTCCCCCGCCCCCTCCTGCCTCCTGAACGCTGCAAACCAGCTGACTGCCGTGGGCAGGAGTCAGAGGAGGGAAGGGGGAGGAGCGAGGACACGGCGTGCAGAGTAAAGGGGCGGGGGGGGAGAAGAGGCGGGTTAAGGGTGGGGGCTTGGGAAAAGGGGTGGAGTGGGCGGTCGAGGGTTGAGCCCCCCACCCCTGGTGCTTGCAGAGTAGGGGAAGCTGCCGCTGCTGCTGCACAATGTGCTTCTCCTAGCCTACAGCACCTTCAGCCTTCATGCCTGCCTCATTGTCTCCAGTGCCAGTGGACTGTGCCTGTATGGGGTAAGGCGGGGGCACCTCCCAACTATAGTACTGTACTGTATGTCAAAAACAAATTTCCCTGGAACCTAACCCCCCGATTTACATTCATTCTTATGGGGAAATTGGATTTGCTTAACATCGTTTCACTTAAAGTTGCATTTTTCAGGAACATAACTACAATGTTAAGTGAGGAGTTACTGTACATTAAGAAACTGATTACAGGTAAAATCTCACCCTCAGAGATGTTCCAATAAGCTTCTTTCGCAGACTAGATTCCTTCCTAGTCTAGGCCCAATCCTTTCCCCTGGTACAGTCCTTATTAGCAGACATCTTAGGTGTAAACAAGGGGTTTTCTCATGACTGGCCATCCCCTTTGTTCTCTTCCACCCCTTTTATAGCTTTGGCACAAGGCGGGAATCTTTTGTCTCTCTGGGTCTCCACCCCTCCTTCTAAATGGAAAAGTACCAGATTTAAGATGGATTTCATTACCAGGTGACGTGGTCACATGTCACTGTAAAACATTCTTCATTACCCAGGGGCTGGCCCACACATACACAGGAAGGCTTGCAGATAAATAAAACCATCCACAACCAATTGTCCTAGGAACCATCAAGATTCTAAACCACCATGGCCCACACTTTGCATAATTACAATAGGACCTCAGAGTTATACTTCATATTTCTAGCTTCAGATACAAAAATGATACATGCATACAAATAGGATGAACACACTCAGTAGATTATAAACTTTGTAATGATACTTTACAAGAGACCTTCTGCATAAAGCATAGTCCAGTTACATCATATTCATAAGCAAGTTTTCATAAAGCATATGGAGTGCAAGCTCACAATAGTAATTTGGATCAATTCAATTAACATGATCCATTTAATGTCTTCAATTGTTTTGGTCTTTTTAATCTAAGACTCAAAATGGTTTAAATTAGTTACTGATGAAATCTGGACTGCAGTGAATCAAAAGTGTTATTTAATTTTCCTTGGCCCCCCTCATTCCCCTCAAAAATCCATTCAGTGTTTCTTTGATGTTTGTGGACTATTACCTAGGATTTGCAGTGTGTCATAATAGCTTGGGAAAAATTGGTTCAACCGAATAAAGCAGGCAAGAGACAAAACAAACAAACAATGTTTTATCAAACCTATGGTAAGAGGAGCAAATTGTGGTTATGTGCTACTACATACTACAGAGGAGCAATGTCATCTCTCATATCAATTATCCACAGATTAGATTATTTTAATACATTATTAAAATTTCCAGTGACTTGGGGCCAGTTTTACAAAGATATTTAGGCACTTAGAGTTGCACATAGTCACCTGCTGGGACTTACAAGAAAGCATAAGTGAATTAGACACCTAATTCCTATGAGAATTTATTTGTACATCACTTCTAAACTACTGTAAAATCAAAAATGTTAATTTTACAGTATGTCTACCATACTATATGTGTTCCTAAATAATAGTAATACAGTGCAATTATTGTTTACCCATATTAACGTTTCATCTTTTTTTTTAGCCTAAAGGATAATATATTTGTTATGTGAGCAAGACAGAAAAAATGTGAAATACAAGTAATCTAAACTTAACATGAGGGGTAAATCCTTACACACAACTTCTCCATTTTAAACCAGACAAACTATCAACACAAGAGAAAGAGAACATTAGGCACATATAGTAATTCAGGAGGTAAAAGTTACCAGGCCACCTCTCAGATCATTACAGTTTTCTTGGACACATTTTATATTAAGGTTTCATTTATAAAGAGTTAATAAATGATGACTAGACATTATAACCAATTACAGATATGAGTCGCGTGTGTGTTATCAACGGTTGTAACACATCTGTAGAAGGTGTTACAGATGATTACAAGACATGGTTAAATGCAACCTATTGACCTATTGGACTCTCTGTCTCTAATAATTGATTAGCCATTTATTAAAGCATCTATTAAACATTTATTAACCTTTATAGACTGTTTGTACGTGTAACTTTAATATAATATCTGACCGTTTTCTTTACGGCATTGCATGCCAAAGAAAAATAAATAAATAAATAAATTCTTCCTTTAAAAAAAAAATCTATGCAATCCTATGAGGGACTGAAAGACTCCTTTAGGATGCTAATTGCCCTTTGTTGACATTTAAGCCTATGAGAATTGAGGACTACACAGCAACATACAGGATGGATCCTATTAATTTTTATTTTTTAGTAAGTGAATGGGTAATTGACCTAGCACTGATTTGGCACACTGATGTCATGAGAACTTTGCCAGTGACTTCAGTGGGAACAATATTAGATTTTTAACATTAAGTGAATGAAAGGTTAATATTTTCCCTCCCTTCAGTGATCCATTTAATATTGTGACAAACTATCAATATATATAGTATTTACCAAGTTCCAAAAGGTACATATACTTTATAAGCCTTAAAAAAAAAGTAAAATATATATATTTACATTTTGACCTTTTATCCTCAGGTTACATATGACAGAGATTAACTTTGTCTATAGTCAACATAATCCATTCTGGGTTTAGAGGCACAACAGTGGAAAAGATCAGGGCTGACATTAAGGCCTAGGGAACATGAATAAACCCAAACTAATTACTTCTAAGGTTTTAACTTCTCAGAGTCTAAACCAAGCTTCACCTTTAAAACCTGAATCCTCCTTCCAATATCGATCCTAATTTTGTGATGTCTGTGAATTCTATGGCCCCAGACATCAGCTTTGTTGTGATCTCTATTTGTCACCAGGAACAGCATAGGGATGAGGTCTCAGGACAAAGATCTGAAGGAAAAATTGTAGCTGTGCTAAAATTTCATAATAAAACCCAGATTTAGGCAAGTTAGTGTTTCACACCCATTGGGTAAGCCTGTCCAATATGGTACAGACAAACTTCAGTGAGTTGTTTTTGCTGTCTTTGACAGAAATAGAGAGATAGGGGGTTTGTACCACAAAGTGAAACTGAAGGGGAGGATGAAACTAAGAACTGAATCCAACAGAAGGGTTTGCTTAAATGCATATAAACCAAAACTGATAAGCTTCATACAGCTCTAGCGATGATATAAGATGCCAAAAAGCACTTTAAAATAGTTCTTTAAGCACTGTAATAAAGATACTGAATACAAACACACCCCTCTCCAACTCATTTTTTGGGGAAATTAATGGCAAGAAACAGAAGACCTAATTAACACCCATGCAATTCCCCATAGTATGGAAGTACCAGAGTGGCTGCATGTTTAGGTGGGAGATTGTGAGGTGCTGAAGTGTTTCTATTTGAAAGGTTTGTGTTCACACGAGCACATGTGTTAATAGTTCCTATTAAATTGGCTTGATAAGTCAGGGTGAGGATGATGGCTGAAGGACTCCAATGAATTAACAAGATAAAAACCTATTCAAACATTGAACTTTATTCACTGTATTAAAAAGGAAAAGTACGTGTCTGTAAATTGGAATTCTATCCTCTACGGAACCACCCTATTGAGTGTTGTGCCCTCACGCAGATCTGACCTTGAAGCCAACTACCTAGCTTACATTATAAAGTTTATAAAGCCATGATGAGGCAATCAAAGCATCTCTACTGAGGGATACGTGTTGCCAATCATACCCTTTAATAGCCACCTCCTTTTTAAGGTAAGCTGATCCACAGATTATCATTAGTAAAGTCCAACTGCTGGTCCACCATTTCCTTTCTCCAAAAAATTCCAAAAGGTAAGCACCATTGTGCCTACTGTATGCCTGCTGATGCAGTATGTAAGAGATATGAGCATAAACAAAGAAGGGAGAGAGAATTACACTTCTGGGTGGGAAAAGTATAATATGAGCATAAATCTTCCAATCTGAAGAAATAGGTAGAAAAATATAATTCAAGAAAGGAAAAGGAGGAGCCCTGACTTACTGCATGCACTTTTACATGAATTTTAGCAACTATGTTTATTATCAAACTAAAGGGATTTTTCATTCCCCAACCCCTTGATTAGTACCGCATTCCTTCCAAATGAGCTTCTAATGAAATTACTATGAAGAAAATAGCCATGAAAAAGAAAGAGCGAATATAAGTCCAACATTAAATTTGTAACACTGAACTGACTTTCTCCAATCAGAAATTTAAAAAATAAACATAAAACTGCTTAATGCTGATAAACTGCAAACCACAATGAATGCATTTAACAGTTCTCTCTAAATTGCAGGAGAGAGTCATATTGTGAGAGCATCAGAAGAGGAATATGATTTTAGCTGTAGAGTTTTGGACGGACTAGAAAGAAGAGAGGAGGAGGTTACAGTGATCAAAACAAAAGATGACCAAAGGATGAACAAGGATTTTTAACATGGAGAGACAGAGCAAATGGCAATATTATGCAGGAAGAAAGGGAAGGATTTAGCGAAAGATAGGAGACAGGGATGCCACCGAGATGTGAGCCTGAGAGACAATGACAACATGGAGTTTTCAATAGTGATAACAGAGAAAGCAGGTGGTGAGGGGGATTGAGAGGACAGGTGGCAACAGTAGCTGTCAAAGAGCAGTGGCTATGTGAGTCGACTAGTTTCGGAGACTATAGGCCCTACAGTCGTTTCCAAAAGAAATCAGTGAAAAGATTTAAAAGAGGGTCTACTGGAATTTCTACCATGGTAAATTAAAGAATGTGGTATATCTACGAGAAATGTTGCATTCAAGGTTGGTGATGAGCTATGGTCTACTCGTTGTAAATGAAGTTCATTAAGGAGGCTTTTTATATGAATAATAGATTTTAATTCTTTAGAGTAGAGGTGAAAGGGGTAATTGCTTCCTTTAAGGAGAACTGAGCCAAGTAGCCAGGATTTCTCAGAATTTAGTTACTGCAAATTATAACATGGGAGCAGGCAAAAGGCAAGGTCTAGGAAAGGACTTTTAATACTTACATGCTAATTTACAGTGCAGATAACTCCTTAAACCAGGTGACAATCACTTATTTTATAGTTTCTACCCTTTTCCTCTTTTTATTTTATTTTTTTCCCCAATACAGACGAGTTTTTATATAATCCTTCTCTGGTTCGTCAATGAGATATTTCGACAGCTCATACATGACTCTAAACTCTCTGCCCTCTGCAAATTTATCTAATGAATTAGTCCTTAATGAGGATCAATTTCTTTGGCCTGTCTTTAAATTAATTAATTTAAAGTAACAAAGGTATTATTCACTTGAAATGAACAGTCTGGGCATGAGGAGTGCAAAATCTCAAGTCAAGGTTTTAGTACTATGAAAGACAAAACATTAAACTCAAAGAAGTGGTCTCTGTAGTGATTTTTGCTCACAGAAAATCTTCTGAGTTGATGGTGCTCTGTGTTTGACAACACCCATCTGGAATATCTAATTTAAGAAATGGGAAATTAATTATTCTATCTCTGACCTGGGAGAATAGGGAAGACCTTGAGGCCCTTCAGAATACAGTAGTAGATAGAGCATCGCACCCTTCATTGTGTATGCAGGCCAAGCTGTACACCCAGTAGGAGGGCAAAAAATTAAGCTGCTTCCTACATGTAGATAGCAGTAAGGAGAACCGGAAAGATTCCTCTGCTTTCAGCACTAAATGGGCACTATGCAGACCTTATTTTCCTCTTATTTACACCAGTGGAAAGCAACGTTCATGGCCACATTTTACTGTTTTCCAGTTTAGTTCAAAAATTGAAATTTTGGAGTTGGTCAGGTGGTGTTCAAGAATTATTGTATTACTGACAGACTAAAATACTATTGAGCAAAGAGAACATTTCTCAGCATTCTGCATACTTTTAAGATAGCAGATAGCTCTTCCATCTAGGTCCAATAACCTGCCTTAACTTTTCATCTTTCTAGTTGTGCTGTGGTTTGTCACATTGTAAAACCAATAGTATAACAAACCTAAATATATAAATAATTGGAAATGCTAGTTATAATATTCTTAGAGACATCTATCTATTAGGAACATGGCAGGGATTCCAGAACAGGATATGGTATAAAATCTAGGATACAGAAAGAAAATTAAAAAAAAAATAAGCACTAGATATTGCCATGAGCTAAATCTTCTAACAGCCCTAAAGAGAACAGAATGACCCGGAGAGGCAGTGACATACTGCAAGTACTCCGCAAAAGCCTGTATATGCTTCACTACTTCATATGAAGTCTTCTGCACATAGAAGTTTGGTGATCAGCTCCCAACGTCTTGACTGAAGGCAAGAGAACCTGGAGCATGCATCTATTCTGGGTATTTATTTCTGGAATAATTACAGTTGACCAATATGAAAATATGTAATCCTGAAGACTATGGCTTAATCCTCAAACATTCATTCACGGAGAACATTCAAACAATTGTTTGCAGGATCAAGCTCTAATGGTTCAATTATGGATCAGCCTACACATCTGCGTAGGGCTATGTAAAGACAGACACAACCCCATACTCCATGCATGAACTCTTCACCTCACAAAACATAATGCCAGGGAAGATAGCAACTGGCGCCAGAAGGTACTATTCGCTTTCCCATACATGTGGGTAGGGAATGGACAGGAAGGGGTAGGGCTGGCCTGTGCAGCTACATTCTTGCGTTGGGAAGAGTAAGCTACGCCAAATGGGGCAGGGAGAGAAAGGCTGGCATGGTTTATTTTCCCCATGGAGCAAGAGGGAAACTGAAAAACCGAGTCACAATTTGGTCTCTTCATTGCTCCTGGAGCAACACAGTTACCCATGCCCCATTTCTTGGAGTTGGCCCTAAATAAATATAAGATAAGCTTTGGCTTGAGAAGTGGGGGAAGGTCACCCCGCCAAGTTACTAGAAATGAATGTTTGAATTAGTATTACTAAGAAGATAAACTTCAAACAGAACTTGGAGAATAAGTTTGCATACAAAGGTAATATATATTTTAGGGTGGGAAATAATCAGAGACTATAATAAAAGTAGTGGGAAAAAATCATGAGTAAAGGCCCTGACAATCATTAAGCAGCCTTCATGGCCACACGCCCTTAGAAGCTACTTGGATTCGCCAGATTACACAGCTGTGGGGACAGCTTTCTTTCTGAGTGGGGAACTTTCTCTTTGGGAGTAACTACTTAAGCTGCAATCTCGCAATGCCTTATACCAGTGGTGGGCAACCTGTGGCCCATGTGCTGGCTGCCGCTTCCTGCAGCTCCCATTGGCTGCAAACAGTGAACTGCGGCCACTAGGAGCTGCGGGAGGTTGTGCCTGCAGACGGTCAATATAAACATTGTATCGCAGTCCACCAGCGGATTACCCTGATGGTCCGTGTGCGGCCCGCAGGTTGCCCACCACTGCCTTATACACGTGCTTTACTTTACCTACACTAGGAATCCAATTGCCTTCAGTCAGCTAATCCCCACTGTTGTCTGTCCTGTGAGCGTGATTTTTGAAGGATGGACAACAAATCACCATCTATGATGAGGCTGGAATCCAGTGTTGCCACATCTCATAATTATATTGTCAATCTCCCAACATTTGGTAGGGTTTTTTTGAAACTCCAGATGCTGGAATATTGGCACTGGAGAAACTCAGCTTCCATTTCAAAAAATGAAATAAATTTCAAGCCATTATGGTTACAGAGGAAAGGGTGAACCCTAAAGGCTTTAGAATCTGTGGGCAAACAAAAAGATCCCAACATTTATCATTTGAAAAATATCATTATTTTTAAACCCATCTCATGAATTCTGAAATGTGACTCATGACTTTTGAGCTATCAGAAGTAACATCTCTGGGTGCAGTCTGCTCTTCAATATTTACTAACCATCTCGTTCTGAGTTTCATGGCAACTGTTTGGTGATACTCCTTGCAGTGACCACAGAGAAATGTACCTTTTGGAAAGGTGGATTTGCTGTGCCTTCTTGTTCCTGCTACCACACAATATGTCTACACTTTGACCTGGGAGTATAATTACCAGCTTGAGGAGTCATACCCATGCTAGCTTTGATCGAGCTAGTGCACTATGTATGTACTTGGGGGCAGCTTGCTCCACCTGCCACTTGCACCCCTGCAGCTACACTCTATTTTTAGTGTGCTAGCTGAGTCAGAGCCAGCGTGCGTAGCTCTCCTCAAGGTGGGAATAAAAACCCAGCTTGAAGTACACACATACAAAACAGCAAGAAAAAAAGAAATAGAATTTGCATTTAGAAAAATGCAAATGGTATTCTCCTGCCAGGAAAGCAATACATTATTGTATTTATATTCTATTTTTAACTGTAAGGCTAGACCTCAATACTGATGCAAAATCATTATTAAAAATTATTTTACTTTATTCTTATAAAAGGTTATTATAAACTTGCCTGTGCTTTTACTGAACTTTAAGAAATACTTCCAATGATTTTCATAGGCAAGAGATGTACAGAAATAACACAGGGTTGCTCATTTAACTATATGAAATGTTCAAGCTAAGGAGTTTCCTACGAAATCAGCCTTCTGTGAATTAGTGACAGGCTCCCAGAGTGTCAAAGGAAGATAACACCTACTTTATTACCTCAAATGTGTTTTTACAGACTCTAAAATGCAGCTTTTATAACAACATCTATCTTGCTTTAACTTTCTATACTATTTTCTTTGATACTGTGTTTTTAAAGATGTATATAAGCTTTGGTTATTGTGATTTGTGCTTTGTATAAAATATTTAATAGAAGTTTTAACTGCAAATTGTAAATGTATTGGAAATGTTCAGATTTAGGATTCTTATTATTCATTAATTTGCCTGTCTCAAAACAACTCCTTGAATAGCTTCTTTTAAGAAAATGATTTAAATACTTTCCATGGTTTCATAGGACTTAGTTAAGATTACTCACCTTTAATCATTTATCAGTGTATACCAAAAAGAATTCACCTACTCTTAAATGAAGATCTTTTGCCCATCCATAAACTGTTTTAGTGATCTTAGGGTATGTCTACACAGCAAAAAAACCAACCAACACAAAACAAAGCAAGTCTGTCAACTGACTCTGACTTACAGGGCTCACGCTGTGAGGCTAAGAATAGTAGTGTAGACATTCGAGCTCGGGCTGGAGCCCAGGCTCTAAGACTCACTCTCCTTCCTTGGTGGGTTTCACAGCCCAGGCTCCAGCCCAAGCCCAACCAACTACACTGCTATTCTTTGCCTTGCAGCACGAGCCTTAGGCAGTTGACCTGAGCTCCTGTGACACATGTAGGACTCACTACTAATTTGGAGGAATAATACAATTTGGTAACTTAAAAAGAGAAGAGCACCGCCACTAGAGGAGAGCCTGCTCTCAAAGGCATCCTCTTTGTAAAAAGCTCTCCAAGGACAGACATACGAAGAAGATTGTAACTGAAGTAACCATTATTGCTTGTTTGGGCTTCAGTATTTTTCTCCGTTCTGTAATAAAATTGTCATAGATAATAACTATGATTATTTTGCTTGTTTTTAATGGAGGTATCCCCTAAGGTATGCACTGCATGTGACTAAAATAGAGTCAATGACATCCCCGGATGG
Organism: Chrysemys picta bellii; assembly: GCF_011386835.1. Classification (NCBI taxonomy): domain Eukaryota; kingdom Metazoa; phylum Chordata; order Testudines; family Emydidae; genus Chrysemys; species Chrysemys picta. Next base: position 121,834,372 of record NC_088793.1, read on the forward strand.
CACTAAAAAGAGAATTATTAAGATTTGGCCTATCATGTCTCGCTTCTCTAGACTAAACATTTTAGTAATTAGTTAAAATTACTTGGCACTCAGCAACTTGAAAACATCCCTTTCAATCCTACACTGCAAAGATCTGGGCATCTTTGGCTACTGTACCAAGTGAAAAAGGGATAGTAACTATTGGGGTGGGGGAAACCTTTTAAAAACTTTAATACATTGTGAGCAGGAAAACTGAAGATTGTATTGGGGAAGATGGGACAGGACTAAAGAAGGTCAAATATATCACGCAAAATAATGCAAAAACTCGATTTTGCTTTACAAGCACATAGGACCATTAAGGCCCAGGACTGCCTATAACATAGTGCAGAGCTTCACAGCCTTACAAGCCATTTCACCTCACAGAAATGCAATGCCTCCCAGAGCTTCCTGTCAATTCTTCATCTCATCAGGGCAGTTGGGCGTGTTTCCCCTACAGTCCCTCCACCCCAGAGATTCTGGTGAGGTTCACTTCCCCTATTGATGTAATCATTATTAATTTATATAAGACCATTCCATAAGGATTCCCAACTGCACCACCAGTTCACTACCTCAGTAAGTTAGATCTTGTCTACATGAGACAGTTACACCAGTTTAACTAAAGGTGTTTTTTTGAAGTCATTTACTTAAACCTGTGCAAACCCTTATGTGGACACTTATTTATCTAAAAAAAGACAGTGCAGTTCAGATTAAGCTGATAAGTAACTGGTTTAAACTAAACCAAAATAAACCACCCTCAAGCCAAAATAAGCATGTTCACACAGAGATTTGCCCAATATATTAAAATCAGTTTTAAAATACACATTTAGTTAAACTGGCCTCATTTTTTCTTGTGGACAAGATTTACTAACCTATCACCACCATCCCAGTAGGAGAAGGATCGTTCCCTTAATGTCCTCCTCTTAATTTGTATTAAATCTCTAGATGTCTGCAGACGGTCTCCCTAATGCAGCATGAACCTTGCTTGATCACAGTACCTTGGAGTCAGCAAGAGAGTAAAATACAAATGTAAAGGTTATTATTATTTTATATCAAGTCTTCCTCCGGTCCCAGAGCCCAGGCTCCAACCCAAGCCCGAATGTCTACACCACAATTAAACAGCCCCTTAGTCCAAGCCCCACGAGCCTGAGTCATCTGACACGGGCCAGCCATGAGTATGGTAGTGTACCATGCAATGTGGTGCATCACGCAGTGTAGACAAACCCATGGGTTGCTGCACTAAGATGGGAGGCCCTGCTTAAGCAAAAACATTAGTTTCCTGCTCCCTTCAGCACTGAAACACCATTGTCTTGCACTCTTGCAACAACAGGGGAAATAATGGCCCCCCTTTTTTTGCCAATCGGTGGCTTGGCTTTGGTTTCCACCACAGGGGAAGGTTCTCTTACCACTCCCACCTGCAGAATGACTTTGTGACTGAGCATACAGAGGTACATTTAAGCTCCTGATCTGGCTCTTCTAGAGATTCTGGTGGAGTTACCCCCAGTGGCATTTACAAAGAGGTAATATAGAATATCAACTTTTTATTGCCTGTGTGCTTATGGCATTTTGTTACCATTTGATACTATGGTGATAGGCTAAAGAGATCCTTTGATGTGCAGGACCAAGTCCAGAGTCTTCCTGAACACAGCTAACAGGGCCCAGCTCCACAGGCATTCCCTGCACAGTGCCACACAGCAAAGATTCCCTGGGTGTAGGACAGGTTAGCCTAAGGCTGGGTGATGAGATTTTGCACTGCATGAAGAGAAGTCAGGCCCATTTTAAGTGTCCCTTCTCAGGGTGGAAATTAACCCGATTTCAATAATATGGCAAGATGCAGGTTTTGCTCTGAAGCTAGTATATCTTAAAAATGTCATCTTAAATTAAATCTGTATGATAAGAAATTAAGGAAATACCTTTTGTATTTTGTAAAATTCCTCAGAAAACAGAAACATTGAATTTGGCACAGCTTTACTGGATACACAGATAATTCCTGCAGCAGGAAATGTTAAAACTGCATGAAGTAACTGGTCTACATTTTCAAAAGTAGATAGTGTATTTAGGTGTCCAACCTGAGCCACCTTAAAAGGGCCTGACTTTCAGAGGGGGGTGATCCTCACACTGTAAATTAGGTGCCTTTAAGGAGGTCCACGTTGGGCATCCAAAATGGATACATCCAAAATCATTAGTCAATTTTGAATATTTAGTCTGTTTTTAAATAGAAGTGTATATAAATAAAAGAGCACGTTTGAAACACAGCAGGAAGAGATAGATAAACCTCAGAAGTTCATTTGATCATATTTTTGATAGAGGCTAGAGTCCACGAGAGCTAAATACATGCTTAGATGCCTGGGAGAAATAATCTACTGTATCATATCACAACAACAAAAAGAAAAGCAGTGATGCTGAACAAATTACTAAGAAAAAATGTGATTTCGATACGATAAATATCATGACAAGTCTATCAATCAATTGCCTTTGAGGTCATTACCGGCCCATAACTCACTCAGGGCTTTATTGATGTCTGAGTTGTTTGTAAGTATCAACAGAGCAACTTAAGTGAACAATTTTTCACTAACATTGCATTGAGTTGACATCACTGTATTACCAGTTTATTCTATACCATAGTTTATAGAAAAATAAAACTAGGAAGCACACTCATTTGTAACACAGAAAATGACATGAAAAAGACGTTTAGGTCATGAACAGGTTTTTCCACAAAAAAACATACCACAGCCCCCTCCCCTGCCTTATTCCCCCAAGCAAAATATGTATCCATATGGCTTTGAAATTGATGAAGCCAAAAATACAGTTCCAGGATCTCGGATTAGCACATTATTCCAAAAAAATCTGTGAAAAGCAGTGTGTATAGCAGCCATCAAATTTAATGGATTTTTGTGATTTTCCTAAAACGTTGCTCTGTACTAGCCTTTAACAGAATATCATAAAAAAATATCTACTGAAGCTATTATCCTGAAGAATCGAATAGATAGTACTGAAATCTCCTTGGACAGCAGCTATTGCTCCAACTTGAATCATTAAGTAACTCCCTTGAAATGCATACCAACATTTGATAAAGTTACTTGTGCATGCTGCCACCTTATCTATTTTATTAGTGCTTCAAATTTTTAATCTTGGTCATTGGAAAGTGGGACTTTTGCCTGATGTTAACATGTCCAATTTTTGCCCAGATTTTCTCTGGATTAAAGCTATTCTGCAGTGTACAGCTTTAGGTTTTAGACTGCTTGTTTGGCTGTTTGTTTTTTGTTATTTGCCCCACAAACTGTCTCGTATCTCTATTTTGTTCATCCAATCTTACAAATAAATTTTGTCTCTCGCCAAAGTAAATCACTGTATTTGGTGTGGCACAGTAACAACATTGATGACATGTTCAGATGTAAGAGATATGATTAGGCTACTATTTCATAAGATCTTTAAAAACACCTTACAAAGATAAGCTCTATTAAAAAGCAAAAATTCATTTACTACTCTTTATCTCTACCTTAACACAAATATTTGTTTTTTTTTTTCAATATGTCTAAAGTTATAGTAATATTGAATCTTGTAGTCTATTTAATAAGTAGAAACCTAGGAGGCCAACTATCCAATTAGCAATCCATTGGCTGTTGTATTACACAAAATGCATGATTTTGTCAGAAATGTATTTAAGATGCTTTCTTTCATATTAGCCAATTATGTCTTACATAGTTGGCTTCCATAAATTAGTAGTTAAAGGACAAAATGTTCATCTTTGGCAATGCACTTTGTAGGATTTGGTTGCTGTTGTTTATGCCTTTTGCTTCAGTTAGTTCCTGCAACACTCTCTGATCTTTAGTTCACTGAGGCTTCTATGATATTCCCCCTTTCTTTTCTCCCAATGGAGCACATTTCTCTCATAATCAACACTTGATTAGACTGGACTAAAACAAAACTTCTTAAAACCAAATATACTCAATTGAATATATTGTTCAGTAGTGATAACTGAAAGACATTTTTCTTATAACTGACACATTCTTGCCCTCTGTGGGCATTAGCAGTGCTGAAAAGGAAGAGGAAAATTATTATGGGGAGTTAATATAGTGTTGTAATAAATGAAGGGGGGAGCTCCCTTTTATGGACACCCAGCCAGCCAGTTAGCTATAAAATCCCTCTTAGTAGCTATTTTCTACTTTCTTTACCTGTAAAGGGGTAAAAAGTCCACAGGAAAAAGGAAAGGAGTGGGCACCTGACCAAAAGAGCCAATGGGATGGCTAGAACTTTTTAAAATTGGGAAAAAAACCTTCCCTTTGTCTGGGTGTTGTGGTTCTTCAGAGACAGAGAGAGAGAGAAAGAGAGAGAGAGACGGGACAGAGCAGAGACTGGGCTGGGACTATGCTGTAAAAAGCTTTTTGTCAGGTATGGAAATCATCAGATCATATCCAAAACCTACTCATAAATCAGAAAATGTCTAGAAAAAACGTGATTAGGTTTATTTCTGTTTATTTCTTATTGGCTTGTGGACTCCTTTGAGCTAACCCCAAATGCTTTTTGTTTTCCTTGTAACCTTTAAGCTGGACCTCAAGAAGGTTATTCTTGATGTTTAATTTTTGTTTGTTTAAATCTAGCAAAAGCCTAAGTTCCAGATGTACTTACTTTCTTTTTATTTTTAATAAAATCTACCTTTTTTAAGAACAGGACTGGATTTTTGGTGTCCGAAGAGGTTTGTGCACATGTTTTTAGTTAGCTGGTGGCAACAGCTGATTTCTTTGTTTTCCTTTCTCAGTTCTTCCCTGGAGGGGTGGAGGGTGAAAGGGCTTGAGGGTACCCCACAGGAAGGACTTCCCAAGTGCGTCTTCCTGGGTTCCAAGGAGTTTTGCATTTGGGTGATGGCAACATCTACCCATCCAAGGTCAGAGAAAAGCTGTGACCTTGGGAGTTTAATACCAGCCTGGAGTGGCCAGTATTAATTTTTAGAATTCTTAGGGGCCCCCACCTTCTGCACTCGAAGTGCCAGAGTGGGGATTCAGCCTTGACAAGTGTCATTAAATTTCAAAACAGTCTGCATGAGTACTTTGTGCAAAGCAAAAACAGGTACAACTTCTCCTTTGCTGGGGACTTGGTGGATGGGTTGGATGAGGGACAGGGTTATACTCCCCCCAAAGTGAGTGGGCCTGGCTGAGAAGGATCATGGCTAAGACAGCTGGTACATACACTGATTCGGCATATCTGCCAACCAGCCTCCATTGGTACAGCTTATATGGAGCTCAGGTTTGATTCTAAATCTTCCCCCCAAATGGTGGAAACCTGGAAGCAGAATAGGCAAACACCATCACTTGCCTTCCTTTGACAGTGAATCCTCCCTCCCATGCAAGACGTCTGGCTGGCTCAAGGAAGGGTTATTTAATCCTCCCTACACTGCCTGTAGTCAACTCTGACCATATCCAAACACCTCTGTGTGTGCTCTCTCTTTCTCCCTCACACACGCACTCCTCTGCTACCTGCTTATTGTGTGAACAACGCTTTAAGGCCAGAAGTTGGGAGCAGAAATACTTCCTCTATATTCTGTACATTGTAAGTCTTTTCCATTTTTTCCTCAAGCTACTCTCGATGCTTTTATTTTTTTATTTTTTTAACCTGGACTGGAGCAGAGCCAGCTTTAGGTGAAAAAGCATTTTTTTTTTCATAAATAGAACGTTGACTATGGAACATCGACTATTGATAACAAAACCATAAATAACTATATTCACTCTCAAATGTCTAGAACAATAACACAAGTCAAATTGTAGGGCTTACTAATCTTGAAAATTTAAAAGATTATGATTAAAAAAGATAACAAGCAGAGTGACACAGTTTTAAGTAATTATTTTACATTTCTGTAAAAAAAAATCTGCAATGCTTTAATAAATGAAATAACAGTGACTAATAACTACCAATGACTGATCATACTTTGAATACAGTCATGCTGATAGATATTCTCACAAAAGTTTAAGAGATCACCCCTAACTCCAATCTTGGGTTCTTTTATACCACCAAATCTTTTATATGATAGATCCAGATAACTGACAACTTTCAGATATTTTCCAGGTGCGAGTGTGTTATTAATTAATTTTCTGTGTTATGTAGTACACTTTATGAAGTACATATAAGCAGCGGAGCTTGCAAAAATAGTTCTCTCTAAAATCTGTGCCAGAAATAATAATTGCAGAGAAGAAGCTTAATTGTTAAGACACACACATGCAATTAGAAGTCCACTTATTACTGGCAATATACTCTGCATTCTGCAGGCTTCATGTGAAACTAATGATAAAAATCCAGCCTGAGAGAAGAGCAGTATATCTTGCATCAATATAGCTATAACAAATTACAGAGATTGTTGCTCAATATTTTTGCGACACTTGTATGTGGATTTTCTTTTTATTTTGAATCAGATTTCAAAAGTAAAAATTAAAAAATGTAACTCAAGTAATTCAAGGTGCTTCTTTTTATACCTGTGGTAAACAATGGCGCCTACAGGCCTCCTTCCTCCATGCCCTAAGTCAAGTACAGCCTAGTGAGCAGTAGTTTGAGGGTCTCTCACTGCACCAGGTGAGGACGAAGGGGGAGTTCTGGGGGAGTGCTGTTCATTTGAACTAGGAAGATGAGGGGGAGCTCTCCCTCCGCTTTCAACAGAGGAGAAAGAGCTATTCTCCTCCCTCCCTTGCACCCACCCTCTGCTTACCTTAACCACTGCCAATGAAGGACATTTACAAGCTAATACTACAGTAGCTTTTTCTCACAATGCTTTACTACAGGTTAGAAGAGACTGGATGTTAAGCAGTACAGCATTTGGATGCAAGGACAATGCTAATCTTAAAAGATTCAGAGGCAAAACAGCAGGAATTGCAATGATGACCAGTCACTGCCAGTGGGTGCAACTATATACCAGCAGTGAAATTGAGATGAAAAGATAAGGCAGCTGAATTTCACGCATAAGCACTTCTAACATCTTGAGGAAGTCCTGCTGATGCAGCTGCTTGCCTCCAAAACCCACAGAGTTTGCCATCGGAGAAATGAAGGTCACTTACTGGCATTGAATTGGACATGGTTCACATTTCAAAGTATCAATGTCAATAAAATGTTTTCTCTATATTTTTGTAGGTATCTGTTCCCAAACATTACAGCTGAATAATCTGTATTCTTTTGTGCTTTCACTGAATGCATTTTGGAGGCCTAACCCAATTAGTAACAGTTCTTAGTTTGATGTTTGATGAATTTGTTATTTTACCTAATTGATTTTTAAGAAATCCCATTAATTTCTAGAGGAGCATTACAAGGGAAAGTGTTAGACTTGTTGCTTTTGGTCACAGTACTTAGGAAAAGCAGATTTAATACTTAATGCAATATTTTTGTAACCCCCTTTGAACTTCTCAAGGTACATAAGCACAAAAGTATTTAACATGCAAATTTTGAGACAGACTGACCACAGTAACCAAATAGGCCACAGGGAGTGAAAATATACTTGAAAAACGTAGACCTAAATATAGATTTGACAACTCACTACGCTTATGTCAGTTCTAGTGGCAATTCTAGGCTCTAATGAAATCTGTACCTCAAGAGAAACTTAAGCAATGGTTATAAGTGTAGAACAATGCACTATTTGCTCTTCCTAAAACAACATAAGTGACCTTCTTTTAATGGATTCAGGCTGTGTTTTGATCACAGCAGGGAATATAAGGTCTCTAGTGAAACTCTGCTCTTATAACAGCAAAAACAGGCCTGAACCAAAACCTTAAGCCAAAATCTCCTTAACTTTAGAAGTGTTTGAAATCCAAACATAGACCATATCAGAATCTGAATTTTGCAAATGGCCCCTGTGCTTAGAACAGTTGAGCCAAAATCTTTGAACCAGATGTTTTGGAATTCTGTGCGGTATTTGGAACCCAGATGTGGATTGGAGTTTTGTGACTTGAGTGTCTCTCTCAGTACAACCACCACGTGTACATTTTGTCACATTTTCTGCAAAAAGTATTTTAGAAAAAATACATCATGTCTCAAAAGCTTCAACATAGTATTTGACTATATATCCATCCCCTATTATTAATATTGCACAAATTTCTATAAGCCAGGTTGTCCACAGAAAAAAAGGAAAACAAAATATTAATAATTTCTTTAAACCTCTAAAAGATCTTTTCTATCAAACAATGCTGAGATATCTAACCTCAGTGCTTATATTCCTTGGTGGGTAGTATACCGCAGCCAGTAAGGGGTCTGAGTCACATTCTACTCCCCTAATACTGTCATTAAGGGCGAAGAAAATCCTTATTGCAGGGGAGTTCCAACAGTCTTGTGATATGCAGGTAAGATCCCAGAGAATGAGAATCCTGCACAGTTGGTATCTTTAGAGAATGCAGATGTTTCTAGCTCTGATGGTTTGTGAAATATTGCACCTTAAACCTGTTTGTGATCCATGATTTCTCAATCCTGACCCTTAGAACAAAGTAATCGAGGAGGGAAACATTAAAAAAGTTAGAGGAGGGAAATAATTTTTCAGCATTTTTTTCTTTTTAAACAAAGTATCCAGTTGAAAGCTCCTCAGAGGTTTTGGATGCTAGATGTAGTCCCAGCAGAGTTGGATTAGCAAGCAGAGTGTCCCTAATATCATGCTGAAGCATTAGTTCATTATTGACTCAGGGAGAAGAGTGATACCTATTCCATCTCAAACAGTACTTCCTACAGCACTTTTCCTTTGAATTCTTTCTATCCAAATACTGACCTTTTCCAATCCTTTCCTGCCTGTGAAGTCTAGCACAACTTGAAATGATTTGGCTGCAAGGAATTATGACAAGGTGTTTACCTTCTATTTATCCTTGAAGGTAAAAACATCTTGTACTTGCAATTCTAACTACCACCACTAGTGAAGTCAAGCAACCACGCTGGCTCCAGTATTAGGAGTGCATAAAAAAAATCCTCTGCTTGCTGACAAAAATCTAACCTGGGAACAATTTTATTTTTCATTTTTTCCTCTCTTTTTAATATATATTTTCAGGATTATGAAATGAGTATTTGTAAAATAAAAAATTTAAACTTTGATCAATACAACAGCAAATACCTCTCCTTCTGGGGAATTCTTCCTCTGTACTAAATAATGGCAAGCCCTATATATCTTTTATACCTGCACTTCTCTTGGAATGCTAAAAATAATGGTGCCTTTAGGAATTGCACACTACCTAGTTTGTGAAAGATGACGTGAGGCACTTTTGCTCTGTACATTTTATTTTTATATTGCTTAACATTGTTGTTATTTCTGAGCCTGATTTATAGTTACCCAGGGGTACTCATAACCCTTTTCATGTTATTTCTACTCGAAACAGTTGACAAAAGCAGATTTTCCCTTAAGGATTGCCCAGTTTCGGTGCTTGTTTCAAGTTTTTGCTGTTTGCTCAACCCATTAAGAGCTTCTTCAAAGACATAAAATAGCAGCCCATCACCTTGAATACCACAGGAAACAAAATGCATGCATAAAGACTGCCAACTCACACTTTCACTCTGCTGTAGATAAGCAGAAAGCATTGACAAATATAACACTACCTGGAATACTGCCTATGGATTTAGCATAACTCTGCAAGAGGTTTTGGTTCTGAAGTATTTCACTGTCGGTCAGAGCTGCATGAAAATATTAATAATATCAGATATAAACCCAGGGCAAACAGACAGTGTGCCTAATGCAAGCTTGAGACTAAAAATTGGCGATGGGTTTAAACATTACTTCTACTTTGTATTTTTCTGCATATCAGAGTATACTGCTGCTTTAAATACGATTTTTTTCATGAGCTTTGCACTGCATGCTGAGTTAAGGTAGCATATACAGTCTGTGCAAAGCTTCTTGGGGCTTAAAGTGCTCTGCATGTGGTTCACTAACTATATAGAATGGTAAAATACAACATGAAAGTAGAGCTCACTGGTCAGCAATTCTCAGACCTGAGCTATGTACTGACAAGTGACTACTACAAAAAGTCATTAATAAATCTCCACCCAAAAATCTTAATTAAGGTGAAATTAAGGTTGTAGCTATATATAAATGTTTTATGTTTTTATTAGCCTTCCAAGAACATTAGAGTTAAAAGAAAGAATTAGAAACTCAGGAAATGAAGATTTTACAAAAAAAAACAAATATTTGGTAGTATGGAAGGTCATAGTTACCTCTGCCCTCCACTGATCCTTGCCTCCCATCTTCCGCTCTTTAGTCCTTTGTAAAATGTGTTAAATTTGGATGAAAAACTTTTTCTAGAATCTCAGGAATCCACAGACTACAGACCAGGACATCTTAAATTTAGAGAAGGCACTGTACTTATGCAACTTGCAAGTGGAACATCAAAAATGTGCATTAGATAGAATTTATAAATGTTTTTATGTATCTATTATTGACACACAAATCCTGTGTCTAATGGTACTTAGACAACTGCCTGGCCTCCATAGCTCACAGGACTGAGTCCTTAAGAAAGAGTGGGGGACAATTACATTTAGTATTCCATCAGTTTAATCAACAATTTGAAAAACAGCTTTTCTTCTGTGAAGCGTATAATGACAACAAAGAAAGCCAGAGTTGACACAACCATAGTATGTTTGAAAGTAAATTGTTCTTGTCTTGGTGGTCAGTGATAAAATGAAACAGAGGGTCCTGTGGCACCTTTAAGACTAACAGAAGTATTGGGAGCATAAGCTTTCGTGGGTAAGAACCTCACTTCTTCAGATGCAAGTAATGGAACTTTCCAGAGGCAGGTATAAATCAGTCTGGAGATAACGAGGTTAGTTCAATCAGGGAGGGTGAGGTCCTCTGCTAGCAGTTGAGGTGTGAACACCAAGGGAGGAGAAACTGCTTCTGTAGTTGGATAGCCATTCACAGTCTTTGTTTAATCCTGATCTGATGGTGTCAAATTTGCAAATGAATTGGAGCTCAGCAGTTTCTCTTTGGAGTCTGGTCCTGAAGTTTTTTTCCTGTAAAATGGCTACCTTTACATCTGCTATTGTGTGGCCAGGGAGGTTGAAGTGTTCTCCTACAGGTTTTTGTATATTGCCATTCCTGATATCTGACTTGTGTCCATTTATCCTCTTGCGTAGTGACTGTCCAGTTTGTCCAATGTACATAGCAGAGGGGCATTGCTGGCACATGATGGCATATATAACATTGGTGGACGTGCAGGTGAATGAGCTGATGATGTTGTAGCTGATCTGGTTAGGTCCTGTGATGGTGTTGCTGGTGTAGATATGTGGGCAGAGTTGGCATCGAGGTTTGTTGCATGGGTTGGTTCCTGAGTTAGAGTTGTGATGGTGCGGTGCGTGGTTGCTGGTGAGAATATGCTTAAGGTTGGCGGGTTGTCTGCGGGCGAGGACTGGATGAGTGATAAAATGAAAGTATTATGGGTGGATACGGTAGTCTGAGCATTTCATTATTTCAGACCTTCATTATAGAAGCAGAGTTAAGATCATCTGGGTACCTCAAATATAAATTTCCATACTTACAAATGCTTGGGATTCTTATAAGACAACTGTTTCCTGGGTTTCTACGAGTTTTGAAATCTAACGCCTGAAAAGTAATCAACAGTCAGTGTATTGATGTGTGTCTGCAAGGTTAACTTCATCTTAATGTATGCGGGTGGCAGTGAGTTTCCTTGTTTGTTTGTTTTTTAAATGGTCCTAAGATTGCCTGTAGAAGGGGTCTGTTTCTACACATGCCAGAAGTGCCACAAGACAAGAAGTTCTGATTCAGCATACCTTAGGAAGCCCTTGGAACAAAGGTGGGCATACCCTCTTATTCTTTCTACAATATTTTTTCTGCCACCCATCACCCTGTAGAGGGAGTCCTGAAGCTGCAGACCTCCCTTGGGCCTCAGAATTGGAGTCTTACTCCTATGAACTTTGGAGGCCTCAGAATCATGGCACCTCTCCTGTAAAAAGCAACAGAGGTTCCTGTGGCACCTTTGAGACGAACAGAACTAACTTCTGTTAGTCTTAAAGGTGCCACAGGACCCTCTGTGGCTTTTTACAGATTCAGACTAACACGGCTACCCCTCTGATACCTCTCCTGTAGAATCAAATAGGTTCATCAAAGTGGTCTTCCCTCCTGTTAATCCACTGTACTCAGGGACTAGGGCTGGGAAGTACAGCTGGCATGAGATCTGAGGGGTTAGAAGAAGCAAGGGAGGGAGGGAAGGAAGAGAACCTCTCCCCTAACCTCCTGGTGCTCCCTTACCCCAATGGAAGGTGTCCTGGGGAGTGAGACAGCCTCTTTCACTCCTCCTGCTGATTCCTCGGCCCTGTGCCAGGAGACCTGGGGCATGAATAGTCCTGTTGCCACTCTGACCTGGCTGGAACATATGGTATGTCTTCACTGCAGATTTAATTCGGGTGATCAGCACTTGGCTTAGCCTAGTGTGGGGGTAAGTCGCCATTCTGCAAAGCCATATCCAAGTTATTGGGTCCTCACTAGTGCTGCATTCACCACTGTGTATCACTAGGACTTCTGGGGACATCTCATGCTTCTTTGTCTTGCAGTAAGTTAAGCTTCTCTATGATTCTTTCCCATTGAATTGTGGAAGAACTGGTCTGTCCTTCTGAGGGAAGGGAAATTGTGGGAAGGCTTTTGATTACTATCAGCACTCAGATGATTTATCTTGTACCTTTACTTCAAAGTGGGCAGATTTCCCAGCTCGAGTGAAAGGAGCATATAGCCTATATCTGACGATGTACCAGCTAGGCTGGGTTGACAGCACCATTGAACACGAGTGAGAGTATTGCATGTGTGGATGGGAGGGGGATTAGGGGCAACACCTGAGTAAGAGCCTGAGTTAACTGTGGCAGGAGGATCCTCCATCTTGACTATCCATCACCATTCTACACTGCTTTTTGGTCAGCATTTTCAAAACAGATAAGATGGGAAGTTGGCATACACATTGGGGCAGCCATATAGTTTAGCTTCCTTAAATGTCTAATATTGTACTTTAAAATGTTTAGGTTTATTGTAAGTTTAACCTTAACTCTGAATTCCCTGGTGGTAGTGGGGCAAGGTTTGTTTTGGAACTACAGCATTGTAAGGGTTTTACTCTTATTTATTAAAGAAAAGTTAAAATTGAGGGAACATATATTTTTTTTTGGCTGGGAACTTATTTCGTTTTCTTACAAATGGTTCTAGTGTGGGAGTGGGGATAGGGGGAAACTGGAGGAGCATTCCCCACTTCCTATGGACTTCCTCCAGTCTGCTAAGGCAGAGCAGACCTTAGGAGGTATACAGAAACAGGGTTCTGCCTGGTTAAATACATCATATCCCTGATGAGTCTTCAGAAACTCATTGGAGGATTCTCTACTCCTCAGACATTAGGAGGTTTACAGGGCCCTCATAAGGTGTGGGTGTTCTTTTGCATGGACCTAAGGAGAGCACAGGAGAGGGGAATGCTTCCTCCTCCACCTTGGTATCGTCCTCATAAGGTTCCCAGGAAGGCATCCCACAAGCCTTATGAAGTTTGTTGAGGGGACCTCGATGGCTCTTCAGAGGCTACTGGGGACCAAGCCCTTCAGTATGCTGCTCACTGGCCAAGTACTCCTTCCCTTCCTCTCTTCTCCTGACAAGCTTTAGGAACCTTGTTCATGTCTGATCAGATAAAATCAGAGAGTCAGCATTCAACAAGACTAAACAGGATTCTCAGTCTCCATACTCTCTCAACTAGGTTCCTCAGGGGCTGGCAATGCTATTTAGGAACAATTACAGAATCACAGAAATGTAGATTTGGAAGAAACCTTGAAAGGTCTTCTAATCCAGTCCCCTATGCAGAAGCAGGACCAAGTAAAATAACACCATAAATAATAATAAAATATTAGGGTTGGAAGAGACCTCAGGAGGTCATCTAGTCCAATCTCCTGCTCAAAGCAGGACCAACACCAGCTAAATCATCCCAGCCAGGGCTTTGTCAAGCTGAGCCTTAAAAACCTCTAAGGATGGAGTTTCCACCACCTCCCTAGGTAACCCATTCCAGTGCTTCATCACCCTCCTAGTGAAATAGTGTTTGCAAATATCCAACCTAGACCTCCCCCACTGCAACCTGAGACCATTGCTTCTTGTTCTGTCATCTGCCACCAAGAACAGCCTAGCTCCATCCTCTTTGGACCCCCCCCTTCAGGTAGCTGAAAGCTGCTATCAAATCCCCCCTCACTCTTCTCTTCTCAGATTAAATAACTCCAGTTCCCTCAGCCTCTCCTCATATGTCATGTGCCCCATCCCCCTAGTCATTTTCGTTGCCCTCCGCTGGACTCTCTCCAATTTGTCCACATCTCTTCTGTAGTTGGGGTACCAAAACTGGACACAATACTCCAGGCGTGGCCTCACCAGCGCTGAATAGAAGGGAATAATCACGTCCCTCGATCTGCTGGCAATGCTCCTACTAATACAGACCAATATGCCATTGGCCTTCTTGGCAACAAGGGCACACTGCTGACTCATATCCAGTTTCTTGTCCATTGTAATCCCCAAGTCCTTTTCTGCAGAACTGCTGCTTAGCCAGTTGGTCCCCAGCCTGTAGCGGTGCATGGGATTCTTCCTTCCTAAGAGCAGGACTCTGCACTTGTCCTTGTTGAACCTCATCAGATTTCTTTTGGCCCAATCCCTCCAATTTGTCTAGCTCTCCCTTCCCTCCAGTGTATCTACCTCTCCCCCCAGCTTAGTGTCATCTGCGAACTTGCTGAGGGTGCAATTCATCCCATCATCCAGATCATTAATAAAGTTGTTGAACAAAACCGGCCCCAGGACCAACCCCTGGGGCACTCCGCTTGATACTGGCTGCCAACTAGACATCAAGCCGTTGATCTCTACCCATTGAGCCCGACAATCTAGCGATTTTCTATCCACCTTATAGTCCATTCATCCAATCCATACTTCTTTAACTTCCTGGCAAGAATACTGTGGGAGACCGTATCAAAAGCTTTGCTAAAGTCAAGATATATCACATCCACCGCTTTCCCCATATCCACAGAGCCAGTTATCTCATCATAGAAGGCAATCAGGTTGGTCAGGCATAACTTGCCCTTGGTGAATCCATGTTGACTATTCCTGATCACCTTCCTCTCCTCCAAGTGCTTCAAAATTGGTTCCTTGAGGATCTGCTCCATGATTTTGCCAGGGACTGAAGTGAGGCTGACCAGTCTGTAGTTCCATGGGTTCTCTTTCTTCCCTTTTTTAAATATGGGCACTCTATTTTCCTTTTTCCAATTGTCTGGGACCTCCCCCGATTGCCACGAATTTTCAAAGATAATGGCAAATGGCTATGCAATCCCATCAGCCAACTCTCTCAGCACCTGTGGATGCATTAGGTCTGGACCCATGGACTTGTGCATGTCCAGCTTTTCTAAATAGTCCTTAACCTGTTCTTTCACATCTGAGGGCTGCTCACCTCCTCCCCATACTGTGTTGCCCAGTGCAGCAGTCTGGGAGTTGACCTTGTCTGTGAAGACTGAGGCAGAAAAATGATTGAGTACTTCAGTTTTTTCCACATCATCTGTCACTAGGTTGCCTCCCCCATTCAGTAAGAGTCCCACACTTTCCCTGACCATCTTCTTCTTGCTAACATACCTGTAAAGCCCTTCTTGTTACCCTTCACATCCCTTGCTAGCTGCAAACTCCAGTTGTGCCTTAGCCTTCCTGATTACACCTCTGCATGCTCTAGCAATATTTTTATGCTCCTCTCTAGTCATCTGTCCAAATTTCCACTTCTTATAAGCTTTCTTTTTGAGTTTAAGCTCACGGAAGATTTCACTGTTAAGCCAAGCTGGTATTTTGCTACTCTCCTTTCTTCCTTTTGTCAGGATCCTGAACTCAACCATCTCATGGTCACTGCTGCCTAGATTGCCACCCACTTCTACTTCCCCTACCAATTCTTTCCTGTTGTAAGCAGCAGGTCAAGAGGAGCACAGCCCCTAGTTGGTTCTTTGAGCACTTGTACCAGGAAGTTGTCCCCAACACTCTCCAAAAACTTCCTGGATTTTCTGTGCATTGCTGTATTGCTCTCCCAGCAGATGTCAGGGTGATTGAAGTCCCCCATTAGAACCAGAGCCGGTGATCCGGAAACTTCAGTTAGTTGTCCAAAGAAAGCCTTGTCTACCTCATCCTTCTGATCCGGTGGTCTATAGCACACGCCCACCACGACATCACCCTTGTTGCTCTTGCCTCTAAACTTAACTCAAAGACTCTCAACAGGCTTTTCTCCAGTTACATACTGGAGCTCTGAGCAATCATACCGCTCTCTTACATACAATGCAACTCCTCCACCTTTCCTCCTGTACCCGTCCTTCCTAAACAGTTTATACCCATCCATGACAGTGCTCCAGTCATATGAACTGCCCCACCAAGTTTCTGCTATTCCAATCACATCATAGTTCCTTGATTGTGCCAGGACTTCCAATTCTTCCTGCTTGTTTCCCGGGCTTCTTGCGTTTGTGTACATGCA
The DNA here is from genome assembly GCF_011386835.1 of Chrysemys picta bellii. Classification (NCBI taxonomy): domain Eukaryota; kingdom Metazoa; phylum Chordata; order Testudines; family Emydidae; genus Chrysemys; species Chrysemys picta. The sequence continues at coordinate 121,850,832 of NC_088793.1, forward strand.
CCTAAGATAACTAGCCGATTGCCCTAATTTCTCAGTATGAATCAGGAGACTTCTCGTCTTGTACCCTCTTCCTTGTGTTTCCTCCCCGTATCCCACTTCCCCACTTACCTCTGGGCTTAGGTCACCATCCCCCGGCAAACCTAGTTTAAAGCCCTCTTCACTAGGTTAGCAAGCCTGCCTACGAAGATGCTCTTCCCTCTCTTTGTTAGGTGGATCCTATCTCTTCCTAGCAATCCTTCTTCCTGGAACATCCTATGGTCGAAGAATCCAAAGCCCTCTCTCTGACACCACCTGCGTAACCAAGCATTCACCTCCAGAATTCATCAGTCCCTACCTGGGCCTTTTCCTTCAACAGGGAGGATGGACGAGAACATGACTTGCACCTCAAACTCCTTTATCCTTCTTCCCAGAGCCATGTAGTCTGCAGTGATCCGCTCAAGGTCATTCTTGGCAGTATCATTGGTGCCCACGTGCAGAAGTAGGAAGGGGTAGCAGTCCAAGGTTGTTTTGATCGGTCTTGGCAGACACTATCACATCCTGGATTCTAGCTCCAGGCAAGCAGCACACTTCTCGAGTTTCCCAGTCTGGTCTGCAGATGGATGACTCCATCCCCCTTAGGAGGGAGTCCCCAACCACCACCTCCCATCTCCTCCTCTTGGGAGTGGTGGTCATGGAAACCCCATCCCTAGGACAATGCATCCCATGCCTTCGGGCCGATGGGTCTCCTTCTGATCCCCTCCCTCAGAGGCATGTTCCAAATCCTTCTCTGCAGTAGTACCTGACAGAGGTTTGTCTAACCTGTTCTTAAAAAGCTCCAATGATGGGGATTCAACCACTTCACTGGGAAGCCTATTCCAGTGCTTAACTACCTATATAGTTAGAATGTTTTTTTTTTATATCTCACCTAAATCTCCTTTATTGCAGATTAAGCCCATTAAACTTCTTGTCCTACCTTCAGTGGACATGGAGAACAATTAATCACCTTCCTCTTTATAACAGCATTAACATATTTGAAATGCATCCGAAGAAGTGGGCTGTAGTCCACGAAAGCTTATGCTCTAATAAATTTGTTAGTCTCTAAGGTGCCACAAGTACTCCTGTTCTTCTTTTTGCGGATACAGACTAACACGGCTGCTACTCTGAAACATATTTGAAGACTGTTATTAGCTCTCCCCCTCAGTCTGCTTTTCTGAAGACTCAACATGCCCATGGGTTTTTTTAAACCTTTCCTCATAGGTCAGGTTTTCTAAACATATTATCATGTGTGTTGCTCTCCTCTGGACTCTCTCTAATTAGTCCTAAAGTGTGGTGCGCAAAACTAGACACAGTACTTCAGCTGAGGCCCACTAGTGCAACATAGAGAGGAACAATTACCTCCCATGTCTTAAATATGACATTCTTGTCAATACACCCCAGAATGATATTTGCTTTTTTTCCAACTGCATCCTGTTGCTGGCCCATATTCTATTTGTGATCCATTATAAACCCAAAATCCTTCTATGACATACTGCTGCTTAGCCAGTTATTCCCCATTTTGTAGTTGTGCATTTAATTTTACCTTCCTACGTGTATACTTGTCTTTATTGAATTTCATCTTGTTGATTTCAGACCAATTCCCCCATTTGTCATGGTCATTTTGAATTTTAATCCTGTACTCCAAAATACTTGCAACCCCATCCCCACTCTGGCTTGGCATCATCTGCAAATTTTATAAGCATACTCTTCACTTCATTATCCAAGTCATTCATGAACATATTAAATAGTCCCAGACCCAGGACAGAACCCTGTGGGGACCCCCCACATATGATTCCCAGTTTGACAGCAAACTAGGCTGACTAGTCTAATTCCCTGGGTCCTATTTGTTCCCCTTTTTAATGATAAGTACTATGTTTGCCCTTCTCCAGCCGTCTGGGACTTCGCATGTCTTCCAGGAAGTTTCAAACAATACGATCTGCAAAGCATAATAAGGTGAATGGGGGAGAAGGGTTGACGGGTGGTGATGCTTGTGAGGCATCTAAGTGAGACTATTAAGGCTGTGAAAGGTGAGGTTTCCCAGCAAGTCTACTAAGGTTTTCAGAGAGTGAGCAGTCCCATGTCAAACCCACTCAGGTCTTCAGAAGGGGTGGAGTGCTCTCTCGTCATGCTCCCCTTCCCTCCACCCTATTGCTCTCTTGCCCGGACCACTGGTATGCTGGCACTCTCCCCAAATACCCCCATCACCTCTCCTGCAAATTTTTGAAAATCAAAGCAAGTGGGCACCTTAAGAGATCAGCAGGACAGAAATTCTGGGGCTAAGAGGGAACTAGGGGGGAGTATAGCGAGCAGGTATACCCCCCCCCCATCATTCCTTGTCAAATGGATCAATTCAATAAACTTATCTATAAACAATGTCTTCCACGCTGTTCTCTAGCTCTGGTCGATTGTTTCTGCTTATCTGATTAATTCTAGTTTGGGTGCCAAAATTCTCCATTGACCGAACAGCCTCTACCCCTCCTCACCTCACCCCCACAGTGAACAGTCCATATCTGGAGACCTATGTCTTCAGGGAAAAGGGCTAGAAACTTACTTTTTAAAAACATTTAAAGCTTAGGTCTCCAGCACTTGTTTGATGCTCTGTTTAAAACAGTGGGTGCAGACATGCCTTTCCTGACATTACAATTTATACTATTACTAATATTTAAAAATACAGTTTAATCAGCTAATTTTGGTCCTGGGCACTAGAACTCAACTAGACGACCGCAGAAAACAAAGTTTTATCTCTTTCCCTCATTTGGATTTTTGCTACAAAGTGGGGAGAGGACATTAGAGGACTTCCATGAACTCAGGTAAACAGCTCTGTTTTAAGTGTGTCATAATTCAGGAAACCCTCATTTCAAATTTGATAGAAAATTTATACCAGAACCCTACAACTAAACTGCCAAATTTGATGTTGATATTCCTTTGTTTGTCAATTTTACGGGGGGCGGGAGGGGGAGGGGGAGTAGGGCTCACAATCATAACCTTACCTATGGAGTGGCATTAGTGGCTAACCACTGGGACAAGTTATTAAAGTAATAAACTACAGAGTGCATGCAAAATGAATTTTAAAAGAGACAGATGACATTGTTATAAATCCCAAGTATATGTGACATGATGGACACCATACTACCCTTTTCAGACCACACTTATCTTTTAGCCTATCAGTAATACTCATTTTCTTCAGTCAACTACTGTCAGCAACCAGTCAGACTCTGTCAATGCAGCAGCATGCAAGCACTGAAAAACAGCTTAATGTAGTATATTGCACTGTGTCTGGGATGAGTTAAGAACATCCCATTATCTTCAATCAGGAATTCATTTATAGAAATCCCTTTTTAGTCCTAGACAAACTATTTGGAGATAGTTTAACTCACCCTTCATGATCTCTTATAAGAACCCTGGCTTTGCATATTTTGAAAACTTGCACATTTCTACACTTGCAAGCTGCAGACCACTCAATGCTGAGATATAATAATTATTTATAGGGAATAGTATGGTGTTATCAGTTATGTGATGCCTCTCCAATATTTCTCATAAACAGATGCACATGCACTGGGAAAATATGCAGAAAAAAATTAGGATATCTAGTGACTAGCTTTGTTTGGAAGCCACTTCTATTTAATAATCAGAAAGTAATCGTACCAGCATCCTTGCTTCCCTAATAAGCATGTTATATTACCTTTTTACTTTAAGATCACAAAATCAATTAAAGACAAAATTGAGGGATAAGATAACACATTTTCAATCAGATGCACCAGACACTTGAAATCAATTACTGGAAAGTGTGTTATAAATCATTTGATTGTTTGTATTAAAATCACTGACAAGAAACTGATTTTTAATCCACATATTTATAGTTAGAGTTTTTCTAATTTATGATATTGAATATCACAAACTGTGGACAGTTTGTAAGTTAGATCTTGCATCAAAAGGAATTTTGCATAGCTATATTGAACAATTAAAGGAAGGGGTGGGGTCTATCATAAGGCTCAGTTTCCCGTTTTATAGGAACATTTCTTGCACTCAGAAATTTGGCCCAAAATGTTATGCTCCAAAAACGAATTATGGGTACAAGTCTGATTATGTGTGCCACTATCTTGTCCACTCCAAGCAGTTGTTTAAGGGCACAAGTGATCAGATCTGCACCTGCATTTCAACTGTCTCTACAAAAAGTGGATCTTATTTATGTTGGCAAAACAGAAGAACACAATTAGAAAAATTTAACTCATAGTCTATCATTACACCAAAGTAGTAAAAAATGCAGGAAAGAAAAACAGGAAAAAGAAATACTTCTGCAAAAATAAGTACTTTGAAGCACTGAAATTTGTGTGTCTGTGATACTTTACACAGTACTTACCTAATATCTGTGCATGTTATACATGTGATATGCTGGCTGTTTGTTGTAATGAGGTTCAAAGCCACAGATGTTTCACTGTCAGAAGTTGGGTGTGCTCCACATTTAAAATAAAACTCCTGAAATATTGAAGGAGAGATAAAGAGAAGATTACATACCTGTAGCTCATGTCTTCTCTTTATCTTAGTCTAGTTGACATTTGAGACAGCAGGGAAAAAAATCACCACTGCCAGCAGTAAAGGGAGGTATTCGTTACAAATGATTTAGAATGAATTCTCAGCAAAAACTCCTTGCTAGGCATATATTTTGTTCTTTGGAAAAAAAACCCTAATGAAGGCTATATCCCCCATACTGCATAGTTTCAATATTAGTGGTACACCGTATGATTTTCTGGATCCATTGAGGAAAAGTATTACATTACACCACAGAGGTCCGGGCATTATGATGCACAATGCTATACACTGTAACATATTAATGCTCTCCTTCAAATTTTCATCACAAAAGTTACTGTCATATGAAAACTAAGGATAGAATTTATAATTCCTGGCTCTAAATAAGTGAAGATTGGTCTTATTTCTGTGATGATGGAAGCCTACATAGTATAGTATTACCAGTGACACTAACAAGAAGCTCCAGCTCCCTAGGTAAGAACACATTTTACATTAACCATTATATTTGAGTTAAATTATTCTAGACTAGTTTTATTCTATATAGCTTCTTATATCACCCTCATCAGCCCAGTATTGGAGTGCCTTCCAGTAATCCATTAAGCAACATGACTAACATCTGTTGTGCGAGTTGTTCCCTTTCATCCTCTTCCGAAAAGAAAGATTGTGGGTATAGTGTTGAATCCTGGTTTGTGGGGCTCATCCCCCTGGGGGGCGGGGGGGCACACAATGAGATTATCAGGGGTGTGCCAGGTGGGCCATGGGGCTGCAGCCAGTGAGGTGACCTGGCTAGGCAGGGCAGCTGCAGGGAGAGCACACAGGGAGTCTGCAGCAGTCAGGGAGCGGGGGGACGTTCTCACCACTGGTGCCCTGCCCTGGACACCCAGCCAGCCACAGTCCTTCATTTTTAAACCCACCGGACCCTGTGAGAATGAAAGGCTCTGGGAAGTAGGGAGGGAAGGGGAAGGAGCCCCGGTCCACTAAATGCTGCCATGGGCTCCTCAGGAAATTGTGCCAGCCAGGTCCTGCCACCGTGCCAGGAGGGAGCTGTCCACACTGCTCAGTGAGTCACTTTCTGCCCCAGATGGATAGGAGTCACAAGGGAGCACTGTTATGTGACTCACATGGAGAAGGAGGGGGAGGGGAAACACAGCTAAAAAAAAATCTGGGAACCTTGAGTATAGAGGGATCCATCATTGGTTGGTGTGCCCCCTCATTGGTGGTCATGGCACAGCAGCTGCCTTTAGTCCATTGCCCTCCGGGGGCAGTTCCTTGGGCCACTCAGTATTTGGTTCCTTCTTGCAACTCAGCCCTCCTCCCAGGAGGCTAAGAGCCTCATTGCTTCCAGGGTAGCCACAAAGTCCAACCAAACATCCAAAGACTTAGTGCCCACGTAGCAGGCCTTCAGTCCTGATCTGGGCTTAACAGTCCTCGTCCCTCTACTCCTGAGGCTTACACTGCCCTTCCTGTGAGTGCCTGGTAGGGACCCCAGGCCTGCTCTCTGCTCCAGCCCAGAGCCCTTATGATAAGCAGCAAGAGTCTGTTTCTCATGATCCCTCACTGGTTCCCCAGGCTGCTTCCTATCTTTACCTGCTTACAAGTGTCTATCCTAGAGCTGCACCCTCCAGTCTTGTCTCCGTGCAGCTTTTCTCAGTCTGTTGCTAAGGAGCTCTCTCAGGGTATCCCCAAGCCTCTCTGGCAGCTGCCTAGAGACACTTAGCCACTGCTGCCGTCTCCTTTCAGGCCCAGAGTACAAGCTTCCTACCACAGCTCTGCTCTCTCAGGTCTCCTCCCTTGGCCCTGCAGTCCTTCCTTTACCAGAACCATCCAGTCTGGTTCTCTCCAGCTGGGTCTAATTGTCATTTAGCATCTCCCCTCCTTCTGCCACAGATTGGACTAATTGGTCCCTCAGGCTCCCTGTTAACCCTATATTTGCCAATGTGGGGCACATGTCCCTTCACAATAGTGCAGTGCAGGGATTCTCAAACTTCATAGCACCGCAACCCCCTTCTGACAACAAAAATTATTACACAACCCCAGGAGGGGCACCAAAGCCTGAGCTTGCCTGAGCCCCGCTGCCTCGGGGGAGGCAGGGGGGGGAGGTGCAAAGCCAAAGCCTGATCGCCACCACCCTGGGGGGAGAGGGGCAAAGCCAAAGCCCAAGCCAAAGGGCTTTAGCACCAAGCGGGGGAGCCTGTAACCTGAGCCCCACCACCCAGGGCTGAAGTCCTTGGGTTTTAGCTCTGGGCAGCGGGGCTGGGCTTTGGTCCCAGCAAGTCTAATGCCAGTTCTGGCGACCCCATTAAAACAGGATGGCGACCCACTTTGGTGTCCCGCCCCACAGTTTGAGAACCGCTCATGTAGTGTTTTGTTTTGATAGGGCTTGGTTTTACAGGTGGGTTTTTTTTTGGGGGGGGGGGGGGGGGTTGTGTTTTAAATGTGCACACTGGCATATGTTTATGCTACATATAGTCAACAGTTACTGGGGGCTAAATCATGGTCATATAATGTTCCATAAGATTGGATTTTGATCCCTAGGGAGAAAGTATTTCCAAGGCCCTTTTGGATGAGCTTTTGCCTTTCTGTTTTTCCCCCCTTCTCTGGCCCCAATTCAGCAAACAAATTAACCACAAACTTAACTGTAAGCATGTGAATAGCCCATTAAAGTCAGTGAAACTACTCACATGCTCAGAGTTAGGCTTGTGCTTACGTATCTTGCTGCACTGGGGCCTCTATTTTAAACCTTGTTTCTTTTATATATAGTTCTTCAATCTTTGCATTAATTCATTGACTTTTTTGTTTGAGTGAAACAAATTGGATTTTTTATTTTAATTCAGTCCTGTGAGTTTCTGCTTGCTTTACTACTTCACTTCCCCAATACCATGGAGTACTGTGGTCACTCTATTTATACAAGTAAAGGAATATTGACCACCCAGTATTCCAAAGCAGGGAGGCTAAGGGCATAGAAAATACAGAACAGAAAGAAAACTTTTGGTAAAAGTGATTCACCCAATAGTAATATACCTTGTTTTTGTCCACAAGCAAAAAGAAATATTGAGCAATAAAAATGGCGAGCTCTAAAACACATGAAATGGCTTTAGACGTAGAGTCTTGTGCTTTTTTTTTTTTTTTTTTTAAAGCATCCTTATTTCTTTGGCACAGAATTTAATACTATTTTTATCTGTTTGCTTTATTGCAAGCACTGCCAACAATCATAAACTATGCCCTCACAGACAAAAGTGTGCAAAATCTAGTATATAAGTTTAATAGCTTTACAAGTTCTTGATACTCCCCAGAGGCGGCGCTAGCCCACTGGCGGCCCTAAGCAGGAATATTTTGTGGCCCCCGCCGCACAACACATAATAATTAATATGGGGCCCCCTTGAGCCGACTGGGGCCCTAAGCAATTGCTTAGTCTGTTTATGCCTATAGCCGGCTCTGATATTCCCTATCCTTTCTGTTGAGAGAGAATAGAACTTCCTCTGATTCTGTAAGTTTGATGAAGAAATATACAGTGAGAATGTGAGAGCAGGCTACAGAATAGCCTACAACCTACTCTCTGCGGAGTACAAGTAGATGACCATTGTCAAAATGGACTTCATGCAGACCTCAGTATGCACCCAAAATCAAACGGAAGGAGATAGAGAATTAATATTCCAATACATGCCTGCAATCAGACAGATGAAACTGTCAAGAATACTAAGAAGCAAATCACAGGAAGATGCAAATCCAGAACAGTGACTATATTTTGAAAGTCACAACCCTCACAGGTTGTAAAAACAGAGCAGTAAAAACAATGCTGTCAGACAAACCAATAAAGCTAATAGCTATCTGCCAACTAGAACGACGCATTCTATTTTTTGGGGGGTTATTTCTTACAATACTGTGGTGGCTATTTTGTTCTAGTCACATGTAAAAATCGCCTCATGAACATTTTCAGAAGTAACTTATCCATTTCACATTTCAACCTTTGGGATGTAGGAAGTGTTGTCTAGAGGTTAGAGCAACGGATGGGCAGTCAAGAATCCTGGATTATATTCCCAGCTCTACATTTGACTTTCTTTGTCACTATGGAAAAATCACTTACCTCCCTATCTCTTCAGTTTATCAATTTATGAGCATTTCTTTAAAAGACTTCCTGCAAAGGTGTGTTGTCACTCATAACTATACAGTATTTGCAAAACACTACGATATCTACTGAAAGGCATTTTGGAAGTATTATTTCAAATAATAAAAGACACAATTAGCCTTAGAAGAAGTGTATTAGGAGCAGGAAACCCATAGAGTAAACCACAATTAAAAAAAAAAGATCATAATAAAAATAAAGGACTGTTTTAAAATCTAAAGAATTCATTCCTAGGTTTAGAGCCTATGAGCCATGTGTTAGCTCAGAGAAAGCATTTATAGTTGGGATAGAAAAATTGCAGAAAAAAAGTGCTTTATAATGACCATGTTGAAAGTAGAACAGCAACATAATGAAAATAACCCAGTTACGAAGCTTGCCTCCTCAAAGAAACAAAAAGGTACAAAATGGAAGGAATGCACAGTACTGTAAATCATATCCTGTGAATGAAGTCCCTAAATAGTTGCAAAAGTGACTGGAATACACATACTGACGCATGTGGTATGTTGAGTGTTACATGACTTGTTATACATAATGGGGAATATATGTGCGCGCATGCACGCACACACACACACAATGAAAAAGTACACTCACTGCAAGTGCAGCTCTTATTGGGAGTGGGGGAGCCTGGTGTAGCAACCCATTCATTATCTAGCACCTCCTGCCAACAGTTACTCCAGTCCTGTGGGGGTCTCTTTTCTCAAGACTTGGCCCTTCACAAGTCACTTCTGGGGTATCAATGTCACATGGACAATGTTCCACACAACACAGGTCATTAATAAGACATCTTCTGTCCCTCCAGGGTTCCTCTTTCATTCCACTCTTGTCAGAGCAGTGGCTTCAGGGCTTCTCTATGGAGCATTTTAACAAAGCTACAAAAGCAAAACACAAACTACAACAAAAGCAACTTCAGTCCCTCTTCTGGATTTGTATTTTTAAACCATCCTGGGTCCTCCCCAACTCTTCCGCAGAACACGGCCTATCAGGGACCACCTCTTGCCTTTGACAGGATCCTCAATTCCAAACATTTCCCCAAAGCATTCTGCCTGTCAGTTGGGCTTCAAAGGTCCCTTACACCCCGCCTATCCCTCTCCCATAACGGCCAGGGTATAAACTCCCTCCTAAAGTTCCTGTGCTCTCTACTACCCAGAGAGAAACTACAAGTTTCTGCCCGTCTCACCCACCACACTTCTTCTACTTCCTCCCTTTATCGACACCACCCAGATCCTCATCCAGCTGAGACTCATCTTACTTGGGCCTGGCCAAGTGCAACCAGGTATCTTAATTGGCCTCAGGTCTGCATTAACCAATTCACTTCCTGTGTGGGTTAATACAGCATCACACACATACTTTACTAAAAACCATTCTGCATTGCTTTCAGGATACAAAAACCATGGGCTCAACTATGTCCTCAGCTACAGCCAAAGATCAATGTAATCTCGTCTCAGGTATGTATAAAGTAGTGGTTTACAAGGATTTACATAAGATACATTTATACATAAGATATGTTTATCAGGTGATATTTTAAGCATCCAATTTAACCATATAAATCAGAAAATTTTGTGCAAATGTGTCCTGAATTACAGGCAACTATGTGCTCAATTAAGCCAATTTGCACCTTCCCAATTCTGGGCAGCCTCAGGGGACTAGAACAACCCCCGGAGAAATTTAGACAGCCCTGGGAGGCAGTCTAAACTATAGCAGCCTCCCCAAGGCCAACATACCTCTCATGCCCCCAGCACAACCCCTACACCAGGGCTTGTGAGGAGCTTTTGAAAAGATATCTCAGAACTCTCCAAAATTCTTCTACCAGCTGGAGCTCTTCCGCTGCTGGATCCAGGACTTTTAGCATCCTTTTATCCAATGTACAGGCGCCAGGAGTGAAAATCCTACTCTGTATGTTTAATGTAAAGTCTTCATGTATGCCAGTGTAACTGTTCCCATTAGGTTGTCAGGTCTCTTGGGTTCAATCGCTTAGGTTTGCCAAGGAATTGCTGGGACTCTCTTTCAGACAAGCAGTCATTGCTTTCCTGAGAACCAGTGGCCAAAACTAAACACCTTCCTGCTGTATTCCACTTGAAGCCCTCCTGAAGACCAGGAGGGATGGACAGCAGAGGAGGTGAAGGGCCCAATTTGCTCCAAGAACTGGTGTGGTGAAGTGACCCTCCACATCCTGGCAAGTGGATCTATGCTTCAAGAGGGTGGGGATTGGCTGTGTGAGGTCTGTATTCTTCCTCCTGAAGGAGCAGACTGCTGCCCAAGGACTGCTGTCACAGTCTGCTTCTCCTCAGACTCTTCAGCCCGTGCATGATGAGCACATTGTGCCAAATTGCACAATCCACAAAGCCAAGAGCCCTATGTACAATGCTATTAAGCCTAGTGGTTAATCCAGGCTTGAAACTACCACATTTTTATCATCACTCTATGCTGTTATCCTTAATTTATACTATGTTATATACGGTGCCCTTCTGAAAACCTTCATAAGGAAGGCTCCTGTGGACTATCTACAAAGGATTTATAAAGTCCCCATCACAGTGATATTTGATCACTTCCCAAGTATTTGAAAATAGCAACAATAATATTTCCCCACGCCTGCACTTCCATCCTGTAGTAGGAACACCTTGATTAAGTATAATTTGGTTTTGGTTGTTTGCTTATGTCTGTGTGAGAGTGGGTGTGTGAAGAAATTACTGAGAATGTGTTACGAAATTTAGTGCTGCATTGAAGTTCTAAAGTGGGTAGTTTTGTGGTCATTCTTCTCTCTTACTGGAGTGAATACTATATATTAGGCTCTTGCCTTCAGGCATAAGACCCTGGTAATTATATACCCCTACTTAACACTGCAAATGCCATCTCTTTGGCAGGACTTGTTAATAACATAGAAAAGAATTGACACTGTTCTCACATATATTTTCTTCATTCTCTTCACTCCTGCTATCACTTATGTATCACTGAGACTATATCTTGAGAGGTACAGGGAAAAAATGCTTATGGTTACTAATATCTACCCTCCATGAACCTCATGTCTATCACATAAGGTGCCAAAATTTAACAGAAATGATCTATCCTTAGGAGTTTTGCAAAAGGAGGGAAATCTTTTACATAGGACTCGGGCAAAAGAGAGTTTGCACTTCTTCAAATATGAGAAACACCCCCAATTGTTGAGTGAGTGAATAGAAGATAAAATCACTTATCGGTCTTCTAGATACAGCCAAGTGACTGAAAAAAGGAAATCAGCACAGTGAGTTATAACCATAGGAAGTCAGACCCTGGAAATGCAGAAGAGCAGACAGGCTCTGGAAGAAATATTCATTTTTCAAGGTAGTGTCACTGAGCTCCCCCTCATGTAGTGTGTCATTCTAACTGTTCCCTGTATGAGTCAGACTTCAACTATCATTATACTGTGCCATCGGCTGCAAACTGTGGTGAATTCATGCAAACTGCCTGAATTTACAGTAAGTTTTCTGAAGATTGTGTAATTCTGCATTAACAAAACTGCAAGAGCTTGAAAAAACCCACCCTGCTCTACATGAAAAATCAATGTCACTGAGTTTATACTATATTATATTGTGTGTACCCCAGTGGTTTAGAAGGATCTTACATAGGGTACATTTACAGGATGATATTTAAGCATCCAATTTACTGTATACATCGGTAAGTTGTGCAAAACATGTATGAACCAAGTTTTTGAGTATACTTTTAAAAAAAACAGCAATGATTTATACTGCAGAATAAATCCCACATGTACTTAAAATGTGGTTTAGAAAAGATTACATTTTGTTCTTCATGTAGTCCTAGGGAAATAAGAAAGTGAACTTCTTTTCCTTCAATGTTTTTGAGTAAATTTACCAATTATGAAGTCAGGGATTCATAGCACTAGCTTGAGTCACTTTTTTTCAGACAAGCATGATGAATTTTCTCTACATCACCCTGTAAATGCATTTCAATTCCAACCTTTCACATATCTGTTATGGTAAACCTGGTCACTTAGGAGGTGGGTACGACTAATTAAGACTAAATTATGTGGTAGTTTTATTATGTAGAGATATTGGGAATAGGATGAAATCAAATTCCTTTACATTTGGGAATCAAAGTCAGTTTTTAAATTCTCCTCTTCAGACAAGAAAGGCTATTACAATCCATTTGGCACCAGTCCAACTACCAACAATTTTTAGCTAAAACATTCATTAGGGATATAATATATAATATATGGCTGTGTGTAAAAACCATGGTCATCAAATGATACCAGCAATGGAATCACAATGAGCATGCATTACCCATAACAGCAGCACTGGTGCTTTGGCAATATGTTTCTTCCCCCCACATCAAGAGCGGTGCTAATGCCAGGAATGAATTTCCTTCTGTGTAAGAGGCGACCACAGGGATTCTGCATCAATCAAGCTCTGCATGGGGCAGAATTTCACTGATGGTGATTTTTAAGAGGTTCTTTACTTTTGATTTTATTTTGTTAATTTTTATTTTTCTGCTACTTTTTGGTTCTTGTTTAAAACAGGTTGGTACATTACAGTATTTTCCTATTGATTACTATGTATCAGTCAATGTGTTAAAAAGGCATCTATTAATTTGGAGTACAGGCGAGTGTCATCTTACGCGGGGGTTCTGTTCCGCGGTTAGCGCGTAAAGCGAAAACCGCGTATAGACAAAATTACATTGAGTTGAATGGCGGGCGGAATCGCCTGCACTACAAGTACAGTATTAAAATTGCTATTTTTCTCTTTTTTTTTTGTTTTTGCCGACCGTGTAAAGCTGAAATCGCGCATGTTAAATGTGCGTAAGATGCGACAGACCTGTATTCTTTTATAGTATACCTTGTAGCTGAAAGCCTGTGCTGTCTCATGGATGTAATTCATGAAGTCATATTCCAGCAGTCCATCTAGCTATGACATTGCCCATTGAGGAGTGAACCTGGTGATATTCTGAACAAACTGAGCTCTCAACCATGCCTGTATCTGTTTCCATCACTTCACAGTGACTCAACACATGTTCAGGGCTTCAGAGTGACACACACACTGACAATCATGGAAGATTTGTGTTGATTTTTGCTGGTGATAAATGGAGGGTGTGTGCTGCTGTGAGGAGCAGTGTATGTTTGGGGTATTGTGTGGGTGGTTTTAAAGAACCGCCATTGGACCAAGTTACCTCCCCTCCCTCCATCAGTACAGTCTCCCACATACAACCAATGAAATGTGTTGCATGCAAATAAGCAGTCAAATAAGGGTGGTGTTTGGCTGAGTTACCTCTGATATCACAATGGTTTAGGACTCTTGGTATGCCAGAGATCTACACCTTACTATAGCTGTACACCGCACACGTGTGATTCATAAAGTCAAAATGGCTGAGATTTTTAAAAATGGATGGTAATAGACCACGACTCCCAATCATGACTGAACCTGGTGATATTCTGAACAAAAAGAGCTCTCAACCATGTTTGTAGCAGTTTCAGTTGCTTCACAGTACTCAGACATTTTAATCTTCAGAGTGATATTCCTATAATTTTATTATAGATAGTCTGGGCCACTTTCCATAAATGAGAATGAGGGCATTAATGAAGTAGGGGAGATTGGAAACTGAGCCCCACGAAGGAAAACAAAACAAAAAAATCCCCCAAAACTTTTGGCTCCTGAATCAAATTGCCAACCTAAAGCCAAGAGTAGCCAATGGTCCTTATTATAATCAAGCCCAAAATTATTTCATAAGAGACCCATGCACTACCAGAATGTCACTACTAACCTTATGACTGAGGAGACTGCAGTCACATTAACCATTCATCTGCCAGTGCTAATGTAAAGCCTACAAAAAAATCAATTTTTTGGCCAACATTTGTTTGCAATTAAAAACATAATAATTTCTTTCATTATATTTTTCAGTTTGTAGGAAAGAGTTAAAAAAAAACATGAGCTCATCAGCTATCTATAGCATAGAATAGTCAGTGGAAATGAGACCAAAAGGATACTGTGTATATTACGAACATATTTCATAAAAATTTCCACTGACAAGTTCCCCCCCACTCCCAGATTTTCAGATCCATAGGGTCTCTGCTGTAGGACGTGAAGTGAAGAGGACTGTACAGCAATTCACATAAGCTGTCAGAAATGTGAACGTTCAAACAGATGCCTTTATGGGGTGCAGGGAAAAAACTGATGACCCAGGAGACATGGAATATTGTATAGTAAGTCTTGTTAATAGACTGCTGAAAATTAAGCTGAACTCTACGCTAAGCTGAAACATCCTTTAGCTAGAAGAATGGCAATAAGGAGTTGAGTAACTCAGTTTAAATGCCTTTATGAAGTACAAAATGCATTTAATTTGACAACAGACAAAAGAGGCATAAAAATATTAAAGAAATATGAGTCTCTCTCCAATATCTGCTTTCTGTCTGAGCAGTGACTGTCTGAACCCACTGCCCTCCTCAGAATGCCTCGGGCTAAGAAGAAGAAGAAAGGTCTGATACTCTTGATAAAAGCTCTTTAGGCTGAGTCTCCTTTGCCAATTCCTCATGAAGGCTGTAAAGATAGTGTATCCTTGGTCTCAGTTAATATATCAACTTTGACCTTTACGGGAGGGAAAGAAAGAATTAAAACACTCCTTTAAATGATATTTTTGAGAGAGGTGCCCAATAAAGGGAGGGAAGTTAACACACTGTGTTCAAGTTTTCCATACCTTCTTTTTCATTCAGTAATGAAAATTACAATTCAAATGTTTAAGGGCTCGTTGGCCTGGAGACTTTGTGCACAGCAAGCTGGGGTGTGAATACACAACACACTGGCCTGCCATGCACTAAGTCGCCATGTGGACCCTAGTACTGCCACAGTGAACTTTGACCTACTGCTGATTCAAACAGTAGTGTAAATTTATGTAACTTTGCTAGCAAATATTTCATTTACTCTGCAGACATACAGTATTAATGTTCTCTTCTCCCCATACACTATGGCCTTGGCTACACTTACCCGCTAGTTCGGCGGCTGGCAATCGAACTTCTGGGTTCGACTTATCGCGTCTAGTCTGGACGCGATAAGTCGAACCCGGAAGTGCTCGCCGTCGACTGCGGTACTCCAGCTCGGCGAGAGGAGTACCGCGGAGTCGACGGGGGAGCCTGCCTGCCGAGTGTGGACCAAGGTAAGTTCGAACTAAGGTACTTCGAACTTCAGCTACGTTATTCACGTAGCTGAAGTTCCGTACCTTAGTTCGAATTAGGGGGGTAGTGTAGACCTGGCCTCAGTCTTTTTTGTCCTTGAAGGCCTTTTCCACATGGAGACTTTGTAACCTGGCAAGATGGGGAGTAAATCTGCCGCACAGGAGCCTGCCATGCACTAGCTGGTCTTGTGGACACTGCTGCCACACACTATGTTTCTATGATTTCTGTCATACTACAACTTATTCAGTTAAAGACATCAAAACCACTCTTATGAACATTACATCAACAACACAGGGAAAGGATGGTATTTTTGGCTAAAAGCAGGGGTTGGAAGCAGGAGATGTGGATTCTATTCCTGGTTCTTCAGCAGATCTCTTTTGTAACCTTGTGCTCATTGAAAGAGCAACTATTCCATATTTTATTTATCCTTATTCAGTGTCTGTCCCCACGCATTATTTGCTCCATGTCATTCAAACACTGCTCTCGTGACAGAATTAACCATTTCCTCCGGGCTTTTCTACTGTGTATATCCCATTTATCCCATATATAACATTTGAGTGCTTTACAAAAAGTAATGAATTTATTTTCCCAACAACCCCATGAGAGGAGAAGGTATTATTATTCCCATTTTACAGATGCGGAATTGAAGCACAGAAAGAGTGTCAAAAGAATCAGCTAATTTTGTGTGCCCAATCTGCAAAGCTATAGCCTGATTTTTCAGAGAGCTTAGCATTATATACAGGGCTGGCGCAACCCATTAGGCGACCTAGGCGGTCGCCAAGGACACTACAATTTGGGGGGCGGTGACTGCGGCGGTATTTCGGCGGTGGGACCTTCCGCCGCCTCTGTGGGGGGCGGCATTTTGGGGCAGGACCTTCCGCCACCTAGGGCAGCAGAAAGGCTGGCAGCACTCCTGATTATATATCACTTTTTATGTTCAAAGCACAACCCTCATTGACTGTAGTTGCAGCTATGAGAGCTCAGCACTTCTATAAATCACATGCCAGAGTGTTAAATCGAGCACCCAGAAAATTCAAGATACGCAATTAGTGACCACCAGTGAAAAATCTAGTTTCAGTGACTTGCTCAGAATCACACAGGAGCTCTGTGGCAGAGGCAGGGATAGAATTCAATTCTCCAGGGCAACATTCACCTGCCTTAACCACGTGACTGCTCCTTGTCTTCCTGCAGTTCCCTACCTCATTTACTATATATACACCTTCCTACTTCTAAAACAAATGAAGCAGGAGTCCGATAGACAGTTTCGTTGATTACACAAGCCTGATTCATTCCTTGAGCACCAGGCTGTCTGTGCACAGAATGAAACAAAGGAGCTATGGGAAAAAATAATAGATTATCATGTAATTAAGACTACTATAATTAAGGATACCAATCTGTCACAGAGATCACAGATTCCATGACTCTGGGACTTCTTCTGGGGCAGGCCCAATGGCCAGCCCCAGGGCTGCCAGCACAGTGGCCCCCAGGGCCACCAGAACAGTGGCCGGCATTGGGTCAGCCCCCTGGGGCTGCAGCAGCGGGGTTGGAGCAGCTGTCCCCCCCATAGACATACACCAGTGTATTTTTAGTAAAAGTCAGGTCACAGGTTTCCATGACTTTTTGTTTATTGCCCGTGACCTGTCCCTAGCTTTTAATAAAAATACTAATGACAGAATCTTAACCTTAGTTATAATGCACATAGAATACCAGGGTTGGAAGGGAGCTCAGAAAGTCATCTAGTCCAACCCTCTGCTCAAAGCAGGACCAATCACCAGACAGATTTTTGCCCTAGATCCCTAAATGCCCCCTCAAGGATCGAACTCATAATGCTGGATTTAGCAGGCCAATGCTCAAACCACTGAGCTATCCCTCCCCCAGTGGCCAAATTAAGGTTGCAGAGGCAAATTTAAGTCCAGAATGTCCTAACATTTGAGTGCTGCACTTTGCAATCTTAACATTTTTAATAGAGATTTTTATACAGCATTTTGTATTTTTTTTTAAAGCAAACTGACCCCCCTACCCTCCCCAAAAATAAATAAATCTATCATATTGACTTGTACATGGTTCATCAGCAGGGATAAAACCTTTAGCTCCAACCCAGGCCTCTGCCATTTGAGCTAAACAAAGAGGTTATGGCAGTAGTAGATTGCCGTCTTCTACATGGGCCAGCACTAGAGGGAGATGAAGTACACCCTTTGCCAGTGGATTTCACAGCTATGTGCTGACAGAAAAGAAATGCTGAGACTCAGGATTCCTGGGTTCTGTTCCAGGTTCTGAGGAGTTTGTGTTCTGTAGTTACAAACCTTTCTGCCCATCCCTCATAAGCCAGACTCCTTATGATTCCAGCCTGTTCTTGCCATTGTTCCAGTACCTTGCCCCCACCAATCACCCTCATCCCAGTGCAGCCCCAGTCCCACCTCCATCCACCCATCCCATTCCCCACCCACACATCCCTTTCTCGGCTCTTTGTCCAAATCTCCTCCACACCCCTTGCCTCAGTTTCCCCCTTTGCCACCTCTCCCCACAAACCTCACTCCTCTGCATTACAGTCGGCCTCCTCTTTTGTTCCCAGCCTAGATTCCAGCATAAGGAGCACTAAAAATATAGGAGAGAGAGTTTCTCTCAGCTCTCAGTTCTGCTGGCAGGTGCCACAGTAGCTCTCAGCAGATTTGAGGAGCAATTGAAGCGAAAATCCTGCTGAGCCCCTACAGCCCTGTGCTGGAGCACACTCAGTCAACTCCACAGGAAGGATGCATATGCAGTCCAGTCAGCAAGTAGGAGCTGGGAGGGGATGGAACATGCTCAGTGCAGGCAGACTCTTCAGAGACTTCAGCTAGTGTGAGAGAACTGAGATTTTCAGAGGTGCATAACGCTGCCATATTTGGGCAGATTTTCCCAGGGATGATAAAAGGCCCATTCCTGACACTACAACAAGACCCACCCCACAACCAAATTTCAAGTCCCTTCTCCAAAGCATGGAGGTAATAATTTCCATTATAAAGGTTGTTTTCCCCAATTTAAAAAACCCATACAACTGTTTATTTCCCCAACTTCATTCTCAGAAACCACTGAGCTGTTTAAGCTGAAATTTTCCAGGGAATTTAAACCTGAGGCAGACATCTGCCATGAAAAATTTCAGTCTGAGTCATTAAAGTTTGGCAAAGTTATAAACGACTGAAAATGGGGTCTTATAATGAAAAGTGTCAGGTAATCCCAATTATAGGTGGTACTGCTTGTGGCAACTGTAATATCGAGCACAAAATCTATTTATTAGTCACATTGTAAAACTAGTGTAATATTTTATGTATCAATTATCTTTACTTAAGGAAATATTTTCTATAAGTCAGCTCTTGGGAATTCATTGGCCAAATATAAATGTTTAAAAAAATATGATAGAGACAGCTGCATTAAGCGCTTCGGTCTCAATCAGCAGTCTAACATGGTATTGCCAAGGTTATTAATGATCAAACTAACCTCCTTCACAACCTATTTCTGAGAGAATTGTCACTATTTTATGTGATAATCAGTTATTTATAAAATAATCCTTTTTTAAGTTTGTGCATTCAGCATGCATATCTATTGTCTATTACAAACATAGTAATTCCTTTTCAGTTAATAAATTGTACTGCAATCTAAACACAGAAGATACAATTAAAATTCAAACAATAATTGGAACCACTTTTTCTCTTTAAACTATCGATTATTAAATACACAAAGTGGAAATTACAACATCTGGCCTCTGGAGATAACATGTACACGTATAACATCTTCATAGGACTTCCTTGGTTTAGAAATACAGTACCTTTCATTCTGCATTACTCTTTCCCTATCCATTGGAAGAACCAGGCTGAAAATAAAAATACAACTGCTCTGGGAATCTTTCAACTTCTACTATCCAGACACTACTGTTTAACCATTCAGGAAAACAGTTTGCGCTAAAACCAGTCTTCTCATCTCTACGGGTGCATTTGTCACTTATCATTTAAGGGTAATCACAATAAGTATTATTCCCTCATCTCTCTCTAAGTGGTGGTTCTTACCAAAAATTATGGCACCATTTTTACAGTTAGTTCAGTAATTATATCAGTCCCCAGAGTATGAAATTTCCATGATAAATATTGTTTACATGCATTTTATTCTCAGTATGGTCCACTTCATTTCTCACATTTCTATTTTTCCATAGTACAATCTAACAACTTTGAAGGTAATGCTGTCCAGTGGTTCCCATGAAAAGTCAACATCTGCCTGCACAATTACTCCACAATGGTATTTGAGACACAGCAGTTATTTTCCTAAGCAGATAAAAAGAGTATCCACATATCTCAGACATGAGTAACTAAGTAAATGTTGACTTCATAATGGGAACAAGTTTGCCTTTTACATAAAAAACCCTAAAGAGTTAACCCTTATTAGAGCTGGTCTGAAAACAAGTGTGAATTTTCCACTACTTTTTCATCAAAATTTCATTTAGAATTAAGCTTTCTGATCAACTCTAACCTTTATGTTGAACTGAAATATCAATTGTTAATAAAAATGAAATCATCTAGTCAAGTCTGCTATAACCAAACTGAACTGCTGTGTCAAACTCAGTCAGCAGATTAAGGTTAAATCACTGAAGTAAATTCTGATTTTTTATATTGGAAGTGTAGTTTGAATTCCTTGAGCCACAAATGAAGTCTCAGTATCAGAAAAGCTACTTAAAATGCATCATAATCATCTTATCCTGAACATCAGTGCTGATTTCTAGGACTAACACTTTCCCATCAGTCTCTTTTAAAGTAGAATCCAACTGTTTAAATTTGTTATCAAGTGTTTCCTGTAGAGAATCAAACCCATACTCAAAGCTTAATTTGCTCTGGCAATCAGATTTGAATTTTTATGCCAATTTAAGTTACCAAAGGGGCTCAAAGAGGGAGGGTAACTCACATAGTATTTGACATCAGATCCTCAGTCTGTGCTTCTTTTGGCAGGAAAAATTGTTTAAGATTACAGGTTTGTGTGGTTTGTTTCTTTTTCAATCATACTAACAAGCACTTGGGGCAAAGACAGTGATCAGAATCTGAAAATAATTACAGAATGGAAAAGAAATAGAACACACACATTTCAGAGCTGGAGTTACAATACAGTCCATATCATAATATCCCTTGTGGAGTTACATCTTAAGCTTAATAAAAAGTCCACAGTGGCAACATCCAGGAACAGTCTACCAAATTCTGTATTACTCCTTCAATAAGCTTTAGCCCTGTGCATGTATTCCTTATAAAAGGCATCAACTCCATGGTCAATTCTATATAATACTCCTAAAGCTCTCTACTGTTTACAGCAAAATCCTGTCCAGCTGAGGCTGAAATTGTCTGAAACATTTCAATTGTCCACTCACAGAGGCCAAGAGAATTGGTCCAGTTCAGAGCTCAGAGACAGAATATTGCTCAGCTAATTGACCATATTAACAATAGTCTGGTTGGACATAAAGGTTGACTTCAGTTTTCAGTTCTCACCTATCAGCACCAGGGCTTGTGCTTGGGGCGGCACCTGGATGGGGGCAGCGCGGCGCTCCGGTCCCCGGGGAGAGCGGGGCCACGGCCGGGCTCACCGCCCTCCCCCCGGCGCTCTGGCCGCCCTCCCCCCCGGCGCCCTCCCCCTGGCCGCCGGGGGGAGAGCGGCGAGCCCTGGCTGGGGCTCTCCCCCCGGCCGCCGGGGGGAGAGCGGCGAGCCCTGGCTGGGGCTCTCCCCCCGGCCGCCGGGGGGAGAGCGGCGAGCCCTGGCTGGGGCTCTCCCTCCGGCCGCCGGGGGGAGAGCGGCGAGCCCTGGCTGGGGCTCTCCCTCCGGCCGCCGGGGGGAGAGCGCCCTCCCCCCAGGGCTCCGGCCGCCCTCCCCCCGGCAGCCGGGGGGAGAGCGCACCGCCCTCCTCCCAGGGCTCCGGCCGCCCTCCCCCCCGGCCGCCGGGGGGAGAGCGGAGCCCCCGCCGGGGCTCGCCACCCTCCCCCTGGGGCTCCGGCCGCCCTCCCCCACCCCTGCGGGGGGGTTGGGGAGCCCCCCCGGGGCTCCGGCCGCCCTCCCCCACCCCCTGCGGGGGGGTTGGGGAGGCGGCCAGCGGCTTTTTTGCCTGGGGCGGCAAAAAAAACAGAGCCGGCCCTGATCAGCACTGTTGATCCTAAACCCTCTTTTCCTTTCATTGTCCTCACAAGTCATCCTGACCTACTGACAGCTTATGAAAAATGGTAAAGACAGTGTTAAGCCCATATTTATCTAACCCTAAGGCTCTCTTGTATGGGCCCTCAGTGTTCTTGTCACCCACTCCTGTTCAATGTGTACATAAGGACATTCAGCAGATAGTGAGAATTGAACGAAAATACCATTGTCATGGTAAAAAAATCATCTCTAGGTGATGCAGGACATGTGTGAGAGAAAACTGGCTGTGGCACAGTCTAGGTAAGTTGAGAATGCTGGGGGGAAGAAATCAGAGAAAATGACAGAGGTGATATTTGCCCCTTCTATGGTGAGGGAGTGCTTGCCTTTTGCCGTCCACATTCACAAGCCAGTCCTATTTCACTTTTGACAGCTTCTGTATAGTAAGAGGACAGTGGACAGAGAGCTTTTAAAATCTCCTTGCTAAGCATGTAGGAGGTTATTTACCTGTAACTGGAGGCTCTTTCAGATGTGTGGTACCTATCTGTATTCCACTGCAGGTTACACATGCGCACCATGCGCTCGGAGTCAGAGAATTTGAAAGTAGTGTCCATTGATCCACACATGCACCCTGGCTCACCTTGTGCCTCTGACCAAGGCGACAAAGAGAAAGGCGGACTGACGGCCTCTTCAGTTCCTTCTCTACCATGAATCCGGCAAGATCCAAAGCAGAGGGGAAGGAGAGTGGGTAGTGGCATACAGATAGGGACCACACATCTTGAAGAACATCCAGTTACAGGTAAGTAACGTCCTCTTCTTCTTCGAGTGGTCGCTATTGTATTTCACAGTGGGTGACTGACGAGCAATACCAAAGCAGGAGGGTGCAAGGAAGAGGACAGTAGTGCTGAGCAGACAACCACCATTCCAAAGGAGGCATCAGCAGCCAAGTCCTGCACCAGGACATAATGCCTTGCAAACATGTGGATGGAACTCCACGTGGCCACTTTACAGAGGTCTAGGAGGGTACATCCCAAAGAAACACTGTGGTTGTTGCTTGAGCTCTAGTGGAGTGAGCTTGTACCCCTTTAGGGAGAGGAAGGCTCGAGAGCTGATAGAGTAGAATACAGCAAGATATCAGACTCATAGACTTAGAGGCCAGAAGGGACCATCATGATCAACCAGTCTGACCTCCTTCCCATTGCAGGCCACAGAACCTCACCCACCTACTCCTATAATAGACACCTAACCTCTGTCTGAATTACTGAAGTCCTCAAATCAAGACTTCAAGAGAGAACCCACCATTTACACTAGTTTAAACCAGCAAGTGACCTGTCCCCATTCTGCACAAGAAAGTGAAAAACCTCCAGGGTCTCTGCCAATCTGACCCAGAGGAAAATTCCTTCCCCACCCCAAATATGGCGATCAGTTAGACCCTGAGCATTTGGGCAAGACTCATCAGCCAGACACCTGGGAAAGAATTCTCTGTAATAACTCGGAGTCCTCCCCATCTAGTATCCCATCACCATCCATTGGAGATATTTGCAGCTAGCAGTCGCAGATCAGCTACATGCCATTGTAGGCAGTCTCATCATACCACCCTCTCTATAAACTTATCAAGCTCATTCTTAAAGCCAGTTAGGTTTTCTGCCCCCCTGCTCCCCATGGAAGGCTGTTCCAGAACTTCTTTCTTTGCAGTCAGCTTTGGACTTAACTATCTTGAGTAATTTTATATTGACTGCAAATTTTGCCACCTCACTGTTCACTCCCTTTTCCACATGATTTATGGAAAGCTTCCAAAAGAGGCCCTACTAGCAGAATATATAGCAGGGATATACTGCATCATAAATCCCTTAGTTGATGTAACCTTGTCCCCTCTCCAGCCAGTATCACATACTTTTCAGGCTATTCAAACTGCCTTTGGGCCTCCCATCAGATGGGTGATAACAGTCACTACATTCCCTTCAGCTGCAAAGGACTTTATGCTACCAGGGACTTTGCACCCTGGTTTCCAACAGAAGAAACAGGCATAAATTCAGAGTCAAGGTAGCCCAGAATATTTAAATAGCAAAGAACATATTTACAAACCTAGAACACATTCACCTTATCGGAGCAGAATGGATTGATACTATAGCAGAACCTTTACACAATAGAGTACGAACAAACAAGACAAATGTTCACAGTAAGCCACTGAAACTGTGGGGGGAAGGGGGGAAAAAGTTCAAAACTGCCAAGAACAATGTTGCCATCTGGCATTTCAAAGTTCACTGATAGTTTATGAAAGGCAGTCTTTATGCTATTTACTCTCAGCCAAAATTGTAAATGGGGAATTAATTCCTATCACAAAATGTATTTAATGTAAAACTAATTTATCTTCCTTTTTCATAAACCGAATGCATGATTTAAAAAGTACGTGCCTAAATCAAAACTATATAATAAAATTGTAAAAACAAAGATATGGCTGAGAGTCAGAGGCCACCATAGATATCACAAGCAAAACAACTTGCCTTGAACAGAAAATTCCAAATACAACACAAGGGCCTGATTCTGCAAACACACAAATGAGTAAAAAACTTTATCCACATTAAGTCAGTTATCTAACTGTATAGTTTATATTACTGTGTAAAGGCAATGGGACTGTTTGTGTGAGTAAACCTACTCACATGAGCAAGCGTTTCCAGGACCAGTATCTAAAAAAAGGATCCCCAACGCTGCACTGTAAACTTTAATTGTAGGGATCCTTCCTCATTTGGATTACAGGAATGGTTAAGAATGCTACAGTTTATTTGTTCTACCATACTACAAGTCAAGTCTGCAAAAATGTATTGGTGGCATTCTTTATCCTTCCAGTATGTGTTTTTATGGGTTGTTTGTAATTAGCCATGCATTTGACCATATCAATTTCTTGAAATAAACATATCGAAATAGAATGCATGCTGTTTTATAGTGTATTTTGGAGGTTAGCAAGGGAACAAGATTTTATTTGGGAGAAATTATTGCAAAATTGTATAATTTCTTATGACAATTGTTTTCCTACTATTGGAATTTCACCTATCAGTTTTGGCTATCTCAACTGTATATCTTTAATGGATACACTAATACAAACTAAATCACTAGATAAGTGAAATTTTAATTAAAGATTGGTGATTTGAATACAAAACTGCCAAACTGAGTCAAAATCCAGGTTTTTTTGTAAGTTTGGCTTAACTCTATCCCTCCATAGACATTCTACATATTTACATTCTACCAGCTAAATTCATCCAGGGCCTCACTGAGTCAGCATCTGTGCTGGAAAATCTGCAGTGGGGGGCAGAATGGGGTTGTGATAAAGCGAAGTTATTGAACCCTATCCTTGGCTGGGGGCCCACCGCCAGCCAGTGCAACCCCAAGGTCTGACAATGTTATCTGGGGGAAGGCATTAATTCATCATATTCTGTAGACAGCCATAGAGACTGCTATAGAATCTGGTGGAGATTAAAACTGCTCCGCACAAATCCTAAGGTAGAGCACAGGCACAAAACTGGGTGACTGGGAAACAAAATGGCAGATGAAATTCAATGTTGATAAATGCAAAGTAACGCACATTGGAAAACATAATTCCAACTATACATATAAAATGATGGGGTCTAAATTAGCTGTTACCACTCAAGAAAAAGATCTTAGAGTCATTGCGGACGGTTCTCTGAAAACATCCACTCAATGTGCAGCAGCCGTCAAAAAAGCTAACAGAATGTTGGGAATCATTAAGAAAGGGATAGATAATAGGACAGAAAATATATTTCCGCTATATAAATCCTTGAATCTTGCATGCAAATGTGATCACCCCATCTTAAAAAAGATATACTGCAATTGGAAAAGGTACAGAAAAAGGGCAACAAAAATTATTATGGGTATGGAACGGCTTCCATATGAGGAGAGATTAATAAGACTGGGACTTTTCAGCTTGGAAAAAAGATGACTAAAGGGGGATATGACAGAGGTCTACAAAATCATGACTGGTGTGGAGAAAGTAAATAAGGAAGTGCTGTATACCCCTTCTCATAACACAAGAGCTAGGGGTCATCAAATGAAATTAATAGGTAGCAAGTTTAAAACAAGTATTTATTCACACAACACACAGTCAACCTGTGGAACACTTTGCCAGAAGATGTTGTGAAGGCCAAGACTATAACAGGGTTAAAAAAAGAACTAGATAAATTAATGGAGGATAGGTCCATCAATGGCTGTTAGCCAGGATGGACGGGGCGCTGTCACTAGTCTCTGTTTGCCAGAAGCTGGGAATGGGTGAGGGGATGGATCACTTGATTATCTGTTCATTCCTCTGAAGTACCTGGCATCGGCCACTGTCGGAAGACAGGATACTGGGCTAGATGGACCTTTGGTCTGACCTAGTATGACCATTCTTATGTTCTTAAGCAGAGACACTATCTGCTCTTCTTGTATCAAATCCCCCATGAGGTGCAGCAGGCCAGGCTTGTGCAGTTTGCACTTACCTGAGCCAACTGGATGAATCTGACCACATAAATGTTTGTATTCACATAACCATAATAGGTCTATTATAGCAGTTGTTATTACTGAGATCCTTTTTCCTCTAGGTTTCAAAACTGTCCCATGGACAGCAGAAGAATTAAAACTTCAACATTTGCCAATTGCTGCCATAAAGCTACCAGAATTATCTCTTATTGTAAGTATAAGAGAAAACTGAAATAATTACACTTACAAATCTTAAACAGCGTTAGCTTTTTCAAATGGCCAGCACTGTAAATTGCTAAAAGCCACAATGTTTCAACAGCTTTCTGATCGCTGTTCTTTCCCACATAGGCTCTCTCTTAACAGCAGAAATGTGCAGCAGGGAAACAAAGAGTAATTTGAGATGCCAAGTTTCCATAACATTGTGTAACTGTATGGCCAAAATGTTCTTGAATATGGTGTAAATATGCTACGTAATAGTATAAAGGCGGAAAAAAATCTTCTGGTTAGAATTCAGTGGTTCTCAAACGTTTGTACTGGTGACCCCTTTCACATAGCAAGCCTCTGAGTGCGACCCCCACTTCCTCATCCATGCTTAGCAAGGAGATTTTAAAAGCTCTCTGTCCACCGTCCTCTGACTATCCAGAAGCTGTCAAAAGTGAAATAGGACTGGCTTGTGAATGAGGACGGCAAAAGGCAAGCACTGTCCTGCTTCCTAAAGTTTGAGATTTTTTCAGGGCAACATCTTTTTGTGTGTCCTGTTTTCCCACAATCAAAACATACTACCCTTGGGGCCTTGTTTTCCCCTTGTCCAAACTGGTCCCTGCAGTCCTTCATTTCAATCCCATTATAGTCGGGTCCCCCTTCCACCAAAAAACACCGTATCTTTAAGAGACTTGGCTTCCCCACCTTTCATGAGAGCCTTTGTAGTGAGGCAGACCTTACAATCATGATGCATGCAGGGGCAGATCCATCTTCCATGTTCCTGTTGCCCACAATTCATTTATACAGTTGGGCAAATCCTCGATTTCCCTCTTCTGGACATTCACAATTCCTCACTTCCCCAGGGCTGATAGTTTGTCTGCGTTCTCCATCATACTATCCTAAGATGGCCTGTTCCTGGGACCCAAGCTTGTGACAGGTCACAGAATGACTGTTGCACCTGTCTGTTTCCCCTTTCTACAGGACACCCCAGTAACCCCATACAAGCTTTCTGAGCCTAAATAACACTTGCAGGATTTATTTATTACAAATGTCCCATGCATGAAAATCATAACAGAAGTCCCACAGCCATTATCTGGAATTCCCCAGCACAGTCCAACTAGTACATTAGCTCTTTCAAATCCCAACCGTCCATCAACACCTCTGGCGTCTTTCATCATGTGCTCTCAGACATCTCTCATCACATCTCAGCATAGGGTGCTTACATTCACCCTGTTTCCCTCCCAGTTATGGTTCCAACTCTTGCCGAGAGACATAAGCAGGCTGACCTCCCCATTATTCCCCAGACTTCAGCCCTCTCGGGCCCTCAGTCTTCAGCTCTCCAGCCCAGAGACCTAGCAGGCACCTTCCTCTGTTGCTCTCAGCCTCCAGCTCTTTCTGGCCATGGGAAAGTTTGTAAGTTGACCCCCAACTCCCTTCTGCTGTTATCAGCCTGACCTGGCTCCTCTGCTCAACTAGGGAACTCTTACCATTCATCCCTTCAGCGGCATCCCCTCTCCAAAGTGCTCAACACTCTTCTTCTGGGTTCTCTCTTGCTTTTTGACTGTCTCATTTATATCTCCCAAAGCAATCCCACCCTTTTCATTATGCCAAACTAGAGTTCACCTAATGTGGAACAGGAGAGCTAGGCCCAATTCCATTTAAGGAACCAGCTCCTCTGTTACACCTTGCCTTCTCTAATATAAACATATAGCAACAGGGATATTTATTTTAAATATAAACCAAAATGAGACACTCCACTGAGCATGCTTCTCCCTCTAGGGAGAGGCTGGGAGAACAAACGACACGTGACAGATAAAGTACATCATTGCTTGTTGCACTACTGAAAGGTGCTCAGATACTATGGTGATGGTATAAAAACGTATACAGAATACAATATGTCAATATACAGTACAAAATAATCATTGCTGATTAAAATAAACATTTTTTATTTTAAACAATTCAACTGCATTTAAAGGAGCATGACTAAGAATAAGGTTGGTTTAAGATTTCAGTAGAGAGTTATTCACAACAGAGGTTTTTGTTTATAATATCAGTATCTCGTCTACTTATCTCTGATATTTTCTCCACCACACTATGATGAAAGAAAAATCCATCCTTTTCAAAACCTTAGCTGCCACAGCAAGAGTGCAGCCTTTGACTATCACAGCTAACCTTTACAGTCACTTTGTGCTTTGCTCTCAAGGAGACAAGCAGCACTCACTTTACTTATAGTAAACAACTGCCCTGTATGAAAATTCAATCAGGAGAGAGCCTTGTATGTGTGTGTCTGTGTGTGCACACCTTACTAAAGGCAATCTACACTTCCACGCAACAAGTCTCTAGAATGTGCAAGAAATAAAATGTCTGTATCACTTCAGGCCAAGGTCAGCAGTTTTCCAAAGAAAAGCTATTTCCTACAGCAGGTAATCTCCTAGGTAACCAGTATTGTTTACTCTAAGCTTCTCTCTCTCACTCCCAAGAAGCCTTCTAAACCAAAAGAATAAAAAACAAGCCCCCCAAATGTTTGTCAGATGGTAGTAAAAATATGTTTAAAGCAGATGCAGTATAAGATGTGCATGGCATTTCATGTTAGAAGTTCTAAAAATAACAAAACAGATTTTGTACTAGATCAAATGAAAAGAGGTGCTTCCAAGCCCAGCAAAAAATAAAAATAAAAATAAATAAATGGTTTAGTTTTAGCAAAGTCATGGAAAGGACTTTCAAAAATGTTTTTGCCTTTTTTTCTTTTAAAGATGGATACTTTTTTTTTAAATAAGGCTCTTTCACAGCATCTGTTGTAGATCATGGGTCTTGAAAATGTATTTTTATATATCTTCAATGGGAAAAAAGTACACCTCTACCCAGATATAATGCTGTCCTCGGGAGCCAAAAAATCTTACCGCGTTATAGGTGAAACCACGTTATATCGAATTTGCTTTGATCCGCTGGAGTGCGCAGGTCACACACACACACACACACACCCCGAGCACTGCTTTACTGCGTTATATCCGAATTCATGTTATATCGGGCCGCATTATATCGGGGTAGAGGTGTATACATTTTGCAGTAAATTAGAAAATTAACTTGAACGGGACGACTCATATTCTCAAAGTTAGGACCTTTCTGAAGTGGGTCTTCAATGCACAAAAAATCCTATCAGAATAACATCTATTATGCTAACTTATACTTTCAAAAGCCAAGAACAAGATTAAAGTTTAAAGCTTTTATCCTACCATATCTTGTATACTAAAAGTATTATTTGTATTATCATAGTGCCTAGACATAAATTGTAAATTTCTGGGAATAGCACTTGCCTGGTCTATGGATGGATAACATAAACCATACATCCACAAATGTTCAGGAATTTTAATAGTGTTCATTCAAGAAACACTCACTACCATATTAGTGGGATCTACCAGAGAGGCAGTACATCATTTATAGCAAGATTACTTCATGATTTACATAACAGCCACTGATGTGAGAAACACATGGTGGAGTTATTGTCTATGTTAATTCACAGAACTGCACATCACACAAAGAGTACTGATTATTTTAAAAGTAGTTGTTTGATAAGTGCATTTTAGAAATCTAAACATCTTAGTGCCTATACAGAATTAAATAATAAACAAACTGATCTAAAATCAGTTAAAGGACTGAACAAAAAAAATAAATTAAAGAACTCAGAAGAATTCATTCACCCCCACCTCTCCTACCCCCTCTAACCCACCTCTTCAGTCAAAAACCTGTGTTACATAAACCTTGAAACTTGTTCAGAAGCTCAACAAACCGATCAAGCCAGTTGAGGGACTGAACTGCAAAGTCAATTGCTCTTCATCAAGAATACCCAGTCGACCACTGCTACTGGGACAGAACATGAGGAGAGGTGCAGTCTCAGACAGCTAGGACAAAAGCCATAGAAGACCTTACTGACCAAAACCCAACATCTTGAAATGAACAGGAAGCCAGTGAAGAATACTCAGCATGAGCGGTAAGGTCTCCCTGGGGAGAAAAAAAACACTGCTCAGTGGGAAGCTACATTCTGCATTAGGTAAAGCTTCCGTGTGATCTTCAGACACAGCACAGCACATTGCAGTAATGAAGTTTGTTAGTGACAATGGCCTGGATAATTGTGATGAAGTCCCACTGAAAATGCTACAAAGACTTTGCTGACTGCACATGAAAATAAATGCTTTTAGATACAAAGGCTAATTGAACATCTAAGGACAAACACCTCCAAATAACTGCCCCCAAGTTTACCAGCATTACCTTCATCTCAGCTGGATTGCTGATGAATATCACCTTTTCTGAAGAACATGCATGAGCAGAAATCCAGGGTTACAGTCATCAACACAGCAGCAGAGAGTAGCATATTATTTTGTGTGGAAAGTGAAGAGAACAATGGAGACCCAGTGAAACTGTTACTGAACCTGACAATACAAAGAGGAAACACTGACCACGTTACACATTGCCTCAGTGCGTGCAAAAATACACATCAAACAAACACTATTTGAAAGAAAGTTAGTCTGGTCTGCAAGAAAACCAGTCTGCAAGTGAAGGCACAAGCACAATGGTAGAGTTCAGAAATGGTACTACTGCACTTTCATGCAGTCTGTTTCCTTAATTTTAACATGGCATTGTTCATTCACTTACCTCTTGCAAATCAGTGAAGGGTGTCAACCACATCCAACATTTATCGACCAAATGAATGCACAGTACAATCACCCCAAATTGTGTGTCAATTTCAGGGTACTGCTTCAAAATAATATGTTTTTAAAAAGAGATAAACGTTTCCCCACTACTCTAAGGAGAGAGTGAAACACAACAGGTCTATATCTGAGGCAACACACAGGCCCTGATAGGTCAGCATAGCAACACTGCCCTTTGTATACGGGGGTGGGTGGAGGTAAAGCAGGAAGCTGCAGCATGAAGTGGCTCTGTGGAACCTGCTTCCCTTCTGGTCCTGTTTCCTATGATGCGGGCAGCTGCTCCTAAGTAAGGGAGTGGCTTATGTTCCTTTACTTTCTTGTTTTACTGTGCTTACCAGGCCAAATTTGTTCCTTAGTTAGTAAAAGCATCTCATGACAACATGGTTATATTTATCAAACTTCATTTGAATCTGACAGCGAACTCATCCTTTGAGGCATTTGGTAGTCTCTTGGAGCTTTTTTGGCGTCTCTAAAAACCAAATTAATGTCAGGCAAAAGCCATACAATGTTTAAGGACCACAGCCCAGATTTTTAAAGGTATTTAATCAATTCTGTGCTCAGCGTTGCAATGCCTAGCTGATTTAGGAGCCTACATTTTTTTTCAAATGTGAATTAGCACTTAGAGCCTAAATCCCTTTCATTGTCAATGGGATTTGGACTCTAAGTGCCTAAATCCGATTTGAAAAAAGATTTAGGCTCCTAAATCAGTTAGGCATTGCATTGCTGAGCACAGCAAAGCCTAAATATCTTTAAAAATTTGGGCCCCAGGTCAGCTGAGTTGCCTCAGAAAGAAGATCTCAACGCTAACTTCAGGAGAGGCTGGGTCATCAGTTAGATAACAAAGGGTAGCTGTAACAGGGCAACGCTCTGTTCCCATCCTGTGATACCCCAGAAACTGCTCAGACTCACCTTCTTCTTGTGTGCAGTCTGTATGTTATTCTAAAATCATCCACCAACACCAGTACAGTGCAACGTCGCAGTTTTAACTTCTACTTCTTTCAGATCTTCTTCACTAGAGCGATAAGAGGAAAGGACATCTCCCTCTCTCTGGGGAGCACTTTTATTCCAGGCTCAGCTAGCCCTCTCCTCCCCGACTGTAGCATACACTTCCTGGCTTTTTATCAATTTGGTCAGCTGAGACGTAATTAGTCCCTTACCTCTCTATCATCTTCGGATAATTATCCAATCAGCTATTGCTGATGGGAATTAATTGAAGCTACAGTGATCAGAGTGCTGATCCATCTGTCAGATCTCAGCACTGTATCACAGCAATCTTGTGCCAAGATAGGCACAGCACCGACTACAGTGGGGACAGGGAGAGCCAAGCAACCTAAAGGGTATGAGCCTTTGTAACAGCTACACTGGTCTCAAATTGGCCACAGAACTGCTTCCCTAGAACAGTCTGAAGTAGAAGCAACTCTTTCTTTTTCAGAACGTATTTAAATCACTGCTTTAGAGTGCTTTTTATCCCAAAGATGTGACGTACTTAGCTGATATTACTAGTATCCCCACACAGTCAATGAGATTGCACAGGGTTTACATCAGCTCAGAATTTAGTCAGATACGTATAGGGTTTGCTTTGCTCATTCTCCATTATACCCACTGTTACTGTCTCAAAGTGGACAGAGAAGTTATCATTTGTAAGATGTTCATTTATTTCCCAATGGAAGCAGTGAGTTAAAAGGACTTACGGAATTCTGTTTATTTATTAGTGTTAAGTACCTGTCAGTCTTGTCACAGGCTCTCCTCAATCTTTGCTGCAAAACAAATTCCTCAGTCACATGAAGTACTGAAATCCAGCTTCTCATCAAATAAAGAAACATCTAAACTTTTTGAAGTTTATTTCAACAACACTGTCACTGAAGCATATCCAGAGGGATGTTCACAATCAGCTATGCCTTTTTAAAATGTAATTCTGAAGACAGAGAACAGCAAACACTTGGTGGTTGAGGGAGCTGACATAATACAAGATGTACTGGATGCAGTGCAGTTGGTCACAGAAAACAAAATGACTTTCTAAACATCAAGGTAAAATTTGTGTTCTTAAAGCTTGAACATGATTCCATGGCTTATGTTTTAAGACAGAGCTCACTGGAATTCTATAAAACGATGCACCAGCAATGGGGGTGACTTCCCTTCTTTCCACTGGATGACTAATAACTTAAGAAGGAACTTCCATGGATAAAAAAGGGAAGGGTATTTATCTGAAGAAGGCATTGTGATCTCTGATGTACTTTTGTTTGATCACTTATCAAACAGACATTTGTCCAGGTCCAAGTGGAAGAAGTAGTGTCCATACAGAAAAGATCAGCTACTTTCTTTAAGGACATTCAATACAAAGAGTAATTCTCCAAGCTGCTCAATGTTCATTAGTATTTCTATGCCATTCTAGCTCACAATACAAACAAGAAAATCTTTTCACTGTTCAAGGGAGAAATGAGAAAAAACTGAATAATGGAAGTCAGTAACATCAAGGCTATCTTCCAAGCACAGAACAGCTTTAGAGACCTGACTTGCTGTCACAATTTTATGATTATGGACTGAGAAAATATGTACTGGCTGGGAAAAGTCTCTTTTCCAGAGAAGTCAGTACTGAGTTAAAAGGAAGATTGTTTCACTTGTGAGTATACATCTACTTGGTCTAAATGGCATTTGTTATATTCATTGGTTGATTTTAATATGTAAGTACTTGTTCTCCTACAAGATTTCAGAAACTAACTTATTCTGTCTTGCTGTGAAATTAATTTTATTTTATAATTTAATTTTTCACCTGCCATTGCTTTCGGCAATTGGAAATTGATAACAGAAGTTCCTTATAAAGGAGAGACAAATTGATCTACTCCACAATGTGCTTATTTTTAGATTATCTATAAAAATAGATCTAATTATAACGAGCCCAACAGATAATTGAAAAGGTCAAAAATGTAGAGTGGAAATAATTTGTTATAGCAATGCATCAAAGAATTCTGAAACATATTGTTATGATCCATTAAATGTTGAAAAAGCCAATGGCCTATCTTGGCTTTTTTTTAACTGTTTGTGTGTCTGAAATACTTAATAATAATTGCTAAATAGATTTAAGGAATTATAACAGTAATTTATCATACTATAAATATATCACCTAGATACACATCTCTGAGCTTCTGTATGGTCCTGTAAGTTCTGTATGCCTTCTGTTCTGATTTTTCCAACTGGAAAATATGATGGGGAGAAAAAGAAAAACCCCTAAAGACAATTTAAAGTAAAGAGCTTTATGGAAATAGAACCAGATCATGCCCTATTTTAGGGCAGCTTTGCACCAGTGTTTGCCAAAAAGGCCAGTGCTTTAGCAACTTGAAGATTCCCCAGTGTAAGGGAACCCCTGGGTGATGTCTAGTTGTTGTAATATCTTCTATACTATACTATGCAGTGGGTATGGCCGGGTGAAAGGATGTGTTGCCAGAAAGACTATGCCCCAGAAACTTATGGTTGCCACAACAGTTAAACAGGGTCATAAAGAGCGAAGACAAGTTAGAGCAGACATTAAGTTATCCTAAAAGTTGTGCCTTGGGATTCAAGTGGTTGCCCCATAGCTGAGAGAAAGGAAAGAAGCAGCATGCAGCAGGGTTCCTCCTTCACCTTGTTGGCCTCAGAGTTTCCCCCTCAGGTGGTGAGGAGCCTGGAGTAAATCAGTTTGACTCCAGAGGGTTTTTCTCTTCATTCTGATTTTATTTTCCCCTATTTACATAGTGGGCCACAGGAAAGGCCCAAGAAGTTCTCTTAAGCAAAAAAAGAACAAAAACAAAACAACCCAAAACAAACATTTTTCCCTGCCCCCTTGCTGGGGTATTGCCTTATTACACTGGCTCCTAGTTGCCAGTCCTTCCCCAAGCAGCACTTTCTGTCTCACTAGGGAGGAGAGAGCCTTCCTCCGAGTGGAAGCCTTTCCTTCCTCCTGCCACTACCCATGTTGCAGCTTATCTCTCATCTATCCCCTCCTCTTTCCCACCTGAAGAGGAGTTTTTACACTCAGGTGTCTCTATTTAACCTGAGGTTACCTTTTTTTCAGCTTATAGGGAACAGGGCCTTCACCATTCTAGGGCTGATGTATCTGCCCTACACCACTCAGTGAGCGCTGTCCGGGGTTTTCTGCTTGGTGTCCTCTTCAGGTTCCCTAGTTATGGCCCTTTGACCCCCATACCCGTCCTGTTTTTTCCTTCATTGTCCCACGACTTTAGTTGAGGTCTGGGCTCAGTAGCTCCTCCCCAGGCTGGGAGAAGGGCCTTTAGCTGTGGGCGGGCTTCCTCCCACCCACTTGCCAGTACCCAATAGGACCACTCATGGCTGCTGTCCAGGATTCTCTGCTCAGTGTCTTCTTCGGGTTCCCTTTGTTTGACCTTCACACCTACCCCTATTACATTTTTGGTTGTTCCCCGTAATTATTTGAGTTCCTGGACTTCGTGGATCCTCCCATCAGGCTGGTGGAGGGTCCTTAGCAGTGGACGGGCTTGCGCCCACCCACTTCCTGGAACCCATTAGGACAGTGTTTCCCAAACTTTGGACACCGCTTGTGTAGGGAAAGCCCCTGGTGGGCCGGGCCGATTTGTTTACCTGCCCCGTCCGCAGGTTCAGCCGATCATGGCTCCCACTGGCCGCGATTTGCTGCTCCAGGCCAATGGGAGCTGCTGGAAGCGGTGGCCAGTACGTCCCTCGGCCTGCGCTGCTTCCAACAACTCCCATTGGCCTGGAGCAGCGAACCGCGGCCAGTGGGAGCCGCGATCGGCTGAACCTACGGACAGGGCAGGTAAACAAATCGGCCTGGCCCACCAGGGGCTTTCCCTACACAAGCGGCGTCCCAAGTTTGGGGAACACTGCATTAGGACCACTCTCTTATGTCTGTCAGGTCTGACTCTGTCACAAAGCCAATCCACTTTTGTCCACAATCCCTGAGCTGCACCACATGGACTAACCGCAGAGACCAGGATCTGCCTCAAAATGTTTTAACTGGGGATTGAAAGTGCCAGAAAACTAGGCAGAGCATATGTCAGAGTTTATGAAAGCTTGTGGAGGAGTATATCCCTGCCATATTCACCAATGTGTCCCTTTTCTTCTTTCAAAAAATTTGCTCAGCCCATTCATATATTTTGATATTTTAAATACTCCTTCAAAGCAATTGTTTTCAATTGTATATATTTGTATAAAAACTTTTATATACCCTATCATAATTAATCAGTTCTGAAGTTCTGGTTTGCTTACAAATATAGGAAATAGGACACTGAAAAAATAAAATCACTCAACATACGTTAAAATACTACAAAAACAACTATAATCTCAGTCTTGAATGTGGCCTTCTGTGTTTATCAATTTAGGAAACAATAGTCTTCAAGTCTAAACATGTGCTTAGGTCTTGAATAGCATATTGGTCAACAGTCACCACGCTACTGGCTAAGGGGTTATTTATATTTTTAATAGTGGGTGTGATGCAATGTCCATTCCACACGGATTTGTTTTACTCAACCTATTGAGAGCAATGTCAATGCATAACTCATAGGTTGTTCTAAAATATTAGTGGACGTTATTCCATTGACTTTCAACATTGTCCCGTTTAGCTAATGAGCTATGTAAACACAGTTGCCTATGGGCACTATAATCTTTTAAAAAGCTTCTCCTATTATTGTGCAGAGAAGCAACCTGATTAAGGTGAGCCAAATTATACTCTCAGCTACATCAAAGAAACGGCATTCAATTCAATGGTTTTGCATTTGTGGAAAAGAATTTGGCTTAGTATTTGTGATGCTCCCCAGGAGTACAGAGGTTGTGAGGCACCTCACCACAACCTGCCCTCAGTGTCAAGCAGCTCCACTCCCTGAAACCAACAGCCTCTGCCACAGAACAGCACTTCCAGGTGTCCACAGACCTTGCCTTCTCTGGACAGGCTAATGATAGACACACACAACCCCTGAGTTCTAGGAACGCTCCCTGCACTACCCAGCCCCTTATCAGGTAAGCCGTCCTCACAGGGTATGCCTACATAGCAACTGGACACCCACAGCTGGCCCATGCCAGCTGACTCAGGCTCCTGGGGCTTGGGCTGTGGGGCTGTTTCATTGCTGTGTAGACTTCCAGGCAAAGTATAACACTCTTGTTTGAGTCCAAACTTCACTTTAGCAGGCTAAAATTCTTGTCTAAAGTAGTTTCTCACCTATAGCAAACTCCCAGTGTCACCAATGCACCTGGCTGGGGTCCTCTATTCATGGATACAAAAAGTACTGTCCCTTCTGCTCCCCAAGTGATGGAATAAAAAGGTGTCTTTTTGCTTTCCTTTTATACCCCAAACTCCATTGTCTTCATCCCCAAAGCCAGGATGGCTCCCCATGGTTCTTTCCTTGGGTGCTGGCTCAAACGTATCTTCATATGTTCCTATTTAGTCTGTATCCAGATGGGTCTTTCACTGTATTGACTTACAATTCTTCATTTACAGCTGACAGAGAGATACACATTTTATCTCCTGTCTGAAAGAAACCTGTTTGTCAGCCCTGCCTCTGACAGAGTCTCTCAACATATTTTCAGTACATACAAATACTTAAATATCATCTGTGCATACATCTCACAATGATTATGAAGATCAGTATGGTAAAAGCTTTTATTAGACACCTTACGTGACCCTTTTTGGATAAATACTAAGAAATTAGTGTGGGGGGTATAAGAAGTTGGTCACCCACCTGACAAGAGTTCCTGTTACAGAACAGGGAACCCTTTTCCAGTTGGCATTGAAGGGTTCTTGCAGTCACAATATTCACTACAGAATAGGGGAATTTAATGTTAGCCCCAGTTTTGTCTGGTTTAACCTGAATCATTTAAATTGATATTTTTCCAGAGCAAACGGATGGGGTTTTTCCTAATTTGTTTTTTACCCCCCCAAAAAACAACAAACAAACAAACAAACAAACAAACAACACCATGAAATGTTTTTGACAATATAGTGTTTTTACCAGGATTCCAGCCTGACTTCCTTTGATGCCCCAAGATATCTAGGAGAGTTAAAGCAAGAATTAAGATGATAGGCCTGGAGAAAGTGTTGCTTTATTTTGATAGACAGAGTTCACTTGTAGCTACAGATTATTCTTCTTACTCACATGGATGTCAGGTATGTTATTACTATTGGACAAGAAAGAGGTTAACAGTGCCTGAATAGTGAAAGTGATGGCCTCAAAGGGCTTCAGTAAGTATGAAAAAGGCCAACCTTATCTTTTATGAGATTTAAATCATTTTCCTTTTCAAGGTCTGGTTTAAGAAGATGCCATAATCTTACTTCACAGAGATTATGTTGTGTTACAAGAATTGTTATCTTGAATTTTAATAAGTAATGCTGTTTCACCATGCTCACTCTGAAAATTGCATTTTAAAATAAGTATATGATAAACTGGATTAATCCCTAATTTATAATGCAAACTCTGAAGGGCAGTAATAGAAGGGAAGGAATATGAAGAAAAAGATTAAGAGTTTCCTTCTGTACTAAGCACAAAGGAGTGTTATTATTTTCTATTATTTATATTGCACCCAAAAAATGTACTAGATACTTCACAGAGCAAATAGAAAGGCATGATGTGCTCCCTGACTTGAAGAATTTACATGATAATTTCAGATATGAAACAATAACCACAAGTAATGTGGCCAAGTAGAGAAGAATACAGTAATGTGAAAACGTTACTCAATTTTGGCATGTGCATATTGTGATGGTGCCATTAAGTTTTCTATTTAGATTTGGCAATTTTACTGTTAGAGAAGGATAATTCTACTCTGGCCTGATGTGGAGACAAATACTAGGGTTTGGAGCTCAAAAGAGCAAATCTGAGATGTGTAATGAAGGAAGGGTTTATCAAAATGGGAGTTTCTAAGGAATAACTGTGGATCCAGGGCTTGGAGGTAAAGGGACTTGGTGAATCCTATGTT
Organism: Chrysemys picta bellii; assembly: GCF_011386835.1. NCBI lineage: Eukaryota > Metazoa > Chordata > Testudines > Emydidae > Chrysemys > Chrysemys picta. The sequence continues at coordinate 121,890,088 of NC_088793.1, forward strand.
TGGATCTCTGTGAGGCCCATGTGACTGTGATGACCATTCAGATCAGACCAGGTGTTTGAAGCAGGAGTTGTTAATGACTTCCCATTAGTAAGGAGGCAGAGCTAATCAACAAGGCTAAGTATTTAAGTCAGTTGCCAAGGTAATACCCAAGCAGGCTAACAGGAAAGTTTGTGAGGGAGTTTGCAGGATGGAGTGCAGTAACTTTTTTCTACAGGTACAATGATGACCAAGAATGGAATAGTTATTGTGAACTGCTCAGGATGTGCCATGTTCTGTCCCCTGAAGATAGAGACCTTGCATCACAAAGTGCAAGTTGATGGCTTTACTGGAGGAGAAGATTGGAGATCAGGACTCTGCATAGCACAAGAGGCAGAATAGCTTTTGAACCACCGGAGACAGGTAGTACCATTCATGACTCAACTGGAGAATGAGTTCATTTCAAGAAAACGGGAGAGAGTGGAAAACAAAAGAGGATTGACAGTTTATGAACAAATGAGGAAAGAGAAGCAGGAGAAATCGCAACACATATGAAGGTATCTAACCACTTTCAGGTATTTGGTGCAGCAGCCACAGAGAAGGTACTGGAAGATTCAACTAAAGAGAAAAGAACATGGATCCCCACAGGATACACCTGAAGAGAGATGATCAGCACAATCCTTGAGGACATTAATCATGCCCAAAAGAAAGCCACAGACCATCCAAAGACGGAAAATCTTAATCAGGGCCTTGATATTAAGGAGAGTATACAAAATATTTTTGCTGAGAGCAAAAGGACAGCAGGACTATGAGCTATCTTCCTGGAATGAAAACAATACATGTCACAAAAGGACTAGACAAGCTTCTGAAGATTGCAGACAAGGATTTGTTTGTTATGATAGACATTGGCATGAATGGCTCTCCTCTGAGGACACTTCACAGATCATTGGACGCATTAGGGATCTTGGAAGGGAGATAAAGGGAGATAAAGGAGACATCTTTCCTGTCCCACAAGTGAGAGAAGACAGACAGAAAAAGATACTATAAGTAAACTGTTGGCTAAGTAGGTTTTGTAAAGTAGAGAGTTTTGGTTTTGAGGAACATTGGACCACCTTCTAGGGGAGAGAAGAATATATGGCTTACATTGCCTCCATCTTAATAGAAAGGGAAACAACTTTCTGGGTAGGAGACTAGGTACAGTAGACAGAAATGCTTTAAATCATCATCAAATTGGGAGAGTGCTAAGGGGGTAAGACTCAGACTCAGGGTAGCATGAATGTAAAGAATCAAGACATCAAGAATTATAAACAAGGAATTCTTCAGCTGCACATATATTAATGCTAGAAGCCTGGGTAACATGATCTGATTGGTATTACTGAAACCTGTGGGATGAGTCTCATGACTGGAATGTTAAAATCATTGGGATACACTCTATTTAGGAAAGATTGTAGTCAGAAGGGAAGAGGGGTGGAATTCTACATTAAAGATACCATTACTTGCTTTTAGACTTATTCACAATTCAGAAGGATAGGGCACTGGAATGCTTATGGATCAATGTACTAACTGATAAATCGCAAGATAGAGTACTAGAGAGATTCTGTTACACCAAAAAATGAGACAAGGGAACAGCTCTTTAAACATCTATTCTATAATGTGTAGAAAGTAAAATTGTGTCATAATGGGGAATTACTGGAGGTATCATGTTGCTACTGATATAATATACTTGGAGTTTCTCAAAATTAGAGAGGAGAGGATAACTTTCTAACACAAGAAATATTCCAACCAATTTGATGTAATTCTATAATCAGCCTCATTTTGCTGACTACAGATGATTGCTGAGCTAAAAATTGATAGTTTCCTAAGTGCAAGACAACAATCTCATTTCATTTATTAAAACAGAATTAGTTGGTGCTTTTAAAAGACCAATTTTTGAAAGCTGAAAACAACAAGAGGTCATGGTGGATCACCAGCTGAGTATAATCACCCAGTATAATGCTGTAACTAAAACAGTTAATGTGATCCTTGGATGCATAAGCAGAAGAATATCAAGTGGAAGTAGGAAAGTGGCATTACCTCTTTCTAGCATTAATGAGACCATTACTGGAAGTGTGTATTCACTTCGAGTGTCCACACTGCAAAAAGGAAGTTGAAACATTTGGCACAGTTCAAAAAAGCGCTCAAGAATGAATCCAAGTCTGGAAAATATGCCTCACAGTGTACTCAATCTATCTAGTTTATCCAACAGAAGGTTAAGAAGATCACAGTATACAAGTACTTACATAGGGAAAATATTTTTACCAGAAATCTATCTTTACTATAGTAAAAAAAAAAAGGCATAATAAGACCAACGGTTGGAAGCTGAAGCTAAAAAAATTCAAACTAGAAATAAAGGTTCAAATTTTTAGCTGTGCAGGTAATTAACCAACAGAAGAAATTATTGAGGGATATGGCCGATTCTTCATTGCTTTCAGTCTGTAACTCAATACTGCACACCTTTCTAAAAGATGTTCAATACCTCAAACAAATTATGGGCTTGATGCAGAAATTTCTAGGTAAGGTTCTATGGCTTATGATATACAAGAAGTCAAACTAGACAGTCATATTGGTTCCTTCTGGATTTAAAATCCATGAATCAAACCCCAAGTTTTATTTAGGTGAGAGGGCATTTGGGGCCTTTTTTTAAAAAAAAAATTAAACATCTGAAGTTATATACCTATATCCATATTTATGCATTTACTGTAAATAAGTATCCTGGTTTTTAAAGATGCCAACCATATACAATTCCCATTAACTTAAATTTGAGTTGTGAGCCAGGTATTAAATCCTTAAAGACTGAATTAAGTGCTTATACTTATGCATCCAAGCTCAAAAATTGTGTCCTTAGTCTCTACAAGTCTCAGAACATCTACTCCATCCATTCATAATGAGTAATCCTTATTATTTTCATCCAGCCTCTGCATATTGTACTCAATTTAGGGATAATTTTCAAAAACTAGGAATACATTTTTCTTAAACCTTCATATATGACAGCTGTACCTTGGGATGCATAAAGCAGGTATGAATACAATAATGAAGAACAAACCTAAAATAGCAGGAGAAAGGAAGAAGTATATAATATGAGGCTAGCATGATCACAGTAACACCCAATGGAAAGGTGGGAACAGGGTGAGAAGGAAAAATGTTTACGATGAATCCCCAAAACTGTCAATATAAAATAAAATTCCAGACCAGGAACTTGGAAAAATGAGTAGAGATGGTAAGAAAAAAGGGGTGAATTCCACCTCTGTAAATTTACACACATACACTTGGATATGTTTAGGTTCCTTTGAATTTGCATCTAATTTTTTAGTTTCATACTTGTACAGTTACATGGTCAATATATATGTATGCACACATTGTTATAAAGAAAAAGTAGCCTATCACTCCATCATAAATATATTTGGGGGCAAAAATAAACTTTACATTATTGGAAAACAGGAGCTTCAACTATACTTTGCACTGGGCATGGCAGTTTGCTATGCAATACAGGTTGATTAGAATAGGGAATTGACATTTAATGATTCTCATTGTTCAGTGAAATGCAGGAGCCTCCCTAAAGTCCTGTTACTTCTTTTGCAACTTTTTGCTTCAGTGCATAACATATAGTTTGGGACTTGGAGCAGCTGCTATTCCACAGATCCTTAATCGAGAAAATGAAAATGCAATTTGGCTATACTAATAATGGACTGCTGATCTCTTGAATTTGATATTCCTGAACAGAACTTTGGTCCACCAAGAGCACAGCAGTGAAACATATATCAAATTGTAAACTTATATTTCCATGATATTTATTTTCATTATTCTGTGTGCACTATGGTGCAAACCATAACTGACCCTACAACCCTGTTTGACCCTTCGATAACTGATTTTATCCCTGTCAGACATATAGGAATTCTTTCTGCCTATCAGGTGATAGTGTCTCAAGAACACATCTAGACAATAATCCAACCCATATGATCTTAAGGGTCCAAACAAAATATATTCTGTATTATGCCTCCAGGACTAAGCAAATCTCTCCTGGCGTTTGATGCATACTCTAATATGTGATCTAGTGACCCTGTTCTATCTGAGTTACTCCACTGCAGTTCTCAGCAAGGTCATAGTTCTCTCTCCTTAGACACCTACTCAAAAGACTAAACTATCAGTGATTCTTGATAACCTTTTGACTATCTTAAACTTGAATAAAAAGAAGAAGGCTGATTAATAATTGCCGGACTTAAATTGAGATGTAATGCAATCCTTCCTTTCAGGATCAGGAGTTTACTCTGTTGCATGATACCATTCTTTGTAGATCGTTCATCTTTACATTTTAGAGAATTACAATAAGAGATTTGTGCAGTTAATATTTTACCTTAACAGATAGGTAATTTATGCACTGAATTATAAGAAGATATTTAGTGTAAGCCAGAGGCAGTTTGCACCTGGAGATATAAATTAATTCATTATAGGCGTATCAAAAATTACAGTCCCAATCACTCCCAGAAAAAGCAAACATTAATCCCAAAGAGGAATAGTAAGTAAATAGTATTTCATGTGAGGTACAGTATCTACCATTTCTGTTCAAGTCCATGCAACAACTGTACACTTTCAGCAGCAACCATATGTTTTAATTATTACCATTACTGTGCAAAACCACAAGAGAGCTGCAGTAGCTCCGACTCAAATTTGGTTTGAAATTAGTTGATAAACAGCCCATTTTTATGTTGTCCTTGAGCTACTAGGTTTGATCCATTTAAATGGGCTTTAGAAAAAGTGTGCTGAGTTTTAACTGTGTGGTATGATACAATGTGAGGTTTCACTGAGTTGCTTAAACATTTTGTCTCCATAAAATTATTCAATGAAAACCCTTATTTTTGAAAGGACATCTAGTCCAAGCTCACTACAGGGAGTTCATTAACTACACCATCTTCATGACATAATGAGAATCTAAGATATTTTGGGTAACCTTGGAGCAATTAATCTTTGTACTTAATACCAAGAACATTTAGGGGCAAATTTAAAGACTTTTTTAAAGAAATGTTTAAAAAGCCCATTTTAAATAAACCCACCCTTGACCACACTTGCCTCTCTAAGTACTGCCCCATGTCCCTTCTACCTTTCATCTCTAAGCTCAGGGAACACACTTTTTGCAATCAGTGTCTGGAGTTCCTCTATACCAGTTTCACTCCAGACCCTCTCTAATCTGGCTTCCAGTCCTTGCACACCACTGAAACTACTCTTACCAAAGTCTCCAATAGCCACTTCTTAGCCAAATCTCAAAACCACTACTCCATCTTCATCCTCCTTGACCCATCAGCTGCCTTCAGCACAGTCTACCATGCTCCTCTTCTTGAAATCTTGTCCTCCCTTAGCTTCATTGATCCTGTCCTCTCCTAGTTTTCTTCCTACTTCTCTATTCACTCCTTCAGCATGTCCATCAGAGTATCCTTCTCTTCAGGGCCGTCCTTAGGCATACACAGCTGCATAGGGCACCATGGAATTTGGAGCACCAAACTGCCCCAAATTTCACGATGGCAGCTGCATGCTGCATACGTGGCAGCACCAGCCCAAGTGACCAGCTCTATCCCTCGGTCGGTCCCCCTGCAAGGGGCAGGGCCGTCCCTAGGGGGGTGTGAGGCCCCGGACAACTCCTTCCGCCCTGCCTCTTACCCTTCCCCCTGCTTCACCCCCATTCCACCTCTTCCCCCAGTGACCCCGCACTCACCAGCAGCAGCGGGAAGCGGAGCAACCCGCCCCTGCCCGCTCTACTCCACCAGCACCCAACTGCGGCACTCCGCTTCCCGCCGCCAGTGAGTGCGGGGAAAGTTCCTGAGTCACAGGTAGAGCGATCCACAGTGATTGAGAAAAGAGATGGCAAGGAGGGTTTTTTGGTGGGAATGGAGAATAAGAGCCGACCCCAACCCACTACGTTTCCCTTGCCCCGGCCCCGGCCATGTCGCTCGGGTTGGGGAAAGGACTGCCCCAGCTCCCACCGGTGGTGGGAGCGGAGCGCCGCGGCTGGGAGCTGGCAGAGTAGAGCGGGCTGGGGCCAGGCTGCCTTCGCTTCCCGCTGTGCCAGTGAGGGGGAGGGGGGATCCCTTCCCCCAAGCCTCCTCCCCTGAGCAACACGGCTGGGGCCGGGGTGAGGGAAGTGGAATGGGCTGCTCCTGGCCCCCCTCTAATGCCCCGGGCCACTCTGGGTCTGTGGGGCCCCCAAAAGTGCCCCCTTCAGCTCCTGCCTCCCATACCTTGGGGGGTAGGCCTAGGGCCCCACACAGCCGCCCCCCCTCACAGGGGGGGGCTGCATAGGGCACCCAAATGGCTAGGGACGGCCCTGCTCCTCTTCCTTCCCTTCCAGCTTTCTATGGGAGTTCCACAGGGCTCTGCCCTTGGTCCACTTCTCTTCTCCCTCTAAACCTTATTTCTGGGTAATCGCATCCACAAACACAAAACCAACTATGTTGTGGACGATTTACAGGCCTACCTCTCTACTCCAGACCTGTTTTTTCTCTCCAAACAAAAATCTCAGTCTATTTCTCTCTGACATCTCCTCATGGATGTCTAGCCATCAGCTCAAGCTCAACATGATTGAAACAGAGCTCTTATTCTCCATTCCCACTAAAAAACCCTCCTTGCCATCTCCTTTCTCAATCACTGTGGATCATTTATGCAAAACTCACACTTATATTCTAGTTGAGTTTAAGAATACTACTTGCTGACAACTGAAAATAAACAGTCCTTACAAATTTTCATTACTCATCCATCAGAAAGAGTGATAAATGGACTATAGAAGCTATTCCACTAAAGAGTAATCCTGCTTTCCTCCTTCATTAAGTCCATCATCAGGACAATCAAAAGCACATGGCTAGGGAAAGGAAGATCTGCATCAGTGACAAGGCATTACAGAAATATTGTTTCTGCTATGAACAACACCAGCCCATAGGAGTGGGCAAAAAGACTATCTCATGCACTACCCAACATGGAGTGAAAGACTGAAAAAAATAACATTTCTATCACTGAATGGAAATGGATTCACTGGAAGCCAAAGGTAATCAAGCTTCTCTGAAAATCACTTAAGGTGCCTTCGTATGGATTTAAATGCCTAGCCGTTAGCATCCAAGTTTGAAAGATTTGGCTTTTAAAGCCATTTAATTGAAGAATATTGGAAACAGAGGTCATCAACTAGATTTCACTGGTTTATAACATTAGGGAATCAATTAAATACTCACTCTGCCTTTTTCCACACTACTTTTTACTCATTTAATTTTAAGCATCAATAGTTTTCCCTATATACAATGAGCACAAAATACAGATGTAGATATGTAATATCAATGTCTAATTTTGGTAGACAGAGGAAGTGTCTGTGGCTGCCTTTGTGTGGACAAATGTTCAAATTCTTCCTCTACAAAATTAAAAAGTTTTGTCTCAGATTAATAAATATTTAAATAAAAAGAGATTTAAAAATATTTTAATGATAAATAACCAGGCAAATAGGCTTCATGGTTACTGGTCCCAGCTAGAAGGTATCTACGAAGACAATGGTGCAGGAACAGCTCTATGAAATCATTGTAGTTATGGTTGCTTAAGCCGTTGGTGAAGTTGGTCAAATCCTACAACTTTCTTCCACAGAGTAAAATGAATGGTTCATCCATCCATTATCATAATTTGAAATCCTAGAATACTGTGGTGATGTGTGAATCTACAGTCCAGATCTTCTTAATCAAGATGCTAGGTTAAAAAAGTACACCTTCATGCAGCTCCTGCAACTCTCCCACAAGAAACAGGAACCACAACTGTCTTCATGTATTCTAGTTTGAAAAGTCTTGCTTCAATTAAAAAAGCAAACACCACAAGGATTGGACACAGTTTTAAAATATTCAGTATGTTCATGTCCTGATTTGTCAGTGGTAACCCCTAGAACATGAACTAATCTAAATATTATTTACTTTAAAAACTTTTGTGGGAAACTGGATCCCTCAGGAGGATCCATAATGAGATATAGAATATCATCTTCTGCTGGTACAAATCCAAGCCAAAGTGGTAGCAATAGCTGTTTGGTGTACTAAATTCAGTCCCCAGTGGACAGGTGTCCCAGAATTGGGTACATGCATTTGTTGGAAGTCTCAACAGATAGAACGAGTTTGGACATGTGGACCCCATACCAGATGCACTCACCTCATCCACCAATTACGACACAATCTCTGATTGCCATATCCCACAGGGGACCATAAGTGGACAGAGACTGAAGTCCCCAACTTCCATTCCCTGTTCTCTATCTGGAAAATGGAGCTTCAGTTTCATCTCCTGGCTTGCTGGCCCATGTAGGAAGTCACTAAATGTACAGAGCTCTGTGAATAGGAAAGGAATTCTTCCACTGTCGAAGCAAGAATACAGGCAGGTAAGTAGCATATAGAGATGTCTATGTGGAAGCAGATCTAACTGATAACAGATAAGGAGGGATCACTACACGTTATTTTGCACAGGCCTTTGAACAACATGGGTGCAGCTGTTCAAATCACTTTGTGAACTATCAATGATATCAGAGCTGGTACTAAAGCAGTATCTTTATCTTGGTAATACACCTATCTCCTATGTCATGAAGGCAAATTTATACATGATAGTTAAGGCTAAGATTTTGTCACAGATAGATCTGAATAAAGACTGGGAGTGGCTGGGTCACTACAAAAAATAATTTTCCCTCTGTTGATATTCACCCCTTCTTGTCAACTGTTGGGAAGGGGCCACATCCACCTTAACTGAATTGGCTTCATTAGCACTGACCCCCCCACTCGGTAAGGCAACTCCCATATTTTCATGCACTGTATATTTATACCTGTCTACTTTTTTTTCCACTCCATGCATCTGATGAAGTGGGTTCTAGCCCACAAAAGCTTAAGTCCAAATAAATTTGCTAGTCTCTAAGGTGCCACAAGGAATCCTCGTTGTTTATGCTGATACAGACTAACATGGCTACTTATCTGAAACCTAGGCGTTCTAGGTATAACTAAAATACAAATAAAAGTCCGAAAGACAGACAAAAAATAATGCCAGCTAAAAAGTCAGCTCAGGTCTGTCCAAAACTTAGTTTGTGATTTCTGAAGAGATTCATAAACCACTAGGTGCACCTGGGCTGGATCACAGGTTTGTAACAAAACACAATTCCATCTCATTTAAGTTTCATTAAGAAAGTTTCACACAGCATTGTTAATTATTCTGGCAAATCCAGCTACATAAAATGAGTCAGACCAGAATACACAGGGTACCCGAAAAGAATCTACCTTAGCTAACAATGCACTGAACCCATCCATCCTGAAGAAAAAGACTAAGAAGCAGAATGAGTGAACAACATTAAAAGAGATAAGAACCCTGAAGAAGCATAAACAATCTATATTTAACTACCATAGTACCTTGGGTTGGTGGGAGGGAGGTAGTACATATCTATGCCAAAAATGAAATTAGTTTATTATAGTTTGTCAAAAAAATAGGTAAATCTTTAGTAAATCCTCTTCCCAACTAACAAGGAAGCTATAGCCCTTAATGACACAAATATTATAAGTATATTTTCTCATGTTAGGCAAAAAACTCCTAAGAACTATGGACTTCATAAATGCAACATGTATATGTATTTGAAAAGAGAGAGTGGGGGGGCAGGTTTTAATTACATTGAATTATTTATGGAATAAAGCTCTTTTCCAGAGGACTTGATGCTGATGAATGGTTATTTTTAGGGATGGCAACAAACAAGAATTCTGCTTTACAAAAAGTGTCAACGTTTCGATATTTGTTTTCATTCTGATGCATTCTGAAATGTATCATGTAAACAAACTTCCTCCATTTCCCGCCCCCCACAAACAGACACACAGGAACAACACCCCAGAATAGCTAACAGCCCAGTGGTTAAGGGACTCACCTGATAGGTGGGACACTCAGGTTCTACCTGGTTTGGGGCAGGGACCTGAACCTGCATTTTCCACATTCCAGCTGAGTACCACCAGGTTATAGAGTCAGTCTCTCTAACTGGTACAAGGAATATTTAACTATTTATACAGAGTAGAACAGCTCCAACAGGGAAGACTGAGGGAGAGAGAAAGAGCCCTGGACAGGGATGACTGACACCATTTGACTTCTGTCTTATCCAACTACAGGTCTGTTGCATCTTAGGTGCATTTAACATGTGCGATTTCAGCTTTACATGGTTGGCAAAACCAAAACAAAAAACAAAAAAAGAGAGAAAAATAACAATTTAAATACTGTTTCTGTAGTGCGGACGATTCCGCCCGCTATTACACTCAATGTAATTTTGACTATAAGCAATTTTCGCTTTAGGCGCTGACTGCGAAACGTAACCCCAGCGTAAGATGAGACAGATCTGTAATGAGGTTTGAGAAAGATAATGATGTTATCTTCTTGAAATATAGAGATTAAAACAAGAGCACCACAATACTGATCATCTAAAAATGAAAAATATATCACGCCCTGAAGGTTGATAGGTTGGACTCTGCTGGGTTGAAAATTAAAGTGATTTCCAAGGTGTGATGCTGGGGGCGCACTCACCTCTCGTGGGTGCCTCCCGTCGGCTGTGTGTGACAGTTTGTGTCCATTTGTTCTTGTGTCCACATGGGCACTTAACTTAAATAGCTCCTCTCCCTCCCTCATATTTATCCCTCTGATATACTTATAGATAGCAGTCATATCTCCCCTTTTGGTTAGGCTAAACAAGCCAAGCTCTTTGAGTCTATTCTCATAAGGTAGGTTTTCCATTCCTCAGATCATCCTAGTAGCCCTTCTCTGCACCTGTTCCAGTTTGAATTCATCTTTAAGTATTCCAGATGAGGTCTCACCAGTGCCTTGTATAATGGTACTAACACTTCCTTGTCTCTACTGGAAATACCTCACCTGATACATCCTAGGGCTGCATTAGCCTTTTTCACAGTCGCATCACATTGACAGCTCATAATCAGCCTGTGATCAACCAATACACCAGGTCTTTCTCCTTCACTGTGACTTCCAACTGATAAATCCCCAGTTTAAATTCTTGTTGTTAATCCTTAATGCATGACTTTGCACTATTAAATATCATCCAATTTCTATTTTTCCAGTTTACAAGGTCATCCAGATCTTGTATGATATTCCAGTCCTCCTCGGTATTGGCAATACCTCCCAACTTTGTGTCATTTGCAAATTTTATTAGTGCACACATTTTTTGTGCCAAGGCCAGTAATAAAAATGTTAAATAAGGTTGGTCCCAAGACAGATCCCTAAGGAACTCCACTAATAACCTCCCTCCAGCCTGACAGTTCACCTTTCAGTATGACCTGTTGTAGCCTTCCCTTTAACCCGTTGCTTATCCACCTTTCAGTTCTCATATTAATCCCCATCTTCTCCAATGTAACTAATAATTTCTCATGTGGAACTGTATCAAATGCCTTACTGACATCCAGGTAGATTAGATCTACTGCATTTCCTTTGTCTAAAAAAATCTGTTATCTTCTCAAAGAAAGATATTCGTAACTTTGTTACCACCTCTTGAGTACAACAATTGAAACAATGTAACCTATCATTTAGGCTACTTACTTTTTGCAGTTCACCAAGCTTGGAACAGATCATTTAACTTTAGGAAACATGCTAATAGTCCTTTCTTATCTTAATTACCTGTTAATCACATTGCTTATAAACAAAATTCTACAAAAACAACAAGGAGTCTGGTGGCACCTTAAAGACTAACAGATTTATTTGGGCATAAGCTTTCGTAGGTAAAAACCTCACTTCTTCGGATGCTCCGACAGCTTAGAAAGCTTATGCCCAAATAAATCTGTTAGTCTTTAAGGTGCCACCAGACTCCTTGTTGTTTTTGTAGATACAGACTAACAAGGCTACCCCCTGATACTTGACACCAAACAAAATTCTGACTCCCTGCCTCAGGGGCACAAGCTGGAAGCAGTCGCCTGTCTCCTCTGCAGAACATTGCACATGCCTGCCTAAGGCTTGCAGTTGGGGGGGTGGGGGAGGTGACAACACCCTCCCATGTCCCCCCAAACTATGCCTATTGTTTAGGGGGGCAATGCCCCCTTCTGCCCCCCCAATCCACCTATGCTCTTAACAGCTCCTTTAGATTTAAATCAATGCAGTCAGACAGAATATCGGCAAGCAGGTAAACTGCGGTACATATATTCATAAAAAATACAAATCTTCCGCATTTTCCACAGGGCGTAATGTTATTTTCTGACCAGTGACTGAGAGATATCCCACTTTTGTAACCATATTAGAAGTACTTGATTAGACATAAATAGTAAATTGCCACAGATTCTATATTTTAAACAGAATTAGTGATTTACATCAGTAATATAACAAATCTTTATTTCTGCAATGGTCTCTTACACTGAGTCTTGGAGAAACATGACATTTAACAATATCTTACCGCTATATCTCCACGACAGTTTCGGGATTGGCAAGTGCCAGCTATTCTGTTTGGCATCAGCACATCCTCCCAGCAAGATGGACCCTTTAAAATAAAATCCAAACAACTTTTTAAATCTAATTGTTAAGAAAAGATATAAAAGTTCCTCTTTACTGGAACTTTGCTAGACGGGAACTTTATTACTCTTCTGCTAACATAATACAGTCAAAGGTTCTAGCATTGCTAAAAAGACATTTATCATTAAAGCTTAATCATTAATAGAAAATGCAGCTCCTTCTGTTCTGTGCCTACTGTTCCTAAGAGCACTCAAACTCTCAACTCTGTATTTCCAATGCTTAAAGTTAGCCAGGGATACTTCTTCATTATGATTAAAAAAGCTACAGAAGATCCATGTTCTGTCTGAATAATATTTATCTGAGCCTGCAGTTGATCGACTGAAAATGGAAAAATGACAATGTTGTTCAGAGGGGGAATATATGGAATCTAAGGTTGGGAAAATGTTAAGTGGCTTTCTTGTATTTGTTTGCTTAACCATTTAAGTGGCTTCTGTTTTACTGAGATGAAAGTCAATACACAAGGGAGGACTTGGGCCTACCTATCACATGGACTTTGATATCTTTTATTTTAAACCAACAAGAGAATTGCTTCAGACTTTCTTCAATCATCTTCGTCATCACCACCTCTAAACAGAATACACATTAGTAATCAAAAAGTATGCAACAAGGGAGTAAGACCATATTGATGGTGTTTAAATTATCATTATATCTCATCTAAATATTTTGTTAAAGAAAAAAAGCCATTTCTAAAGTAAACAGATAGAAAATCTTGAATGGTCATTGCTACAACTTGTTGAATGGAAACAATATTTATGGTTCCGATAAAAGATAGACAAAAAGAAATAACTTCCAAGTTAAAGACAACAGTCATCATTATTAATATTCCAGAATTGCAAAGTATTATATCTGTAAGCTACGCATTATATCCCCTGGTACCCAAAACACTGGAAATTACAATAAGGTTTCCAATTTTATGTTAATCTCAAAACTACTATTAACAAACAAATGATAAAATGATGTGATAGAAATAAGAAGCTCACACACACACACATACAACCGACAAGAACAAAGAATAAAGGCTTTAACCATTAAAAACATTATTAATCAAATTTAGATGCTGCATAGGACAGTCACTTCTGATGGAATTAAGTAGTAAACTATACGGAAACCCTACCATGTGAAAGGTTTATTTATACAAAAACAAAAACTGGATCTCTCAGCATTTGGGAAATTAATGACAATGTAAATTGTGGCCAGATTGTAAAAACCAAGTCCCAAAACTTACCCTGAACTCACAATGAACCATATCCTTTCCACCCACTCTAACTCTTAGGGAAAGAACAGCCCTTTGGCAAGCGCTACTGATTGCATTATTTGCAGTTACTATTGGGTATGAATAAAGGTTGTTACAATGAAGGCCCCATGGTGGATGCAAGGTTACCTCCACGAGAAGGTGATGCAGTCTCACCTCTCTAGCTTTCTTAGTTCAGAGCTTCACGTCTCTACGACTTTGGCACCTGTCCCAGATGTGACCTTCATCTAGGCATTTTCAACAGGAGGGTCACTTATCAGCACAGACTTCTTGCAGCCAATGCAATGCTTAAAGCCTGGAGACAGAGGCATTCCAAGGACCAAGAGTCGGGACCCAGAACCGACTCTCTAAATCAAACAAGTAAAATAACAGATGAAACATATTCTAAAGTACTAACTATTCATGGAGTACACTAACTATATACAGGAAAAGCAAATTCCCTGGAAGGGAAAACATTTGCAAAGCAAGCCAACATGCTCCGTCTACCAATCTCAGCCAGCAAGAGGGACCTGATGGGGCAGCTCCAAACTTTATACTACCTCACAGCAGCATGAGCCAGAAGAAAGTGCACACACCACACCAAAGGGTACCAATAAGGGAAAAAACTCCAACTATGTACTGGTGCACTGGGCATGCATGCACCTGAAGTGGAAAGGACATGTTGCAACATAGCTCAAAGAACAACAGTTGCAGAACAGTTTAATAACTTTTTTTTTTTACTACTGGGTGTGAATAAAAGTCTTTATAGTGACTCCTCAATTATTTTGCAGGGAGTAAACCAAAACATAAATGCTGATTTAAAACAAACATTCTGCTTTTAACAAGTAACCAAAAATTAAAAATAGATGAAGTAAGGCAACAAAGGAACCTCGCTCAAGGCATCCTTTCCAAGGCTGGTCTACACTAATCGATCCAAGATACGCAACTTCAGCTACGCAAATAGCGTAGTTGATGTCGAAGTATCTTGGATCGAATTACCTGGGGTCCACACGGCGCGGGATCGACGGCCGCAGTTCCCCCGTCGACTGCGCTACTGCCGCTTGCTCTGGTGGAGTTCCAGAGTCGACAGTGAGCGTGTTCGGGGATCGATATATCGCGTCTTAACGAGACGCGATATACCAATCCCGGATAAATCAATTGCTACCCGCCGATACGGCGGGTAGTGAAGACGTACTCCAACAGTTAGAGGAGGGAGACTCAATCTTATTACCAAAAAAAAGAACAGGAGGACTTGTGGCACCTTAGAGACTAACAAATTTATTAGAGCATAAGCTTTCGTGGACTACAGCCCACTTCTTCGGATGCATCTGAAATCTTATTACCATAACTTTACTAGGAATCAGACATAACCTAAAAGACATTAAGGATTTATAACTATATTTATTGTATATTGCCAGATCTTAGTGTAATTTAAATTGCAGATGAAAGATCCATTTGAAAACCTCTCTCCCATTATTCTTTGTGCGTGGGATTTTTACCTTCATTTATGGGAATTTAAGTGATTTATATACAGTTGACATAATCACTTCAGATGATCCTTCTCCAGAAAGAATTACACACGTTTATGTGGAGTACTATATGTGAACATGATGCTTTTCAAAATACTTTGATCCTGATCCTATTTAATATCAATGGTAAAACTCCCATTGACTTCACTAGTGTAAGATTGTACCCAAGACACCTAATTCTTCTCCCACCTACGCCATTGTAAACTGGTGTAACTCTCTCAAAGTCAATGGAGCTATACCAGTATAAGTGATAGAAGAATCAGGCACAAGGTCTCTACACAAGGAAGTTTATAATCCAAATAACCTATCCTGGAAGGACATTACCAGCCATAGCGTTCATCATCAAGGCTTCATGAGCAGCAAACACTACAGGTCAATTTTTGTATGCTGGTGCTTCACTGAAATCAATGGATGCACACCAGCATAAAATTTGCCCAAACATCTGGAAATAAGAGTTTCCAGGACTGGTCTCCAAGTCAAAGAAAAATAAAATATAATAAAGGACAGTAGTGCCAATGCAAGAAAGAAGAGATATAAAAATAAGTGGCTATTAAGGAGGGATTTGAAGGAAAGCACAGTTATGTTGACTGTGCCAAAGTGGTTTATAAATATTACTGAATTACAACTTTCACTTTCATTTTCTGTAGGCACAAAACTACCCAGACCAAAAAGAAAAATCATATATATTTTTCCCCTTTTGATAGCTTATTGCCTGATGTAACTTGCACTTCAAGTCAATAGTAGTGTTTTAGTTTACCCTGATAGGTATTAGATCAGGGGTGGGCAAACTACAGCTTACGGGCTGGATCCAGCCTCTCAGGGCTTTGGATTCAGCCCACATCCCTGCGGCCCCCAGGCGGGGGGGTGGGTGGGTGGTGAGGGCAGGCAGAGGGCTCCATGCATTGCCCTTGCCTCCAGGCACCGCCCCCCGCAGCTCCCATTGGCCAGGAACGGGGAACCACGGCCAATGGGAGCTTCAGGGGAGGTGCCTGGAGGTGCAGCAAGGGCAGTGCATGCAGAGCGCTCCTCCCTCTCTCCCCAAGGGGCCGCAGCGCTTCTGGGAGCAGCACGGGGCCAGGGACAGGGCAGGCATGTAGGGAGCCTGCCCTGGCACCGGTGCGCGCCGCTGCAACCCCGGAGCCGCTTGAGGTAAGCAGCACCGGGACGGAGCCCGAACCCCTCTTGTACCCAACCCCCCCAACCCCTTGCCTGCAACTTGCACCCCTCCTGCACCCCAACGCCCTGCCCTGAGTCCCCTCATACACCCCGGACCCCTCCTGCACCCCAACCCACTGCCCTGAGCTCCCTGCTGCACCCTGCACCCGTGTACCCCAACCCTCCTGCTGCACCCCGCACCCTCCTGCACCCCAACACCCTTCCCTGAGCCCTCTCATACACTCTGCACCCCTGCTCTGCCCCAATCCCTTGCCCTGAGCTCCTTCCTGCACACTGCACCCCCTCCCACACCCCACACTCCCTCCTGCACCCCAACCCCCTGCCCCGGCCCTGCATACAATTTCCCAACCCAGATGTGGCCCTCGGCCCAAAAAGTTTGCCCACCTCTGTATTAGATTGAGCATTTAAGGAAACAGAGTGGTCTAGCAGCTAGAGACCGTGGCAAGGAGTCAGGAGATGTTGATTCTGTTCTTGACTGTCACTGACATGCTGAGTGACTAAGGGAAAGTCACTTAGTCCATATCTAAACTGGCCCATAGCAAAATGAGGTTAATACTTTTCACCCAAAACTGTGAAGAAGTTGCAGCTCTTCAGATGAAAGATGCTATGGTATGTAAAGTGTTGTTAATAATAATTTCACATATTTTAAAAAGATACTGTTTAGCTGAAATCTTATATCTAACTTTCCATGTTAGTAAAGCAGCAAAAGTTATAAACCCTTGAAAATGCAATATAATTAAAATGCTGACATTTGTTTAACGATACTGGTACTAAATGTCATTGGTATAATTGTGCCAAAATAAAAACACACATTCAAGTGAGATAAGCACTTTGAAATGCAATTTTTGTTTTGTTCTTTCCTAAGCTTTAGAAAAATCTGTCAAACTACAAATCAGCCAATCAGTCGCACTGTTGAAACACATTGTGCACTACAGTGTTTATAATTATTAGTTTATATTAATCAGAGTGTATTATGAGAAGAAAAAACCTCCTGATTGCAAGATTAAAGAGACTGCCCTTCATGTAGTAGTCACATGGCTGCTAAAGAAAGCTGCAGATCAAAATAAAAACACCAACGATTTTTTTTTCACGCATGTAAAAGGGAAAAGAGCAGAATAAAAACTAAGTATCAAGAAGACTGGAATATGAATGAATAAGAAAAAAAAGTTAAAAAGTATAGTTGAATTTACTTTTCCTATTAATATATGTTTTTATTTTTTCTGTTTGGGGGTTTTTGGGGGGAGGGGATGGGAGGCATATTGGATCGTAGGTCCATGATAAAGACAGGAAAGACAAGGAGGATTCAGGTGCCCTTAAATGTATCGGCAGAAACTTGATTAAACTGGGACTGCTTTCCAGCTGTAGTGAAGGTTTAAAGTTACTTTAAAAGCTGTAGCTGCATTTTGATCCCTTGCAATCATCACTTTAAAAAAACGAAAACTGGAGAGGTGTTCTAGAGATCTCAGATGACAAATTATTCAAAATGCAGTAGTTAGATTGAGTTGTTGACCTGTGAAATCAGAGAAAGGTCGGAAACAGAGGTCAACAATAGAATTCATGATTCATCAAATAGTTTGAATCATTAGAAGGCTGGAAACTATCCATGTATTTAATGCTTTGTATTTTCCCTGCTTTATATTCTTCCCCAGTGAACAATATGCAGTAGAATATCATTAAAACACATCTTTGTACCTACTAATATCTACATTGGTGACATAAATCATTAAAATGTTGAGCAAATGACCCAACTGAGGGACAAACATTAATGCAAAAAAGATTTTTAAAGTAATGTAAGGAATAACGTCTGGTGCATAAGAGAATTCAAACTAGAGTACAAGTCACTAAGGAAGTGCTACAGTATATCTAAGCCAAGTCCAGTGGCAACTGCTCACATTCCTTGGGAGAATATCCTCTATGGCCTTCGATATTCTAGATAAATTTGGTGTGCTAAGCCCTGTTTGGCCCTCCCAGAATGCTTCTAATTCCTTGCACCCACAAACAAAATATCTCCTATACAAAAGGTGCTGAAACCACCCTTTGGATTAGGTTTCCTTTTTGTTACTGTGTGATTAGCCAGTCTCCACTGCTACAGGGCCAGCAGGGAGTGTGGTCTTTGGCATCACAGATACAATTGTGGCCTTTCCACCATTATCATCCCTCAGTCACTTGCTGGTGACTTGTCTGTTGCACTTGCTGCACTTCATTGCACAAGGGGTTAAATTTGCCAGAAATCACTTATCTGTGCAAATTGTGCTGAACACATAGTAACAGAAATCAGTGCAAAAAAGTCTAAAAAAATTAACCAAATGTCCAAATGTCCATAGTGTCCAGGGTGTAATTCCTTAATTACACCCTGGACACTATGGCCAAAGCATTTATGTTACAGCTGTCAGCCCAAGTGTTCAATTGTTGCACATTCTTAACATGCTGCTTTATCTACTTGCAATTGCAATATATTCCATCTTTCTATTTGAGGCATGAAAATTACTCATGGGCATATTCCAACAGCAAAATGGTGTACAATTTAACACAGGCCATGAGTGTTGGGGGAATAGTGACACTGCTTACCCAACGTGCTGTAAGACATCAAGTGCATTTTATAACATCTTAGCAGAAAACAATTAATCTTAGCCATTATTTTCTCCTAATTCTCTCTACTTATGTTTGAAAGGCTTTCATAAAGAAGGCATTTGAGCCTTGGAATCACATTTTGGGGCAATGCATGTTTTCCTATACCTGCATATATGTTCTCATAGATTCTCTATTCTTGGAGCTGGTCCTTCAATATTACCTCTCAGAAAAATTATAGGGCAATTATCAGGCTTTCCCTTCCCCGTATTGAAAATTGCCTCTGCTCTCATTGCAGAGATCCTTCACAAAGCAATGTTTTTCAGCAGCCTATTGGCATTCAATAAGTAACCTCTGCTAGTCCAGTTACACTGATAGCTTTCCTCTCTTTCTGCCCATTTGCTAATCCTATTGTTGCATAATCTAGTGCCTCCACACCTCTTATTCTTATACACTGTGAGAATTCTCATAACTGTTCTCAAGTCCAAAGAATGAGTGCCTTGCAAGAAGGCATTGGAATTTGAAAAGGAACTAAAATTATTATTTTTATTGATTTTTATTCAGGATATTAAAGGTCAGATGGTATTGCTGTGGTATTAATAATCATTTTGTATGTTTTATTTTAATGGTCCCTGCAGCTTCATGGATGTCCCAGAGCAGATGTGAGAGATAGGCAGATGACATTCACAGGAGTGGAATGGCTGACAAAATTGAGCTCCATCCATGAAGAGCAGGGAGGATTTATTCCTGGATATGCACAGAGAAATGAATAAGGATTTGGACTGAAGGTATCATTTTTTGTCAATGCAATTAACACCTACAATACAGTAGAGCTATCATGTTGAGAACATTCACCAGTGGTAAAACAGCACCTTCACCCAGTCTCAACTCCCCTAAACAAGAATATTACCCTCCTCTAATAATCCCCATGTACACCAAATTTCCATTGCTGAATGAGGGCATGTTTGTTCTGAGCACGGTACAAGGATGGTACATCCAAACAGAGCCTTTCATTCTTTTTACTAAAGCAGTAATGCAGAGGACAAATTAAGACTTACAGATACAGCGATTTATTTTTATGAATTCTTTAACAGTTTTAATTTAGGAGAACCATCTGATTATCTTCAGCTTTTCAAGCTCTCTTTACTAAGAATAATCTAGCTGCTGTGTGAGCGAAATTGCAGCTACCCAGATTAGAGTCAGGCAAAGACCACATGATGTGCTTTAAGTGTTGAGAGATTGGAGATCTCATTTCAATTCAGAATGAGTAAATCTATTTGAATAACAACATTTATTATCATGTAGAGCTTCATATTTATTTCAGGTTGCTTTATATCTTGATAATTATGCATACAACTGGACTGTGTTTATTAAATGAGATAAGGTGCTTATTATATTTCTAGTGAATGCCCAGATATCATCATCATATAAACATTATTACTTTGCTACCAAATAAAACCACATAAATAACAGCTTCCATTTTTGTGGAAAATATATTGCTCTAAATCCCCAAAGGGCAGCCGAACAATGTTAGCTACCTTGTTTAAAAGAAAAAAAGAAAAAAGAAAAAGAAAAAGGTATACAGAAATGTTAAATTACCAATTTAACCAGGAGATTTTTACTAGTCTTTTTACAATTTGTTCCATTTACAGTACTTGAACTGTTATCATAAAATAATTGTCAGTGTGTATGGGCAGGTGGAGACCGGTGGCTGCTGGCTGGGAGCCCAGCTCTGAAGGCAGAGCAGTGCAGAAGTAAGGATGGCATGGTATGGTAATGTCATCCTTACTTCTCCACTGCTGCATACAGAGCTGGGTCCTCAGGCAGCAGCCGACACTCTCTGGCCACCCAGCTCTGAAGGCAGCAGTGTAGAAATAAGGGTGCATGGTATGGTATTGCCACCC
Organism: Chrysemys picta bellii; assembly: GCF_011386835.1. Lineage (NCBI taxonomy): Eukaryota > Metazoa > Chordata > Testudines > Emydidae > Chrysemys > Chrysemys picta. Next base: position 121,911,024 of record NC_088793.1, read on the forward strand.
TTACTTCTGTGCTGCTGCTGGCGGAACGCTGTCTTCAGAGCTGGGTGCCTGGCCTGCAGCCACTGCTCTCCTGCCACCCAGCTCAGAAGGCAGCGCAGAAGTAAGAGTGGCAATACCACAATCCCCTCTAAAATAACCGTATGATCGCCTGCAACTCCCTTTTGGGTCAGGGCCCCCAATTTGAGAAACTCCCCCATGAAACTGATATAGTATAGGGTAAAAGCACACAAAAGACCAGATTTCACAGGGGGAGAGCAGATTTCATGGTCCGTGATGCGTTTTTCATGGCCGTAAATTTAGTAGGGCTATAGTCATAGAACCTGGGCAAAATCATACAAATCCTCATTTATATGAATAATCTCCTCAGTATCAATGGGATAAGCCACCTGAGTAATGACTTACTCATGTGAAAATTTGCAAGATAAAAACTCTTATACTAGCAGTGTCCTATCTTACTCTATACAAAATTTTCAGATGTGAGTTCTGGCTCCAGTAGAGGCTGGCATCTGAAGACAACCATTTTGAGAGAAGAATGTCTGGATCTCACACACAATAAACTGATTCTAATGAAGCTGTCATGGTTAATGTTGCCAAGCCATGAACACAAAAAAAGCTTGCAGAAGAAAAGCAGATCTGCCCCACTACCAAGGAAGATGCTGCTCTAATGGCCAAACAAAAATTTGGAGGGGAATGCAAATACAAGTGTTTAGGAAATACAGTTTGTAACAGCAGCTGGTTTGCTTGAAATCAACATATTTCTGCAATGAAATATTCCCAAAAGAAAAATTATACAAATTTATATAAGGATAGGGTGACCAGACAGCAAGTGTGAAAAATCGGGACGGGGGTTGGGGATAATAGGAGCCAATATAAGAAAAAGCCCCAAATATTGGGACTGTCCCTACAAAATCGGGACATCAGGTCACCCTATATAAGGAAAACAGACTGTAGATCGGCCAAAAGAAGAACAGGAGGACTTGTGGCACCTTAGAGACTAACAAATTTATTAGAGCATAAGCTTTCGTGGACTACAGCCCACTTCTTCGGATGCATATAGAATGGAACATATATTGAGGAGATATATATACACACAGACAGAGAGCATAAACAGGTGGGAGTTGTCTTACCACCTCTGAGAGGCCAATTAATTAAGAGAAAACAAACTTTTGAAGTGATAATCAAGCTAGCTCAGTACAGACAGTTAGATAACAAGTGTGAGAATACTTACAAGGGGAGATAGATTCAATGTTTGTAATGGCTCAGCCATTCCCAGTCTTTATTCAAACCGGAGTTGATTGTGTCTAGTTTGCATATCAATTCTAGCTCAGCAGTTTCTCGTTGGAGTCTGTTTTTGAAGTTTTTCTGTTGTAATATAGCCACCCGCAGGTCTGTCACTGACCAGACAGGTTAAAGTGTTCTCCCACTGGTTTTTGAGTATTTTGATTCCTGATGTCAGATTTGTGTCCATTAATTCTTTTGCGTAGAGACTGTCCGGTTTGGCCAATGTACATGGCAGAGGGGCATTGCTGGCACATGATGGCATATATCACATTGGTAGATGTGCAGGTGAACGAGCCCCTGATGGTATGGCTGATGTGATTAGGTCCTATGATGATGTCACTGGAATAGATATGTGGACAGAGTTGGCATCGGGGTTTGTTACAAGGATAGGTTCCTGGGTTAGTGGTTTTGTTCAGTGATGTGTGGTTGCTGGTGAGTATTTGCTTTAGGTTCGGGGGTTGTCTATAAGCGAGGACAGGTCTGTCTCCCAAGATCTGTGAGAGTAAAGGATCATCTTTCAGGATAGGTTGTAGATCTCTGATGATGCGCTGGAGAGGTTTTAGTTGGGGGCTGAAGGTGACAGCTAGTGGTGTTCTGTTATTTTCTTTGTTGGGCCTGTCTTGTAGGAGGTGACTTCTGGGTACTCGTCTGGCTCTGTCAATCTGTTTTTTCACTTCAGCAGGTGGGTATTGTAGTTTTAAGAATGCTTGATAGAGATCTTGTAGGTGCTTGTCTCTATCCGAGGGATTGGAGCAAATGCGGTTATATCTTAGGGCTTGGCTGTAGACAATGGATCGTGTGGTGTGTCCTGGATGGAAGCTGGAGGCATGTAGGTAAGTGTAGCGGTCAGTAGGTTTCCGATATAGGGTGGTATTTATGTGACCATCGCTTATTAGCACAGTAGTGTCCAGGAAATGGACCGCTTGTGTGGATTGATCTAGGCTGAGGTTGATGGTGGGATGGAAATTATTGAAATCATGGTGAAATTCCTCAAGGGCTTCTTTTCCATGGGTCCAGATGATGAAGATGTCATCAATGTAGCGCAAGTAGAGTAGGGGCGTTAGGGGACGAGAGCTAAGGAAGCGTTGTTCTAAGTCAGCCATAAAAATGTTGGCATATTGTGGGGCCATGCGGGTACCCATAGCAGTGCCGCTGACTTGAAGGTATATATTGTCCCCAAATGTGAAATAGTTGTGGGTGAGGACAAAATCACAAAGTTCAGCCACCAGGTTAGCTGTGACATTATCATTATTAACACCACTAGCTGTCACCTTCAGTCCTCCTGTTCTTCTTTTGGCGGATACAGACTAACACGGCTGCTACTCTGAAACTGTAGATTGGCCATTACCTACCGGCTAGTATGCATGGAATGCAGAGTTAAGCATTTTGAATGGCTAACAATTTTCACAAAACAGGATCCTTTGGGTACCTGGTGCAACTCCTTATTTGTCTGGACAGTACCAAGTACACTTTCACAGCTCAATAAACAAACAATAATTGAAAACACATCCATTAATCTATTATCTGAATTTCATTTATTTTCAGTTAACACAAGCAGATCCCAGATGATCATACATGACAGTGCAATGGGGTGCATAAACCCATGTCAGGGATTAGTACATACAGAAGTGGCAGGAAATGGACTATCTGGGTTCAGTTGCAGCTGCTGCAATAGAAGACTTAACTTTCATGGTCAAAGGGAGGCTGAGAAGGAAATTCTTTCTAAGAGTCCTGCTGGAGATCTCTGTGAGCCAAAGGAGCTTGCAAGTCACTGAGTCAGAGAGATCAATACATTCAAAAGACAAACTCCACCCCTGGTTAGCAGGTTGTGTTTTTCACTGGGACTGGCTAAGCAAGCTTTATTTTACAAGGCTATAATAAAGCACAAGGTACTTTTACACTGGGACTTTTGAGGATACAATGAATTATGGTGTGCTGGAAGCTTGGGAAGGATGAATTAACTTTGGACAAAGAGACTCCCCTTCCTTTTACCCCATAAGGAAGCTATGATTCTGAATATGGACTGAACACATTTTACATGGTACACCTCTACCCCGATATAATGCGACCCGATATAACACAAATTCGAATATAACACGGTAAAGCAGTGCTCGGGGGGGGGGGGGGCAGGGCTGCGCACTCCAGCGGATCAAAGCAAGTTCAATATAATGCGGTTTCACCTGTAACGCGGTAAGATTTTTTGGCTCCCGAGGCCAGTGTTATATCGGGGTAGAGGTGTATTCAACAAAGATACAGCTTCCTTCCGCAAACACCTGAACTTGCTTCACTCATGCTGATGATTAAGCATGTCGTTTTCGCCCAACATCCTCGTTCACTGATGTCACCATATAATCTCTTCATATACAACCCAAATCTATATTAAATTCAGCTAGTACAGATGGTAACTACACACTAAAAATCCTGAATATAGGAAGAAGTCCTGTATTACACAGCCACCAAGGGATGACTGGCACAAGAAGAAGATGCGGAAATGCAAACAAAAAGGAAGAGTCATTGTCCATAAAATGGCTAGAATAAGCGAAGAGTGCCATAATGTATTCTATAAATAATTGTATAGCGTAAGGCCCGTGTACCCATAATAAGTCATTATAATAAATTCTTCAACAAATCTAAATGTGTCTTCATACCAGATAGGCAGGTAGCAAAATACCTGCAATGAACACTACATGGGTTATGGGAAGAGAAATATAATCATCATCTGTTTATTGATCTGTCACATGCTGCCGGAAAGGCTTTAAACAGAAAATCGTAAGTAAAATCCTCAGCTGATGTAAATCATCATAATCCCACTAAAGTAAGTGGAGATCCAGCTGAGGACCTGGCCCTGAGTCTATTTTCCTTTCATATTACAAGCTGAAATATCTACCTTCTAGTTAATAGATTTCAAAAACTTCCACACTTATCAAACACAACCAGAACTAATTCTGATTCTAACACATTCACATTACAAAGAAAGACATTTTTTCTTCTATCCTCTTCTTTTGGTCTCAATGCTTAACGCTGCTGGACACCAAAATCAGGGTTTACACTATAGTTAAGGAAATTGAAAGTGCACCTGGAACCCTAAAAATTATAGGAGATACTTTTCTCCAAGCTGTCTGAAGCACCACGTTCAATTCCTTGTTTTTTTCTAATTTTAATTACTACAAAGTTTTCATTCTGCCTTCAAATAAATCTGAGGTGCATATGGTACATAAAGAATTGTCCCTCAGCACTCTGCAATGAGGAGATTTTTAACTGTTTGCCCACAGTGTTTACACATCACTCTGAATCTATGATCAGTGGAGAGAGAGCCAAAGAAGACTGTGGTAAATAACTTAGAGCTGATGACTTGTAAGGTGTGTGAGCATCATCAAAACGTTATCTGAAGCACAACTGCAATATTCAATGTTTATTTAGATTTAAAAGAATCTACACCAAAGAATACCCATCTGGAGCTGTGAAGGCCCTTGGTTTAATTTTGAAAGTCCAAGGAGAAGTTTCCCAATCAATCCAACAGCAGAGCTTACCCTTGCTCTCCTCCCAACCACATCACACTGATCAGCTGTCAGCAGACTCAAAGTGAATTAGAAATTTCATCCCATTTCACATTTTCCTCAAAACAGAAATCCTACTCTAACTGCCTCAGCCCTCCTCTAGTGCTCCAATAAATTGGCTCTGCAGCCCTGGATGAGCAGCCCACTACTTCAGGGTATGTTGGACTGTGTGGGACAGAACAGCCCAGGAGGCGCTCCCTCACCAAGAATGCTGTGCTGGCAGCCCTGTCTCTTTTACACTGAAGGAGTCTTTGCTTTAGTGTCCACGTTGACCTCAAATGTGATAGTATGGCACACGGAGAGAGACGGTCTCTTAGGTAGGAAGGTCCAGGCCATGTAACTATTGTGCTTCTTCTGGAAATCAGTAAATAGTCTTTCAGCCAAACCTTTATTTTATAAATATTATTTTAATTCATGATAGGGTTCAGGCTGATTGCTCTGGAAGGTAAAGCCCCCTCTTCACCCACAGAAGAAGTACAGCACAGCACAGCAAGAGATTGTGGAAACTTCCCATCACTTCACCCACTATGCCACAATCCTGTTCTGGAGAAATCACCTCTAGGGTTCAGGGGGTGGGAGGGGTCAGTCTCTATGCCCATTTAATCTTTAACCTCTCTGTTGAAAAAGCCAACAAGGGTGCCAACTAGTGCCAAGACTGACGATGGTTTTTGCAAAATGGACACTTGTCCAGTAGACACTAGAATGAAATCAATCTATTTTATGTAAGTTCCTTATCAGCTATCAAATGTCTACAAATGTTAGTCACTAACAGCCTAGACTACATTCAAATAAGCAAGCCAGAGGTGAAAGTTTCTACATCCCAGTCACCTGACCCATTTGCTCCCACTTGGGTTATTTTTAGATATATATTTTTGATGGACACAGAAAAACACAAAAGAAAACCTGTATGTAATGCTACCAGACACTACGTTCCCCAATGCTTTAATATTTTGCCTGTTCTTCACTCACCCAGGATTCAATGGGAACTGCTGAGTGCACACTATTTTTGAAAACAAGCCATTTATTTAGATGCCTAAATATGTACACACAACTTTAGGCACCCATTTCTGAAAATACTGGTCTAGATAGAACTTGCCTCATCTGCAGTCAGAGTACCGAAGCAATTAAAAAGGTGAAACCTTTACCAATTCTCAATTTATTTGGTATTCTAAAATAATTATTTTAGAATACACTGGTCTACAATTTTTGAGAAGTCGTCTGCTTCAGAGATAAAATGTGCTATTTATTATGTATTTTGATGTGCTGAATTCAAATATGACAATTAAAACAACTGATTGGCTACTGTTTCTAAGATATTTAAGTTTTTACATTTTATGTCTATGTATATTGTGTAGATAGTAGAGTTTTAATCATAAATTGTAAACCTAGGTCTTTTCATGTGTTTATGGTGGCTTTATGTGATAATATTTCACCTGTCCTGTTTATGTAACACTTTAAAAATCAGCAAAAGGGTTATATAAATAACGTTTATTATGAAACAAAAGGCAAAAAACTATTATGTACATAGTTTAGTCCCATTCAGTGTCTACTCGGCGTTTCTTGGCTTGTCTCTTGTATTCATTAAATGGAGCATCTCTTGTCACTGTCCAGCAATAGTCTGCAAGCATTGATGGGCTCCATTTGCCCTGATAGCGTTTCTCCATTGTTGCAATGTCCTGGTGAAATCGCTCGCCGTGCTTGTCGCTCACTGCTCCGCAGTTCGGTGGAAAAAAATCTAGATGAGAGTGCAAAAAATGTATCTTTAGTGACATGTTGCAACTAAGGCTTTTGTATGCCTTGAGGGGGTTTTCCACCAACAACCTGTAGTTGTCTGCCTTGTTGTTTCCGAGAAAATTTACTGCCACTAACTGGAAGGCTTTCCATGCCGTCTTTTCCTTGCCACGCAGTGCATGGTCAAATGCATCATCCCGAAGAAGTTCATGAATCTGAGGACCAACAAAGACACCTTCCTTGATCTTAGCTTCACTTAACCTTGGAAATTTTCCACGGAGGTACTTGAAAGCTGCTTGTGTTTTGTCAATGGCCTTGACAAAGTGCTTCATCAGACCCAGCTTGATGTGTAAGGGTGGTAACAAAATCTTCCTTGATTCAACAAGTGGTGGATGCTGAACACTTTTCCTCCCAGGCTCCAATGACTGTCGGAGTGGCCAATCTTTCTTGATGTAGTGGGAATTTCTTGCACGACTATCCCATTCGCAGAGAAAACAGCAGTACTTTGTGTATCCAGTCTGCAGACCAAGCAAGAGAGCAACAACCTTCAAATCACCACAAAGCTGCCACTGATGTTGGTCATAGTTTATGCACCTCAAAAGTTGTTTCATGTTGTCATAGGTTTCCTTCATATGGACTGCATGACCAACTGGAATTGATGGCAAAACATTGCCATTATGCAGTAAAACAGCTTTAAGACTCGTCTTCGATGAATCAATGAACAGTCTCCACTCATCGGGATCGTGAACGATGTTGAGGGCTGCCATCACACCATCGATGTTGTTGCAGGCTACAAGATAACCTTCCATGAAGAAGAATGGGACAAGATCCTTTTGATGGTCACGGAACATGGAAACCCTAACATCACCTACCAGGAGATTCCACTGCTGTAGTCTGGAGCCCAACAGCTCTGCCTTACTCTTGGGTAGTTCCAAATCCCTGACAAGGTCATTCAGTTCACCTTGTGTTATAAGGTGTGGTTCAGAGGAGGAGGATGGGAGAAAATGTGGGTCCTGTGACATTGATGGTTTAGGACCAGAAGTTTCATCCTCTTCCTCGTCTGACTCAAGTGAGAATGATTCTGGTGCATCAGGAACCGGCAGTCCTCCTCCGTGGGGTACTGGGTGTATAGCTGATGGAATGTTTGGATAATGCACAGTCCACTTTTTCTTCTTTGACACACCTTTCCCAACTGGAGGCACTATGCAGAAGTAACAATTGCTGGTACGATCTGTTGGATCTCTCCAAAGCATTGGCACTGCAAAAGGCATAGATTTGTTGCACAAGTGTTGCAGCATATGTGTGGGGCCCACCTCTTGTCCTGATCTCCAATTTTGCAGCCAAAATAAAGGTGATAGGCTTTCTTAACCATAGTGGTTATACTGTGCTTTTGTGATGCAAAAGTCACTTCACCACAAACATAGCAGAAGTTATCTGCACTGTTCACACGAGGCATCTCTGCTCACTTTGGCTAAACAGAAATGTGTCCCTTTGCAAAATCAAACACTGACAAATAAGAGAGCACGACACTGTATGATTTCTAGAGCTGATCTAGGGAAATTTGTTCAGCGGAGTGATGTAAGCTTTGTTATGATTGCATCATCCATGACTTCTAGGAATAACATGATGCAATTCATATCATGTATGACGCAATACCAGCTTCAGATTGCATCATTCATTGTTTTGCCTAAAAAGCAAGTACTGTCCAAACCCAGTTATAGATGTATTCATAGATCCAGTCAAAGATGTATTTTAGTCATTTCTGGTTTAAATTGAGATCCCTTCCCTTTATAACTCACTTATCCTCCGCCATTCCCAAGTCAAGGGTCGTATATACTGACCCAATAGCATATCTTGAAAACTAGAGCCAATCAACAATTTTAAGCATCATTTTCATTCTCAGTGACCCAGAATTAGTAAAGTTTGACTACATTTATTTCAGAAGCATTTTGGCTGTAGAGCAGTGTAAGAGGCCACCATTTCAAGCTGTTGGCACCCCGATAAACACTTTAAAGATACAGTGAATCAGAAAAAGAAACAGCAGCTCTATAACCACAGTGCTACAAAAACAGCCCTGCAGCACACTTTGCAAAATAGCTATGCAGCTATTCTCCACCTGCCCTAAAAATCACCCCTAAAAATATTTGCTTCTTCAGCAACCTTCATAAAAACATGTGCCTCACAGAGAGCCCAAAAGGTCAATGGATTTGAAGGAGGAGAGCACATTTCAAAGGATAGGGGCTCTCACATATCTCAAATATGCTTGCCAGCATATTTATACCCGCCCCTTGAAATTTCCATTACATGCATCCGACGAAGTGGGCATTCACCCACAAAAGCTTATGCTCCAATACATCTGTTAGTCTTAAAGGTGCCACAGGACCCTCTGGGGCTCTCACAGGCCAGTATGAAACATCTCTTACTCTTTACTTGTAAACCCATTCTCTTAGCAGTTATTTTTTTCCCTTTGAGACTGTCCTTCAAAAAAAGAATATATCTTTGGTGTGGGGGAATAGGGATTTTTTTTTTTTTTAACAATAATGTTTGTGATTTTGTCATATCACCACCAAAGTCATCATTGTGTCCTTAGTTTAAGCAAAACATTAACAATTTTATATTTTTCAAGTAGAGATGGATCCAATCAGACCTACACTTTGAGGAATTCATAACCTGTGTCTAGATCTAACTTTTGCTCTTAGGTTTTTGTTGGTTTTTTAAAGTTATTTACATATGAGAAATCTCTGTAAAGAGCTAAGATAAGTCAATATACAAACCAAGGACTTTAAGTAGCAATTTTGCTAATAATGCTAACTAGACACCTTGTCATGTAAATTCATTTGTGCTGCACGGAACCATAAAAGAGATAATAAACCAAAGATTTAAGATAAGAAAAATATATCCCCTCAACTCCATGAATATCCCCAAATAATTATCATTTAATTCAAGTGTGATAATTGCAAATCACTTTCTTTGTTTTACATATTTTTGTTTATGAAATATTTTGTATCCTATGAAATGAGATGAAATCCAAGTCTTTCCATTGCAGAGAATACCGGGAGAGCTCATCAGTGGAGCACTTTTCAGACTCTCTGATACTGTCGTGACAAAGCTGGATTAGTGAGATGCTGGATAGATTCTCAGAACAAATTTCTTAACTAATCAACAGAAAGGCTTAAAATAAGATTGTCACTGGTGAAGAACCAACTTTTCAAAAGATGGTCAACCAGACTTTTCAGCTGCTGCAAAATAAAACTCTAAAATCAAGATTACACATACAATACCTGTAGAAAACAGACTTGTACATAATCTATTTCTGATTTTACACATGTTCAGCAATACTGACAGACAAAAGCTTATCAATTTCAGCAAGAATGCCCTGATGTTCCAATGAAAAGCTCATGGGAGAATGAAAACTTAACATACCAAAACTTAAGATGCAATGTATATTAAAGCCTGAGGACACATCTCTGATGCTATTTTTTCCCCGTGGATGCCACTATTGTTTTACTGCAGTACACACGCACCACCACATACCATTTAGAAAACAGGTCAATGTGAACTAATTCATTTTGTTTTAATAACAGGATTTGCAGAAACAAGGATATGCATCAGATGGGTTAAAGTAGCTTCAGACATTAGTCCCATATTCATCCAAGGTTATGTTGCCAACTCATTTTCTTCGGAAAATAAAATTTTCACCCAACAGCATAATTCCCACTAACCCACATAGAAGTGCATCGAGCACTCTTTTGAGAATTTTAAACTAGCACTTAACTAGCGTTAACATACCATGGAAGTAAGTGAAAATTCTAGTGACAGGATCCCTTGATCAAATAAAATGTTCAACTGGCATGTAGATATTTGTATGAGCAAACATTGCTTAAATGTACTCTTATATAAGTCCAGAGGGAGCAGTGAAAGGGTGAAAATGGAACTGAAAGCTGGAAAATTAGAAAAACCAGGAGACAGAAATGAAGAGAAGCAAGCAATAAAATCAATTTTCAATAAAATCTATTTGTTCAAGTGCGAGAGGGATTAAATGTAGGGTTTCTGTTCATTGCACAGGGCCCAAAGGCCAAGGAAGTCGGAGATCCATCCAGCACATTAGATCCTTTCAGGTAAACACACTAAGGGTATGGCTTCACTGCAGGTAACCTAGGCTCCTAGCAGCTTTTAGAACAAGTTATCTCTCCCTTCCGTCCACACAGAGAAACCTCTAATCAGGGTCTGGAGGTGATTTAAGCCTTAGCTAGGGATGTGGGTTAGAACTCAGGCTACACTATAACTTGGGCAGGAACCTGCCCACTTTGCAGCGAGGATGCAGACAAAATTCACTTGAGTACTCACAGTTCTCCAATGCTTTCCCCATAATATCCCACAAAGGACAGACAAGTTCTCCCATAATTGATTGGGGGAAAAAATCCTAGAGTGTCTCAGCACAAAGAATCATGGGATACACCCCCAGCCACACATTGGACAGTGCAGAAACAGTGAGGACACTGTAATTCAGGTAGACCTTTTGCTGTGGGGATGCTCACATCCAAGCTAAGCCAACCCAGATGTTCAGACCTGGGTGCCAATCACCCTGGTTTAACTGTGCAGTCAAGACATACCTAACATACAATACTGAAAACATATGTGGTCCCTATTCCAGATATTGTGGAAGGAGGTATTCTCTAGTAAATCCATAGATGGCACACATACATTCACTTCAGTTTTGCACAATGATGATATGTTGGAATGTTTGTTAATAGCTGTCATATTTTAAACTACCCCAAATCAAAATATTTTGAGAGTTATACTTGGAACAGGCCCCTTGTAGAAATATAAGATGTCATTTATTGTGTGCAACACATCTGAGTTCAATCTGTATCAGATTATATTACCAATTAAATCTTAATTTTGCAATTATGGTATCTATTGTGTCATTTATGGAGGTGATCGCTTACATCCAAACAACTCCATTTCAAACTAAGTCCACACGTAAGAACCTAGTCTGCTAATTACTTTTTTAGTTTGAGAGAAACTGTGGCCCTCAGCGATAAACTTAGGCTACTATTATTAATATCTTGACAGCTATTGCAAACTAATCTGAATTTCTAAACCAGACTTCATTGCATTTTATTCTGAATAGAGAGTTTGCCTGTTTGTTTTTATAACATTTTTTGCTAGTATCTGGTTCCTTTTACATGTAATGAAAGACATGACAGATTCTTTAAAAAATTCTAAACACTCTTGAATAATGTTCTAGCTATCACCACAATGCAGTTTTCCCTGTTCATGATTTAATTTAAAACATGACACACACAAAAAGAAATTGAGGTGATTAATTACAATTAATACTATCAATATTTCACAAGTCAGTGTCAATGAACAGGCTTAACCATTTATATTTATTATCATCATCAGGTTTAGCTATAACAAACTTCTGATTTACAAAGAAATCACAGTGTCCATGTAAGCTGTAACAATGTGAGAGAATCTAATGTTGGCAACTCAATTTTAAGAAGAATGTAAGTGTGCAGTACAGCATATCATGTATTAGTAAACAAAATATGCAGTATTTCTTTGAATACACAAATAGTAGTAGTCCACTCCAGTCATTCAACTTTACACAGTTATTCTTTACACTCAGGTAACTTTTCAAATATTCAGTTTCCATATAATGTGTAAGTCTAAGACATCGTTCATGGTTATTTTATACACTGTACTTTAAAACAAAGACCAGAGATCACAAAACACTACAGAGCCACTGCCTCTCTACAACAGGACAATTACACTTTTGTGTGTATGGGGGTGGGGGGAAGAATGCTACAAAGTATATAACTACAGGAAAGTTTTGCAAGCAAACTATTTTTAATTGCCAGTATAGTTGATATATCCTGAAAACTAGTACCTGACATAATTTGCCCTGAGATACGCAGAAAAACAAGACCATTGCCCAGGCTGGAAGAACACACAAATAGTTCAAAGTCACCTTCGTATACCCACATATACCTCCTCTGCCAAGATGCACTGTGTCTTCCTTGGTGATAATTAACAATCTGTACCTGAAAATCAAGGTGTGTAATAAAAAAATCGGAAGTCTTAATTTAACTTTTTTTTTTTTTTTGATAGTCAAGCTGAAATGGAATCTAGCTGGCTCTCTCATAGCAGCATTACTTCTGCAGCACCAACCAGAGTCTAAAGTAGTAAAATATAATTATATTAAAAAGAGATATGACTAGGAATACAGTGAGCAGATTTCTTGAATATGAAAGTGAACTTTTACATAGTTGAACTGTCCTTTTAATTCACTTGTTAGGGATACTTATTTCTTTAACAATATCTGAATTCTCAATACAAACTCATAGGATTTTCTCTTCTAGAATTTCTAGAACTTCACAAAACATTCTAAGCCAAAATCAGTATTCCTGAGCTACTGTCTATTGAGGCAATAGACTTAAATCTAATAAAACTATTTAACAATCTAAACAAATTAAAAAATATATATTCCCCAAGTTCTCTGATTCCTGATATATGAATAGGACTTAACCTGCTACGGTCCTTACCCATCCTACCCAAACAAGGGGCAAATCCTGTGTAAAGGTGCCACCCAATCTGCGATATCACCCATCACAAGAGCAAAGATTTATACCTATGTACAATAACTATTAATCTGCATGTAGTTATAAAGTGAAAAAACCATTAACATGCTTCATAGGTCCCATATTTTTTTTCCCCTGGAGGAAGAGGCGATGGCATATTGGCAGTATAGTCATGCATAATGGTACAGAGAGTCAGAATGGTCTTGTGCCTAGATCCCTGGACTGGGAATCAGGACACTAGAATCTATTCCCGGCTCTGCTAGGGGCCTGCTGAGTGACCTTGGGCAAGTCATTTCACCTCTCTGTGTCTCAGTTCCCCTGTCTGTAAAATGGGTATAATGACATTTACCTCCTTTGTAAACTGCTTCAAGATCTGCTGATGAAAAGTGCTATGTAAGAGCTAGCTGTTATTGTTACAGAAAACCTGGGTTTAGCTAATCAATTTTATTTTTATTGTTGCTAGGCAAGAATATTTTGCATTGAATTCAATGGAACTTTTGCAGGATTTTTTTTACTGGTCTTTCATAAAAAAATAAAAAATAAAATATCAGTTCCATACCCTAAGCAAAATTTTGCATGTGTCGATGCATATTTTACTTCTGTTCAGCAGATTTAAACTTAATTGAGATTATACTTCCTATTACACTGGGGAAAACCTGACATGATTTTAAACACAGAAAAACAAATTGTTAAGTCTTTTACAATCACAGTTTGCAATTAACTTCTCATCCCTAATGCAAGTATAGCACTAATCTATCAACTCATGCATTGTTACATTTGTCTCATTATACTGCATGATCACAGAAAATATACCGCATTATGGAAAATGTGTGTGTGTTGGTGGATCTCCACTCAGCCACTATCTTAAAACACTTCCCTGAAAAGCTAAATGGGCTTAAACTGAGTGGAAATAAATTATTATAGCTTCTGTCTAGTGTTTTATGTTTTTCACGATAGCAATCCCTGTTATCTCAAAGTGATATTCATGTGCCAATCACATTCAGGCTTGCCTCATTTATTATAAAAGCACTGACCTTTCAAACATTCTCCTGGTCTTCCTTTAAAAAATAAACAAACATGTCAGTGTCAGTGAAGTGGAAAATTAGCCTTTTGAAACAAAACAAAAAATACCTACATTAAAAAAAAAGCCATAACTGGACGAAAAATACATGCTGAATCATGTAAGGCTGATTTTATTGTGCATACTCCAGAAAAGTCCTTGACATCACTAATGTTTGCCTTATGCATAAGTCCCAGAGCCAAAACTCCATCTGGAAGAGATTTGAACTGCTATCCAGAGGCATTTCAGGATCTGAACCAAAAGGTTTACGGCATTACAATCCAGCTAATTCTATTGCTTCTAATTCCAGCTGGACTTAAACTCTTATCTCTGCACTCCAGGCCTTCAGATATGTCCTATCACAGTAGCACCAATTCCCAGAGAATACTCAACTCCATGACCCAAATGAGATTAAATCCCTCCAGATAGACCAAGTAAATGGCTCATAACTTGTTTCTGTCACTTTCACTAATGCCTTTGTACCGTGAAAGAAACCAGCAAAGGTGTAAATATCCACAAATGATTAACTGCGCTTTTCCCCCTGACTTCTATCAGTGATTCCAGTTGTCTGCTTCCTGCTGAGGACATCACACAGATATACAGTATCTGAACTTTCTCCTTAAATACTGTGTTAATCAACTGCTAGACAGATATTTGTACTTTATCAATTTAATGGTTGTTATTCTTGGTGATTTTATATATATATATCCCTCCCTCTCCTCTCCGAACTGTTATATTTATACTTGAAAGGAGTCATATTTAGACTCTTTCAGATGAAGCTATACCATTGCACACTTACTCAGATTAAACAGGTTCCACCCGAAAGGAGGCAAAATGAATTGAAATGGACTGATCAAAGCTTAGTCAGAAAGACATAGGTTACTTTCAAGCATGTAAAGACACTGTTTCCAATCAACTGTCAACAATTCCTTTAAAACAAGTGAAAGAGAAAGGGCAGTGATTCCTCCTCTAAAGATACTGGGATACAACTGAGAAAATGCCTTGGGAATCAAAACCACAACTATATACAGTATATAATATACAGTCCAAGCTAGGGAGTTCTTTTTAGAAACGGCTCCCTAGGATCATGGCATATTTATTTTGTGGGGACCCAGCAGCTAACAAAACAACAAAATAAAGAATCTTCACTTCATAACTTGGTCTGTGAAACTGGAACCAATTCTACAGTGGCCCAAGTCATGTGAAGATCAAGGTGATAAAACATAAGGAATGATTAAGCGATCTGGGCTTTGCAATTCCAACTCCTTGGAGATGTCTCTAGAGCACAGCAGAGAGGCAGACACCACACAGAAAGCCTCCAACTGGAAACATTCTCTGCTGACCTCCCTTTATAACAAAAGGATAGACCACTTATACTCTACGGCACCTAAATAGATGGAAATAGTTACCCAGATAACCCTGTATATTGGAGCTCAAAAGTGCCACACATGAACTTATCGGATATGAACACCAGCTTGGGAAAACTGCTATGCAAATTGGAACCAGCCTCTGTGACTCATTCAAAGAACCATAACTAGACAAAGCCACTGATTAATATATGAAACCCAAGCATCAAGTGAGCGCTTTATCTTCTGCAGTTCAAACTGTCCTCAGTATCAATGAGGTTATCATGTGGTAAAAATAAAATATATTCATCTAGATAAAGAATGGCCTCCAAGTGTTTGTTCTGTCATCAGAAGTAAGAAATCTTAGCCATCAACAGAATTTGATCATGGTACATATTTCCATTAGATGTTTCCTTAGTATGTCACCAAAAAGCCATGTAGCCTTCAACAGTAGAGATTTTTTATTTTTAAATGCAATAAAACCAGAATTCAGTAAAAACACACACACACACAAATTATAACCCAGACCCACTAAGTCTTTAACAGTGTTAGAGGAAGGTCCAAATGTATGTTTTTCTACAATCCTTCATCAGTTGCATTTATACTAATGAAGAGCAATGGCACACTCCAATGAGTTTAACCAAAAAAACCTTTCCTATACATGGGATGAACTCGATGCCCTGACTTTTCTATATGCTACTTCTATTCTATGAGTGCGGGATATGCAAAAGAAGCGGAAGCTGCCCTTCACCACTCCAACTATGTGCTTCAATTATGATTTTGAGGAACCTCTCTGGGGGTCTCTGTAGAGCTGGGGCGGGCAAACTTTTTGGCCTGAGGGCGCATTGGGTTTCAGAAATTGTATGGAGAGCCGGTTAGGGGAGGCTGTGCCTTCCCAAACAGCCTGGCGTGTCCCGGCCCCTACCCCTCGCCCTTGATGCCACACACACACACACACACCCCGGGACTCCCTGCCCCATCCAACCTCTCTGTTCCGTGATGTCCCCCCCAGGAGCCCTGCCCCATCCACACACCCCTGCTCCCTGTCCCCCAGAACCCACACCCGACTGCCCCCTGCTGCCCCATCCAACCACTCCTCTCATTCCTGACTGCCCTTCCCCCCACCCCATCCAACAACCCTTTCTCCCTGACTGCCCCCCGGGACCCCTGCACCCATTCAACCCCCCCGTTCCCGGCCCTTTGACCGCCCCAACCCCTATCCACACTCCAGCCCCCTGTCCACCACCCTGAACTCCCCGGCCCTCTATCCAACCCCACCTCCTCCCTGCCCCCTTACCGCGCTGCCTGGTGCACCGGTGGCTGGCGGCACTACAGCCGGGCCGCCCGGCTGGAGCCAGCCACACCACCGTGCAGCACAGAGCACCGGCGCCCCAGTGAGCTGAGGCTGCGGGGGAGGGAGGAACTGGGGGCTAGCCTCCTGGGCCAGGAGCTCAGGGGCCGGGCAAGAGGGTCCCATGGGCCGAGTGTGGCCCACGGGCCGTAGTTTCCCACCTCCGCTGTAGAGAGTGCCAACAAAGATACTAACTTAAAAAGAAATGTCAAGACCTTGCACAATTTTTATGTATACTGGTGACTAACTGTTAATATCATTCAGCACTGTATCAACATGCAGAGCAACTGGACAATATAAGCTTTGAAAAGTTTTGAGGTCAGGTATCTGGTCAATATTTGGTTCTGCTTTATGGGCTGAACCAGCTCCATAAAATTTAATAGAAAGACTCCCACTGTCTCCAAGATAAATTGGTTTGGGCATTTAATCATTTTTAAAATAGTGGTTTTCAACACAGAGAACAGGGTCTGTGGAAGACTTCCCAAGTCTTCTGCTGCGCAAGGATATTACTCTTACAAATCCTGCTAGAAACCTCACTCTACTATTCTGTTTTTGTTTCTGCTCTGCTGTCAGTGATAGTGGCAGTACTTTTCAAACAGGTATTTCACATAGGTAGATATTTCTACAATAATGAAAGCCATAATCTGCAAGCATGTTTCGTATTCATTTCCACTCTGTTTCCCCTTCATGAGTGCTTGAATTGTTTAACAAATAAATAAATAAATAAATAAATAAATACTTTGAGCAAGGCATTATTCCACCTTATATTCACATTCACCATCCACTAAGGAGCAGAGGCCCAGATTCTAAAGGTATTTAGGCCTTGCTCTGTGATTAAGTTTGCTAGGTGCCTTTTCAAAAGTGAGTTACCTCATCCACCTTCTCTCCCACATATCTTGAGACCAACACAGCTACAACAACACAGTAAATAACCTTAAGCATGTAAGTTGTGCTACTGAAGTCATTGGAAACTATGCACAAACTAAAAGTTAGGCACAGACTTAAATACCTTGCTGAATCCTGGTCATATTTAGCACAATGTCATTATATGACTCAGGGCCCATCCAAATTGCTTTATCCTGTCAGGTATGTCAACAATAGGGCTATTTCTAACAACAAACAATAAGGCAATTTGAATATCAGTAGTACTTTGCTCTTAGGCTCTAGTTCCTTCCATTCAAAGATCTCAATGTACTTTACAAACAGGAATCAAAATGTCTCCTACCACTCCTCTGCGACAAAGAAATGTTATTTATGGTTTTACAGAGTTAACTGAGGAAGTAACATTAAAGTCAACAGTGTCAAACACGGGATCTTACAAATGGGCATCTAAATAAATTTGGCCTGACTTTCAGAGGTGCTCAGCACCCACTCTCATTGATTTAAGTTTGGCAGAATTAAATCTGTTTTGTTCAGATAAGTAAATATGGATTTAGATATCTCGCTTTTGATATCTAGAGCCTGTTTTTCAGAGATGCTGAGCACTCGCAGCAGTTGACAGCATACCTGAAATCAGTGTGATTTGAAGGCACTCAGCACCTCTGAAAAATCAGGCTTCTAGGTCTGAAAATTTCAACCTGATCAGGATCAGAGAGTGAATTGTTGGAAATGTGGGAATATAGCTCAGTCAGAACCAGAGCCATCAGTCTGCACTTGAAATTTTGTTCTGAGAGTCTACATTGTTTATCTGTAGGGCTCTGTTTGAGATAACTGCCTTTTAGGTACAAAAAACAATCCGAACAAAACCAATCACCACAGATCCTCTGATTAGTTTCTCCGGAAATGAATAATTACATCCTCCAGGTCACCCATCTTGGATGTGACTCTTTGCTATTTTCCATAATGCAGATCTATGTAAATCCCAACATAAAGAGATTTACAATCTCTTTCAATTACATTTAATTGAAAAAAAGCTTATTTTCCCTATCCTATTTTACTCGTTTTAAGATGCTTCTTTGTTTGGCAGCTATGCACTGATGATCTAAAGTAATTTTCTTCCAGTTGTGAATTACAGCCTTTCAAAAAAATCTGACATTTTTCTTTTGTCTTTCAGTTGGTTCCCATGGCTTTCTTCTCCTCACCCCATATTCTAGGAAACATAGTGCTTCCTTGTTCCCTGCTCCTAAATCAAGAGAAAATTAGTGGTTATAGCATTGGGGCAAAGGCTCTCTCTCTTCTGGGTGAAGGCATAGCTTTCTCACTTCTTACCCATGGAAAACAAAAACCCAGCAGGTTCTGATTGCCAAGACTCATATCCAGAAACTCATCATGAGCTAAAATGCATCTGGCACCAAGGAACAGAAGGTCTGGGCACTAAAGCAGGGTATTACTGATGTGCCAAGACCAGATTTCTGTTGATGAACTTTTATGGATGTCGGCACTGAATAGGGTTGGCTGAAGGCACTCACAAAGTGGAGATTTGTTGGCTCACATACATCATTAATGAAATGATAGCATGTGGAGGAGAGAAAACCTCAATCAAATCTGATAACTGCATTTCTGGCATTTATTTCCCACAATGCTAAATTAAGCATCCCTTACACCCCTCCTCTCTGCCCCCTTTCCTGGCTGCATAACAAACATCATTAAAGGCTGTTGATTCTCAAAGGACTGCCTTAGAAGTGGCTATCTTCTAAAGAGCAGGCAAGGATATTTTAACTGAAAACTTTGTGAAGTATAAAGAGGGTGGAGGTGGTCATGCAGAGAATTAAAAGTAGTAATAGACTAATAGAAAACAATGCAGTAAAGTAATCCATAATAACTGCATTGCTTTTGAAAATCTTGCCTCACCGATATAACAAATATCAAGGATAATAAAAAGTTGTTAGACATCATCTGTCGCATTCCTGTTGCATTTGTTATCTGGACTTCTACAATAGTTAAGGGATCACTTGATTTGAGCTTTTATGGTGTGTTTTAAATATAGCTATGCCACTGGGTGAAGTTAATGTAAAAATAGGTGGTGCAAATAAATGTCTCTTTTCATATTTAACTAAATAGCAAAAATTCAAAGAAATTGCAGCCTAGATCATAATGTTGACTTTACAGCAAAGGAGACATTACCTACTAATGAAAAATCTGCCATGAATCATTCATAATTCGCTCAATAATAATTTACACTTGGCTGCATTTTATTGTGTTGAACAGAATGTAATCAGGCCTGATGACCTTTAAGTACTCTTTTAAGTCAGGTATCTCAAAATGTGATCTGTACTCAGCAAGGTCTCTGAATTCCATTTTACTCAGTGCTTTGAAATAGGAAGCTGTGCAAAGATACAATTCTTATCCATCCTGTGGATTGACAGGATGTTTTAGCATTTATTTATAGCTTTACAGATTAGCATGAACTTTATTTTATCCAAATTGAAATGCATTGTGTCATTGTCCAGGTGTGATTAAGATGATGGTACTGGACTGGAACCAAAAAGGCCTCTTACTGAAAGAAAAATGCATCATGTGTATTTGTGAACAATATTAAAATAATAATGATGATTAGAAGTACAGATACCCTATGTGAACAGTTTGGCAGGACATATCAGTAATTTGGCCGGTTTTGCTTTTATGGAAACCAATACATCATAAGACTTGTTAATTTTAAAGGGCTTTGGGACAAATTATTTGCAGGTGTAAATGAGGAAAATTCAGTTAAAGCCAGAAGAGCTGCACCTGTTTACACTAGCAGAGAAATTAGCCCTCAGTTGAGGGTTTTGGTGTTTTGTTTGTTTGGGAGGGGCGGGGTCAAATGCCAATAAACCACTAGGAAGAGTTACATTGAACTAAATGTGCTTCTTTTAGGTGGAACATAAACCCAGTCCCTTCTATCAGGGTCTCTAGAACTTACTGTTCAGTTAAAATTCATGCTAAGTGCATTAAAAAAAAAAACAGACAGGAAATATAACTTTCCTTTGGGCTATCTTCAGCATCATCATCTGAAGGCCCCCTGCCTCTATGGCTTCTAGCTAAAACAAAGACTAGAGGCCCAGGACACTTTCTCTGTTAACTCAGGAAATATATTCCATCTCACTTAAGTAACTAATGCTGTGGTAGCAGAAAGAATGTCTAGCCAATGTGTGTGTAACATGTCTCAAGAATCTAGAGCAGATTTGCAATTAGCATAAATATATACAATTGCAAAAAAAAAGGAATTTTCAGGGGAATATTCTGAAATTAGAGTTGTAATTTAATATCAGTATTCAAGGAAAATAAGGCATGTAAGTATTTGTAGATAATAATTACAGTAAGATGTTTTGTTCAGGGGCTGGGTCCCCTAAGTAGAAGAGAGAAAGAGTGCATCTAGTTATGCCAAGAGAAGTAAGAGAGAGGAAGAGGCAGCAATTCTGTGAATGAGTATAGCCCTCTTCAGCAGCATCCCTGATTGCCTTGGAGTGGTAGAATCCACTTGGCTCCTATTCCTGCAGTGTGACTCCATGGCTAAGCTTGTGCTCCTTAGGTTGATGGCTTCTCTCAGCTTGCTGGTCTTCTTGGGCTATACTGGATACTTAATGCATGGTGCCTCTATTCAGTAATCAGAGGAATAAATGAATAAACAGCCCTTATGACCTCTGGGACACTAACAATTTCTGTACTTTAAAGGAACCAAGAAGCAACCATTTGTAAGAAAAATCAAACATTTAAAGGAAAAGGTAGGGTTAATTTAAAAGGAGTAAGGACAGGGATAAAGGGAAACGGCAAGAGAGTCAAAGTTAATAAAAGAATGATTATCAAAACCCACAAAAAAACAAACACCCCTTCCCTCTAATAAATATTCATAACAGCCCTATTCTGAGAAAATTATATATTTGTTAAGGCTTGCATGACTTCTTAGAAGGCTGTCTTGAATATTAAGATTACTAAATCCGTAGTAAGGGTTCTAAACTGAAGTTCCCTTTTTTAAGTAACGGGTGTAGAAATGCTGGCCAACAGAGGGTCGCACGTTTACCAGGAACTTGAGGGCAGCACAAAGTTTACCTAGAAAAAGGCAAACTGAGGCCAATTACAACAAGATGGCAGATCAAATAATAGAGATTTGTGGTCTCTGTGAGCTGCATCTTTGAATCAAATAATGAAGGTGGCAGTGTGCTCTGTATTACTTCATAGAACCATGTGGACACTTTTTGGTTACCTTTATTTTAAGCAATACTAAATTTAAAAGAAGAGGTCATATTGCTAGCAAAGAAAGACCACTGTAAATTTGCTAATGAAATAGTGTTAACTTTATGCATAAGCAAAGTTGTTCTAAAATACAAACTCCAGAGATATGATTGTTTGTGTTGGGTGCACCAGTGAAACAGACAGTTTGCAGTTTTCTTTTCTGAATGCATCAGTCCCAGTGTTCTTTGCTTTGTTTTTTTTGCAGATGGTTTTCACATATGCTTTTTGTTTGGTGTCCAAGTGTTTTGCACATTTATTTTGGTTAGAGTTTTGGCTTAGGATGTCAGTGAGTGAACTACATGAATGGAAAAGAGAATTTGATAGGATAATGATGGGGGAGGAGGGAGAGAGCGAGAGAGTACACAAATCTGGATTTAAAAATACTTTATGAGAGTCTTTGGGTGAATTATCAGTGCTGGGAGCTGAACACTCTACTACCTGCTCCCCTCCTCTGGGACACCATCTGCAGGAGAACAGATACTCCACTGATTCCAAAAGCTGGATAAATATGGGAGCTGCTGGAGAAGAAACATTGTCTTGGATATGTTTCAGCATACCAAAGGAAGGGAAAAATAGGTCTTGCTTACTTCTATTTAAGATGTTTTATATCTGTTATCTTCGTGCTAAAAAATGTCCACATGCCTTTCTAATCTTGCACAAACTAATCTTCCTTCTTCTCTACAGTGCCATAAATTAAAAGGCTGGTAAGATAGGTCATAACATTCACAATGATCTTGCACTGAATCTGTGTCTATTTCAGAGACAAGGGGATTTTTCTTTACATTAATCATAAACAAACATAGAAAAAGAAAATGTAATCCTACCACAACGCTAGACATCCGAGTAGGCAGTGGAAGCCATTCATAGGCGCTATCTAACTGCACTCTCTACTATCAAACTGAAATGTTATACAGCAATTAAAAAGGGATTACGGAGCAACACTATTGATAGTTCGGGTTGAAAGATGCTTCCCGTTATAAGCCTGATTGTTGTATATGCTGGTCCAAAGTTCTCAGACAAACCCAAACCTCTGTTTCAGCATGAGGCGTCTTATGTTTCTCCTCAGGCCAGAGGAGACACTTTGTGGTGGTGGTTTTTGCAAGTTGGATGTTAACCAAATTGTTTTTTGCATTATGAGACTTTAAAAACGTATTCTTTCTCCAGCCACACAAACCTCGTTAGCCATTTCACGTGCACTCAAGAATGCCCAGGATTCCTACAGTTTCCACCTATACTCTACATACTTGCCAATAAGTTGCCATTCATCCACAACATATGGGTGGGAGACTTGGGCCCCACCGTCCAGGTCACCCACCCAATAGAAGCCATGAATGCCAACTTCTCACCTCTTCTGGATATGGACCAGAGTCATCAGCCCCTGCCATGCACTATCCAAATGTAATCTACAGACTCCATTATGCCCTGTTCACACTCCTATTATGAGTTAAATACCCATTCGCATCTTGTCTATTCTAGGCATAAGACACAGACACTAGAATACTCTAAAGACCCTCCTAATGTGAGCTGATGGTCCTCTTCTAATGTATGCTGTAATATTAGCATTCACTGAAATGAACGTGCACATTGTTGTAATTCATATACTGTACACAGCAGAGCAGATTTAAATTTCTTCTGTGTGGGAGCTGGTAGGGGGCTCTGACCCAGATTTTTAAAAAGTATTTAGGTGCTGCTCCACTAATTTTTGCAAGGCTTAAGCAATTTAGACAAAGTCCTATTTTCAAAAGTGACTTTAGACACTGATTTGCATTGTGACTTAACTCAGTGTCACAACTAAATACAAAGTGGAATAGACTGTTAAGCATAAGGAGTTAACACATGTTGTAAGAAACCATTCAAAATGAAGTGGGCAATTAACACCTCTGCAGTCATAGGACAAAGGAGAGATGTAGGCATAATTTATGTCACTCAGGGTGTTAAAAATCCACCCACCTGAGTGACATGTCGGTGTAACATATAAGTGTTCGTGGGCACAGCACTATGTTGGCAGGAAAGCTTCTCCCACCAACACAGCTACTGCCATTCGTGGAGGGGGTTTTATTATGCTAACAGGAGACTGCTCTCCAGTCGGCATAAAGAATCTTTACCAGATGTGTCGCTGCAGCACCGTATGTATAGACCTGGCCTTAGTGGGTGACAGATTGAAGTAATGAGACATTAAATCAGTCTGTCTAGCAGCTTTATGAATTTATGCTCCCAGGCTCATCTTTTGAAGGTGTTCTGAAGGTTTCCTTTGACGATGAGGACTGAAAAGTTAGATAAAAAGTGATCATTTTGTGAAAAGTGTTTTCCCAGGTGCAATAGGGTGTTTTTGCACCCAACCAGTATTTGGGTGAAACTAGGTGATCACTATGCTCTCTAATGAGCATACACAGAAAATGATAAAAGACAAAAACACCACTTCATTTTGAATGGCTTCTTGCAACATTTGTTAATGCCTTATGTTTAACAATCTGTTCCACCTTATATCAGAGGGGTAGCCGTGTTAGTCTGAATCTGTAAAAAGCAACAGAGGATCCCGTGGCACCTTTAAGACAAACAGAAGACTACTTCTGTTAGTCTTAAAGGTGCCACAGGACCCTCTGTTGCTTTCCACCTTATAGTTAGCTGTGACACTGAGTACCTTTCTCAGACCTTAAGAAGAGCTCCGTGGAGCTGGAAAGCTTGTTTCTTCACCAACAGAAGATGGTCTAATAAAAGACGTTACCTCACCCACCTTGTCTCTCTCACGCTTAAAGTCAGTCACATACTTAAGTATCTTGCTGGTACAGAGCCTAAGCAAAGAAAAATGCCACCTCATTGTCAGTGGCAATGTCACTTAGGTCCCATCAAAGCTCAGCTTCCGGCTGAAGTGCCCCCCAAGTGAAATGTTGGAGGAATGCAAGTCTGGAAAGCATAGCTGACAAATATGCAGTTTTATAAACTACCATCTCATAAGATTGAAAAGTCAATTATTCACAACCAGACGTTTAGGAAAATGCTTCCAAAATTAATCTGTTAAGTAATACATCTATTTAGTTTTGCTAATGAAAAAATAATTGCACAAAAAAACAAACACCTTAGAATCAAAGAGCAAGATATTGTAGCCCTGAGAATAAGGTTTATGATCATATCATCACTGTTTGTTATTTCCTTTCTTAACCCCCCCATAATCCCCCCCACAACACACACTATTTCCCTCTTTTTATTTAATGGAAGCAGCTATTCAAAGTCTCTAGGTGCTTTTACAATAAATAAAATATATAAAAAGACGACGAAAATCCACAAAATCTGGAGTACAGTGCCCAACCAAACCCACCCTCACTAGAATAATATTCAAATTAATTGCAACACCCACATTTTACCATCCACAGCCCATATCCCACTCTTATCAAAGACCCAGTATGGGGTGAGGGGGGGGGGTAAAGGGAGGAGTTAGTCCAGAGTTGAGGATGCCTGAGTGAAAAATACCTAAGTGGAAAAAAAGCCCCCTCTCGTGTAAACCAAGGAACTATTATAATGTTTCCACTTCTCAACAATGGTAACATCACAGGTGGAGAGAGATGGGCTCTTATGTATTAATCCGCTGATTTCAATGGAGTTACACCAGCCTTAAACAATTAGAAATGAAATCAGAATCTTGGTTTATTTACCAATTAATAATCTGCTATAAGGTCTACTTCTTGGCGAGCAGAATGCCCTTTTTTCAATGGCAATTACATATGCAGAGGATTTTCAAAAAAGCCACAACACTTATGCCACCATTCTTTGTTTCACTATCAAGTTCATCATTATGTCATCACCCTGGGCTGTGGTAACAAAGATACATTTAAGTGTAGTTTTGCCCTTTTATAAAAATTGTCAGTTTCAACTTTAGTCCTCACCAAAACTACATATAAATTGTCGACAAACATTTTCTATGTCAACCAATAAATGTATTTATCCATGAAAGTCATTTTTATGCAGTCAGTGCATTCTTAGGCCTCACTCCAGCAAGACAGTTAAGTATGTGCTTATCTTTAAACACAAGGGTAGTCCCCACTTAAGTGAAGAGCTTTGCTGGATCAGGGCTTTAGACTGTTATGTTTTCTGAGTCTTATTTACTTCTTTAAAGTATGTAGCTGTAGCAGGGTCAAAGTTAGCACAGACAGAAATAATAACTGAAACTAACCATAAAATGCCCCAAGTCTAGTCTGTTTCAGTCACATCTCTGAACCTGTGGGGGTGCCAGATCACTACAAATAAAGAGAAGATAATCTTGCAAAGGACAGATCTTTCATTCATAAAGAGTTCCTATCTTGGTTTAAAAAACCAAGAAACTGAAGTAAAACAATGAGCTGGGAAGCAGTTCAATACAATGTATTTGTACTAACAAACACCAACGACCAGATTCCAGAGTACAGTAACTAGCGTAAATCCCGAATAATTACATTTACTTCCACATAATTATTTTAGATTTACAATGGCGTAAACAAGATCAGAATGTGGCCCAACAAGACCATTATGCATTGATGTAGTATATTGTTTTCTATTTTTTTTTCTGTAAGAAGACTCATTTGATTTTATTTATAACATTTTACTCATGGAATAGTTTCATTAATCCTTTAATATTTTTGTTTTCCAGGGATAATGACTGTGAATCATCATAGAGGTTAATCCAAAATTAATTCCACTTTTGTGTTTGTATTAACTGTAATTACATTGCAATAGTTATCTACTTGGCTAAAAGAGTAATTAAAACAAGACTGAAACTTTCTATAATATACAGGGTTTGCACCTGAAAGAATTTTTAATTAAAATATTTTTGAAGGTACTGAGATACTACAGCAAGAATGTCTAAACTAAAATAGGAATTAAAAGAAGCAATGATCAGAACAATGCTGATGGGAGGGCTCAGGCCCTGACAAGGTTTTTTTCAGGGTTCTTTGGCAGCTGCAAAGTGGCCTGGGCAATATCTTTCAACCAGCCTACAAGATAGAGCTATTTGATGCAAACTGTGGACCTGAAGGCAAAATAAAGTATTAGAACTGCTGTTCAAACATTTCAGAGAGCTAGAAAGGTCATTGTAAGCAGGGGTACTTTAGCAATATCTGAAGAAAGTGCTGAATACCAGAGATGAAAGAATACCACCTAACATAAATGAGTCTTGTTTGTGATTGGGCACTAACACCATTTCATTACAACATTTTGGTCATAAATTTTATTAAATCATTTTAAATTGTTCTCTTACTGTGTCTATTGCTGCTTTTGTTCTCTTTTTTCCTTTTTCCATTCTTTCAGCCCTCTTTTCCTTTCCCTCTATTCCTCTATCTTTCAAAAGTCTGCCATTTGCTTTTGCTTTTCCTCTACCTTCACCCCCTCACTGCTCAGCATTCTTCCTCCCTTTCTTATATTGCATTTTCTCTCTCCTTCCTCTGATCTCTCAGTTTCTTCCCATGCCTCTCACTTTCTTTCTCTCTCACTTCCACATCTCGGTCTCCATCCTCTCTCTACTTCCCACCACCTCTCTCACTTCAAATCCACTTTCCTCCTATGTGTGAGCACCAGACATCTCCTCTCCTGCTCTCTCTGCAGGGCCAAATCTACTCCCTCCTCTGAATCTCACTTTTCTGCTCCCCTTTCTTCTCCCACATCTGGTCCTTCTCCTCCACAACCCCACTTCTTCTCTTCTCTCTCCTCCTCCAACAGCCTCCCCAATCAAAGAGAGCAGCCTCTCTGACCGGAGCCTTTCCCTGGCAATAGAGTCTGACTTTATGATGATTATGACTTTACTGCAGCATGGAGCAGAAAAAAACAGCTCAGCAGCAAGAAGAAAAAATCCCAGCACATATCTCTTCAGCAACATAGGGTAGAAGAGTTTTCTCAAACTTGGTTATCTGAGGATTTCCCATTAAGGGGTCTGGAGAACACTCTCTATGATCCTGAGAATCCAAGGCTCACGATAGTGCAAATGGGAAATCTGTGAATGTAGCTGGTGACTGATCAGGCTGTGAGAAACTCGGCAAT
The DNA here is from genome assembly GCF_011386835.1 of Chrysemys picta bellii. Taxonomy (NCBI): domain Eukaryota; kingdom Metazoa; phylum Chordata; order Testudines; family Emydidae; genus Chrysemys; species Chrysemys picta. The sequence continues at coordinate 121,939,091 of NC_088793.1, forward strand.
GTTTCAGATCTCTCCTGCTCTTTATTTAAAGGAGAATTAGATGGAGTGAAACTGGGATCTAGATGGCTCCTACATCCACTTCTTGCCTTCTCCTTTCAATAAGGGTTAGGAAAGGTGAGAGCTGGGGTGGGGGCACCCTAATTCCCCACAACTCAGGCAGCTAGCAGCTATGTTAAGAGGCTCCCTACCTGCACTAACATAGGTCATGGAGCCTCAAGATCACCAAGGAGGCATCAAAGGAGGCCGAGCTTGAGACCCCCTGATCTAATCAGTCTTTTCTGTATTATATAGGGCTCTAGGAAATAACTGGAAAAATATCAAAAAACAAAAATTACTGGATGAATCAGTTTCAACTTATAGAAATGCTTTCAGATTGTTTTTTTAAGTTCCACCCAGAAAGGCATCTTTTAAAAGGCCATGTAAAAATACTGCAGGACCAAATTAATGACTTTCTGAGCACTACAATTTTCCCTAAGACTATTGTTGACATGAAACAAGTAGGAAGTAAATTAACAAGGCAATTTAGTTAAATGTTATAAAAGACAAGAACTTAACAAAGAATGCATGTATAAATCTTCTATCAAACTCCATACTGGTATGCATTGTAGTGTCTGCAACCTCCTGAGAGACTTCCTTTGTACCTGCTGGAAAAAAACTTTAGAAGAAGAGAAAATAATCCTGCAAATAAAAAATTATACAAGTAACACCTGACATCAAAATTTCTTAACACTCAATTTGCCATGTTTCAAATTCCAGTAGAGATGTCTCAGCCCTTCAAGCTTTGGAAGTAAATTCAGTTCCACATAGTTTGCTTTGTGGGGGTCTTCCCAATGAGACCTTAAAAACCAATGGCTTTATGTTCAGAGGTGCTGAGGACCAGTAGCTACCATAGACTTCAATGAGATCTGAACTTGCTCAGAACCTTTAAAAAACATCAGTCAGCCCAGATCTGTCTGCTCAATGGGAACAGTACAGATAGCACTGCACATTCTACAAAAACATTACTATTACTGTTCTATACCTCCCCTGACTCAGGTGCATTTCAGTGATGGGTGAAGCCATCTGTGCCATTGACTCTCTGCATAAGTCACTTTACCTCTCTGTATCTCAGTTTAACCACCTGTAATTAAGGATATGGGATAATAACATCTCCTTTAAATGGCTATTGTGAGACTTTAAGTAATCAGAGTTCAACACTCAGCACTGGCTTTTGGAAATTCCACTGTCAATAGCTGGAAAACTGCTTGAGAACTTCAAATTAAAAATATTGTAAGAGTGCTAAGTATTATAGGTGTAATTTGTAAAACACTTCGCAAAACTTTCTCCAAACCAAAGACATTTACATGTATTTTCTTCCTTTTTCCTACTGGCTCAGCATGATTTTAAAATACAATAAAAAAATCCATCACTCCAATTCCTTTTGTGGTGGAGACTCGGCTAGCTAAGAACAGGCATAGCTACCTTCTTCTACCATTCCTGTGTTAGGGTCACAGATGAGGGAAAGGGGATGTGGCAGAAGGAGTATAGAGTTCACTGGCTGCCTAAATGATGCCAGGACCAGAGTGGTGGAAAAGCTATCATAAAACTAGAGTTGCAGTTGGCTGCTTTTTGTCCCTCTGACCCAAGCTGCATCTGGTAGATATTTGAAATTGAAATTTGAAATTGAAATTAATGGAGATATCCCATCTCCTAGAACTGGAAGGGACCTTGAAAGGTCATTGAGTCCAGCCCCCTGCCTTCACTAGCAGGACCAAGTACTGATTTTGCCCCATCCCTAAGTGGCCCCCTCAAGGATTGAACTCACAACCCTGGGTTTAGTGGGCCAATGCTCAAACCACTGAGCTATCCCTCCCCCCCTTTGGCATAAGTGAGAAACCGAGCCATTAGATGTGATGTCATTCTGGGAAGCAAAGCCTTAAGTGCAAGACTCTTTCACATAGGGAATTTTTTTTTGTAAAGGCATTAAAACTTGTTCCTTAGTAAACACCCATAACTAGCACAGATAGTGTGCATATTCAAAAATAACAAGCTTCATTTCCAGACTATATTCAGTTCTCTGCTGCTATATAAAATTAACACACGCTCTAAAAATAGGTACTGCATTCTTTAATATTTTATTAAAAATACTGTTTTCTGTGTACACGTATATACAACATTTGTCCTTGTAACTGGAGGTTCGACCCTGCAAACTCTTACTCACACAAGTAATTCTGTGGCAATCAATGCAGGATTGGACCCTGTATACATGCACATCATTCCTGAGCACATGTTAACTGGGGAGGAATGAACAAATTTCTCAATGTTAAAAATGATCCATAAAGCTAAAAGCAGTCCAGAAATCCTGATATTCAGGAACAAGTTATAACCCTTCCAACAGAGGGAAAAAACAGTTTTCTGAAAGTATTCTGGCTCAATTAACAACATAAGTTATTTTGTAGGTTTTTCAGTAAAATATCCTGGTTTCAATTTATTTATTTATTTTTCAGTTGTGTGTGTATTCAGGCTAATACTCTTTAAATGACTTCAGAAATGTATAAACACTATAATTTCCCAAATTCATTAATAAACAATTCAGTACAGTAAAATGACTGATAATGCCTAAAAATGTTTCAGTAAAAATCCTAATGAAATTTGAACGTGATTAAAAATCGTCCTACCCATTTTCTTTTCAATCTTGTTAAAATGTAAATAGCTGTTTATTTTCTCCCCTAATTAATTCCATGGTGCCAGGATTAAGCCTTCTGAAGTAGAACTTAATAACAGAAAAAGGGAGGCTGCCAATACTAACATACGAAGATGGCCTTGAACCAAAATTCACATTCTAAATACTCCTGAATGTGGGGTGTTTGATTCAAAGCCTTCCAAATGTCTAGCTGTTCAGATTCACACCGTTATTCACGAGTATTAGCTGTGAAATTAGAATAAAACTTGGATCTGCATCTCAGAACTTGGAACTGGGCTTCTCTTATCAAACAAACTATGGTTTCCAAATCTACCTGCATCAATCTGTTCAGATCAATAAAGGGTCATAAATGTAGGCCCTGATTCTGTAAACACTTATTCACTTGCTTAACCTCAAACATGTGAGAGTAGTCCCTCCCAAACCCCACTTTCGCTTACAGGCACAATGACCAGCCACAATCTGGACCTAAATTTGTGTCCATAGAACAAGAGATGGACTAAAAGTCACGCTTTTCTGTTGCTAAAAACAAGCACATATATGATATATAAAGTAGAGTGGTGGCATGGCTAAAGTTGACAAGGTCACAAAAACACATCACAAGTGGCACTAATTGGAACCCTTGTTGGCAGTCTTATCATAGAAGCCAGTAGGCCATGCAGACTGAATATCCCCAATGGATACCTCTGTATTCAGGTCAAGTTTGAAACAGAGTGGTTGGGCAGTTTGGGAGAACTTCCTGTTGCCTTTCACATCAAGTACCTGTTCAGTGGATACACCAAGTACTTTCCAGGATACCAATCTTGCATCTTTTGCAGGCACATTTTCTTAAATAATGGGTAAAGATGGCAAAGTCAGGTGCTGCCATGGTTGCTAATCACAGACAAATTTGGAAAAAATCAATAGCTGTGCAACAGTATCAAATTTTACTGAAAACATCTTTAACTGTTCCTGATCACAGCTGATGCCTAAGTTACCCTTTTCTCCATATTCTTTCCTCTTTTTGACTTGCATGGCTATCCCACCTAACCAATCCACTCACTACTGATGTTCTTGTGTGAGGCAAAGCTAGTAAATACTCATTTTAAGTTACATAAAACAAGTAAATTGAAGAAAATTTTAATGCAACACTGATTTTTTTTAAATCAACCTCCAAACACATAAGCAGTCAAGTCATTCATGAAAAGGATGAATTTTCCAATAACTGTAGAGAAAGTATGGAACATCGCAAATGTAGCAGATGGAAATTCTTTTCAAGTCCCTTTTACAATGATATGTAGACAAATGCAAGCCGGGCTAAATGATTAGAGCTTCTTTATTTCTATGCATTCTAACTGCATCACCACTTTCTCTCCCTTTCCCTCACACACATGGTATGTAACTTGGAGATGTCCAGCACCAGCTAAACCAATCCGGGTCCATGATTTCGAAGGCTAGATGAAGTACTACAAGCTAAACTTTTCACTGACAGTGGCAGACACTAAAAATGGCTGCAAAACATTGGACTATAATTTTCATATACAAGGATAAGACAAGTTAAATTGTTCTGACCAGGGGTGAAAATAACTTCAATAACTAACTTCAATAAAATAACTAACCGGTACGCCGGAGTCCTGAGTGGGGGTGTGGCCTGAACCAGAAGAGGTGGGGCCTCAACCGGAAGAGGCAGGGCCTTTCAAGATTTAAAGCGTCGCCCGAACTCCGGCAGAGGGGCTTGGGCGGCGCTTTAAAGGGCCTGGGGCTCCCCACGGCCCTTGAAATCCCTGCCCAAGCCCGGCTGCCGAAGGTCTGGCGGTGATTTAAAGGGCCTGGGGCTCCCTGCAGCGGCTGGAGCCCTGGGCCCTTTAAATCACTGCCGGAGAAGCCAGTCCAGTTCGGCACGGCATACTGGCTCTTGCCGGCATGCCATACCGGCTTACTTTCACCTCTGGTTCTGACTTTGGGGTAGTTTTCACTACTGATCCCATTAGTCATCATTACAGCACAGTTCTACAAAGCAGCAACTTACACATTACAGTTTGTAAAAACAGATTCAGCCATTTGCATATCTCATTTGGATTTTTGGACATCTTCATTTCTGGTCTAACAATAGTTCATTTGGATATTATTCCCTTATGCTATCAAATCATTTCTGAATTATTCCAACTACATCCCAGTGTTCAGAAGACTACACTGTTGTTTTTTAGGATTTACTTGGGCTAAATTAAAATCCTTTAGGTGTAGCTTTGGAATTTTTTAAAATATATTTTTGAGTGAATTTAAGGTGCTGTGTGGCAGCATCAGAGACTAAAGTAATTGCACAATGCTAAAAACCTCACGAATTAATGTCCAACATCTAACCTCTCTTTTGTAAGCAACATAATCAATCAAGAAAAGAGTTTCCAGCATCACCTATCAAATGCCAGCATTCTGGAGGTCTCTATTAGTCAGCCATCTGGGCAGAGTACAATGCAGACAGCACCACTTGCTCTGGTGGATTAACTTCTCCAGCCCATAATCATAGAAACGTAGGGCAGGAAGTGACCTCTAGAGGCCAGCGGGGCCTGATTCCACAGGCATGCTCAGAGCACACTAAGACCCGATAGGTGTCACAAAGGACAGCCAGGGGCAAACATGTTTGTGGGAGGGTCCGTTTGTTCATCTGTGTTAGGGCACTCACCTGTGATGTGGGAGACCCAAATTCAAATCCCTGCTCTGCACATTCCAGGTGAGTGCCATAACCACTGGGCTAATAGATATTCTGGGGAGTCTCTCTTGGGTTTTTCTATAGGTCTGGGTTTTGACTACCTAAACATGCACCTAACTCCAGGGAAGGATTCACAGCTGAATATCTCAAGTGGAGGGAGGTGGCTATGTCTGGCCCATCAGTCAAGTGCTTAGGACCCAAATCAATGAGTGTTTGACTCCAAATACCTCTGAGGATCTGGGCCTATGCCCTTCCCCTTTCCTCTGCATTTCACTCACTGCTAGTTTAGGCAGCTCTCTGCTCCGCTTGCTGGTAACAGCACAGGAATCTCTCTCCCCATTGCATATATTTTTGGGTGGGCAAAGTGAAAACAAGGCAGAGAATGAGAAAACAAGGAGCACCAGCCAGGTCAAATGAACAAGGGCTTCATTAACTCTCCCACTGCTCTCTTTAAGACACAGCTTGCCCAACCTTTCACTGACACCAGCAGCAAAACAGAAGTCATGGTTTTTAAGCATGAACTGTTCTTGAGCAGTGTCTCCAATTCATTAGACACACATATGCCTCATTGCAAAATCAGGCATTAGTTTCCTGTTATTCCATCTTTTTTTTTAATCCATTGCCAGCAAGCAAGTGGCCGTGTTCACTGAGCTTTTATAGGAGTAGCTCTGTTTTGGGGGAATTGAAACTGTTCTCCAGAGTGTTTCTATAGTTCTGTTGCGTGAAAACATGAAGTAATTGTAATCAGAGAGGATGCTGAGGTAACAGCTTTTTAAGAATCAGATGCAGCAACCTCAAAAGAATAAGTTGAGCAAACTATTTTGAGGTGCTTCTTCTATCATAGATTTGTCATTTATTTAAAAACTCATCCTGCTATGTACTGAGAAAATCTGTATTTTACTGATAATTTACAGTGTGAGATAACTGAGTGAGCTCAATGATTTTTTTTTTTTTGGGTGCACCTTAGAATATAAATTAAGAGTACATTATCAGTAACTTTTAAGGGTAAAATACATTACAGAATGTTACAATTATACCAAAACCATGCTTTACAAATCCAGGAACTTCAGAGCTAAGGTTACACTTTAAGATGTTTAGATTTCTTTTATGGTCTGGAAATGTACATTTAAGGCACTTAAAAAGCATTAACAATCCAATTATGGTTAAGGCATTTTGGTGTTTATGATCCCAGATTACACAATTAAACTGATTTTTAAAACACAGTCAATTTTTTTTTTTACTTTTTCCCCTTGGGTGTGTTTTCACTAAAAAAGAGGTTACTCTTAACTCCAGTTAAGTAAATGCAAGGTAAAATCCCCTTGATGACAAGGTAGTTTGAAGTTTTCACAAGAGTTAACAGGTCCACATAAATCCTAGCTCTCCTTCCCCCCAAAGTCTTTACCTTGACATGCTAAGACATGAAAACTACAACTACCTTGTTTTTTTCCCCTAGGATTTACCTCATGTTAGCTTAACTTAAAATATCTTTTTTCACAGTGAAGACAAGGCCAACATGTCACCTCAGCAATTCAGTCACACCAATGCCACCATCAAGTCTTCTCTGCCAACTTTTGAGGGTTTACTGATGCAGAAATACACGTGCAAAACAACTATCAGCTCCCTTTATCCATCAAGTTATGTAAATTAATTTTGCTATTTTTGCCTCAGCCACTCATCTATTCCACCCGTTTTCATAACTCATAATAAACACATGGATATAGCTGATTCTGAAGCCTTGTGGCTTAGGGTCTTCTGACAATGAGCACTGCTATCAATGTTAAAAGTGTGTAGAGTGCATAGACAATCACTTAACATGCTCTCAGGTGTCCTTTTTCCAATGTTTGTTTGAGGATCTTTCATCCCATCGCCACTGGAATGGCTTCTAGTAATGAGAACAATCTTTAAGGATGCAAAAAGGTTTAAATTATAGCTCCAGTTTGCACACACTCGTGTTTTTCCCAAATGTTTATGTTTTAGTAGAAATTTTCCATGCCACTGTAGAAAAATATCTAACTACCCTTAAAAACTAGTTATAATCTTATTAATAAAAATGACTTCTGAGCATACTCATTAAGCTCTTCTAAAATCATAGCATGCTATTGAAGTCCTGCTCCCCACATTCCCTTGTTACATGCATGCACATTTTGTGCGCCATCTGTGAAGGATACAGGAGAGGCCTGTAATATTTAATTATGCCCGTCTGTTTGACTGTTATCATGTTGTTTGCTATGATTATGAGGGGTTAATTCCAGCAGGAACTGCATGTAGAAAGGAAAATGGACAATTGCTTCTGATAGCCCTATTCACCAATTCTTAATGGACAAAGCAAGTATTCACCAAGAAGTTTTACTTTTGATCATGCTGAGTTCTAACTCCCCAGCTTCGCACAGGGGAGGGGGAAATCCAGCTGGGAAACTGGAACAAAGAACTTGAGCCTCTAAAGCACAGAGGGAGAGACTGCTGAGAAGACGACTGAGCCCCAGTCCCCAAATGTGGGGTGTCTGGGATAAGCAAGGCCTACCTAAGCTTTAGATAATAAAGATATGGATATAGCCTGTTTGTTGTGTTAAAACCTTTTCTCTTGTTCTGCTTTGTTCCTACTGGTGGGAATAAACAATACTTTGTATTATAAAGACTGTTTTGGGTCACTATTCACCTACTGGTTACATCTCCCAAAGGGAAGTCTTGCGGACGCCGAACCATGCCGGAGCTGCTAAGCAATCACGGTTGGTACACACAGGATGCTGGTTTAAAAGCAGGAAAATTTCAGGATTACACCTGAGGACAGGTGAAGGCAAGAGGCCTAACTGCTGACGAGAGTGCGCTCAGAGCCTACAGACGGATACAAAGTGCAGCTAGCCCAGTAACCAAGACACAAAACCTCACAGACTCAGAGGTTGATGCAGGGACAATTTGGATGAAGCAGACTGTGAAGTGACTCAATGAAACACACGCAGCAATCTCAGAAAAGTAAAACTATATATATCAGGGAGGAGAAAACTGCATGATCTCAGGGAGACTGAAATTTTAGCATACTCTGTAAATCCCAAGCATACACTAAAAATAAACACAAATAAATAAAATGAATTTCTACCTTTTCATGTTGCAAAGATACAGCCATCATCATGTTAATCAACATGCAGCTGCTCTGTTAACCCAGCCTTGCAGAAAAGGAGTTTCTCCACCTCAATACCAGCTGCAAAGGAGAGAAGGAGAAACTCATTCCTCTCCAAACCTCTTTCACCCAAGTGACTTTCAAAGCATAACTGTGACCATGAGAAAGCCTTTATCTAAATATCAACATTAAAAAAATAATAAAGGTGCAAAACAGGAAAAGGAATTAAAGAAATGTGCTAAAATGCAACATAAAGACTGCACAGTTAAAATCAAAATACCAGGAAATGCAAATATTATTGGCAACCAACAGCAAGCCCCACTAGTCTGTACATGGCTGAAACTGCCCAGACACAGTGCTGCGTATGGACAAGCCTAGCATTCAGAGAAAGGGAGTTAGCTACTACTGCGGAGCAAGGAGGTGCAGAAGAGAGAATCCATTTGCCTCTTTGCCAAAGGGGCCCTCCCGTCCACAAGCAACCAGCTTCATAGGGGGTGTTTCCATCCACTAGCTGTTCCTGAAACTGTTTTGCTATTGAAAGCATCAAGCAGAGAACAAAGCCCTCCCTCCCCCAAAACTACCAGCCACAAATTGAACCCAACAGGGAGAAACGGAGCTGTCAGACTCTACATCAGTAGGAGAGGATCATCTGCAAGTCTCACCTATTAGGTCTCCCTTGCTTCAGAAGCCAAGAGAAGGCCAGGATTTGAGCAACCTAGGGATCTGTTCCACCAGTAAGAGATCACCTAGTGTTTCACCCTCACTCATAAGACTGAGCTTTTAAAGGAGGACGTTGTTTGGATTCCCAGAATAAACCTTTTACCTTTAGGAGCTTCTTGCAGGCAGAGACCTCCCCAGTGCACAGCTAAGCCACATGCTCACTGAACTCCCCAACCCTGCAACAACTCACTCCCAGTTCCCCCACTGTATGCTTAAAGGGACAGCTCCCATTTATCTGATATAATTTATATAGCTATTGACAAAAACACCACAACTAATATGTAAAATGATTTCTAAATATAAACAATATGAACTTGTTTCTAAAACAGCTATTCCAGGGACCTCCCATTTGCAGCTGAATATCTTTACAGTGAATAATGAGGTGGGGATATTTCACCTAGCTAATTAGGAAAGGGCTCTGGGGTAAGGAGAATCCTGTTCAGTGGGTGTCACAGCCAGGTGAGGGCACACTCGGATTCAAAGGGGTGCACTGGCGCCATACCAGCTACAAGCAACCATCTGGCCTGCAACGTCTATTTGATTATTTTATTGTTCAAAGTTACTTTTGTGCAGTCAGGCCTAGAGACCCAATACAAACTGAGCTGGCACCTGTGAACAAAATCTGGGATTGAATCCACTTGACTTTATATTCTGTGAGGCATTTCGATCTAGTTGTTAGAGGGGATGTTTTATTTGAGGGACAATCTGATTATTGTTGTAGGGTTCATTTGTTCATATATTTATCTGTTCCCCTCAATTCCTCTGACTTTTCCTTTTGCATTTACTCCTATCTTTACCCATTCCTTAATTTAATTCTATCCTTTATGCTAACAAAATTGTTCCTTTAAAATTGTTTGGTCCCCAATTCATTTTAATATTCATTATACATCCACTATGACCACCAGGACATTAATTTATTCACCTGTCCACTAGGTACGCAGAATCAAATTTAGCTCCAGCAACTAGCCAGCTATGGATTGACACCTATCATGAGCCCAAGGAGTGGAAAAAATGCAAGGTCCATTAGTCCGAAGCTGGGACACAGAGTCCCTGGGAGGAGCAAATGCACTCCACCATCCCTAGAAAGGGGCTACACACAAAATATTTTCCACATGGCATTTATCTGCTATTTCCGCCCCCTGGTTAAACCTGTAGTTAAATATTTTACTGACTGTGATGTAAATTATATCCAGTAAAACACACAAAATATTCAATATGATCAAGTCAATGCTGCTATTAGAAACTTAACTCTTGGTTTTCCTGGCTTTTTGCCCTTTAAACCGCAATCACATTTTATTACATCCACAATTGGCATTTAATAGACAATACTGGAGCATGCCTGGCTCTATCAAACATGACCCAACTGGCAAAAATAAAGGAGGACTTGGGGGGGCACTAAGATCCAGGTGGTGCCTCCGACCTCCCCCTCCAGCTATGTGGCTTTGGGGGAAAATTGCAGAGAGGAGCCAGCCAGATACTCCAGAGTGGCAGGTAGGAATAGAAGCAGTCAAAGCAGGGATCGCTTTGTTCCTTTCAGTCAAAACTGTCAACAGTTTGAGTTCCTCTGCCATGTGCCAACTGGCAGTTTACTTCACCCCCTCCCAGTCTCTTCACCTCAGCATCACACCATACCTGCCTCTCCTTACCCTGTTCTCCTCCACCCTGTCCCCCTCAACCCCCTTCCCTTCCTTTTTATTTTCCATTTAGCTGATCGCCTCCTAACTAAACCCTCCTTCCAAAATACTGTTAGAACTAACATGCCATTTGCCGCCATTGCATTGTTCATTCTGAATGTGTCTCTCTCCTGTCTATTTTGATTGTAAGCTTTTCAGGGCATGGACTACCTATTACTTTGTGTTTGTACAGTGCCCCATTCTTGATTGTCCCTTAACACTTCTTATCATAACAATCCTCCCTGTGAGCACCATCATATATAAATTGCACACACCTATTCCAATGAGGTATTCACCTGCAGGGGAAGGCAGGAAATGTTTGCACAGCCGCCAGCCCTTTGAGTCAGACCAGCAAGAGAAGCGCCTCAGTATCAGAAACTCCCCAGAGAATGTGCACATTCTATAAATCCACCAGCCTCCTAAACATGCCCTCTCTCCCAGCAGCATTACCCACTTCTGAGCTGGAAGTAGCAAAGTGTAGGCCCAAGTGGAGTGGGGCTTTGGTGTGCCTTGTAATGGTGCAATCCCGCTCTGGGCAGATTTTCCACCATCAGAGGAATCTCAGGACTGAATCAGACCCAGGGTCTTTAGTTTTAATGCTTATGGTATTTCACAATAAAACTCCCAACTGAATTGAGGAATGGCTTATAGAACAATTCTGAATATGATGCAATTCACCAAGATCCTCTCTCTGCAGATTATTTGCCACAAAGCATTGTCTCATTTAAATTCAAAAGGGGATAAGGAAAGCATCCTTCCAATTTATTGGATCTGTCTCAAAGAACACAATGGCAAGTAGCTCTTGTAACCCTGTGGTCTGAGGATCCCTTGGGGTCCGCCGACTATGTCGAAGGGGTCCACAGACGGTTTTTGTTAAGATATAACAGTGATTTTCAACCTGGGATCCATGAACTCCCAGACTATGTCTAAAATTTCCAAAGGGGGACCCCCACCTTCATTCAAAAATTTTTAGGGGTCTGCAAATGAAAAAAGGTTGAAAATTACTGTTGTAACTAAACTTGTATTCCATCTTTTATTCTCCACAAAGCTTCACTTTTCAGGGTCAGACCTAAACAAAAGTACCAACCAGAAGCATCTTCTAATGAGTAAGTATTTCAGCTTATTTAGTGAAAGACTCTTTTGAAGATAGACTTTCCGATTTTAATCTTAAGATTCTGCTCACATGCCTTCAGGTGCCTTCTGTAGGTAAAGGTCATCAAGACTAGACAAAGAGAGAGAGTCTCTAATGATGAATTAGTCCTTAATACCTTTGATTTCAACATGCTATTTTGAATTCAAGTATGTGATTATATTTCTCGAATCCTCAAGAAGTACAACAAAACTCTTCCTGGCATTAAATCATGCTTTGAAAGGCCAAGAGCCACTTCCTTCTCCTTCCTAGCCCAATGTTTCAGCAATGTAACAAAATTCAAAGAAACATATTATGACAGGTAATCATTTGCAAACACACAACTCTTTCAACATCTGCCATGTTCGGCTTCATTTTATAGCATCTGTCTTGGCAATATAAATTGTGCTTGACTTCAGAGGTGCTCTGTTCAGTACAGTGAAGAAAAACAATCATGACAACTGAAAAATAAAGCACAGTATGGGGGGGGAGCTGGAAATGTAAAAGCTGTTTGCTTTTTCCTAGCTTTCTTCTAAAAGAGTAACAAGGTTATGTTCGTTTTCTTGTCTTCTTTAAAGAGCAAAGCATTGCCACTGGAAGAAAAGTGACAACAATCACATTTTTCTGAGAGGTGCCAAACAAACTCAAGCCTTTCAACAACAACAACAAAAAATCCCCATAAACAGCTGGACAAAAAGAAAGCAATTTAGTTCAGCATACGCAGATGAATTATGTCACTAGAAATTTCCTGCTACAAGAGGTTTGTTTTTTTTTCTAAAAAACAAGAGGCTACATTGCATGCAACCCAAAAAAGCAGCAACTGAAAAATAGGCACTCAAGACTGAATTAATGGGGGGAAGACACCACATGTGGCATTACTACATCATCCTCATAAATTTTATAGTTAATTGCTTTGCCTTAGTTTCCTTTTATATACACCTTCATGTTATGCTCCAAAACGTGTAACTGTACAAATTCACTCTGGACTGAAGCTTGACAACTTAATACTCAAGGTGCTCTGGAATTTTTGTTGTTATTTTAAGATAAAAAAGAGGTCATATTTTAAATCTAATTACAGCTTACACAGGAATGTAAAAATACTGAAATGTACTGTCATTATTTGCAGTGGGTTTGTTGCATTTGTTTTTCCAAATGGCTTTGTCGGGGGAAAGAGAGGAGGGGGAACTAGAACACTAGATATGGTTCCCTACCTTGCAGTGGATAGCATACGGGCAGATGGCTGCAGGAAGATGGGGGCTCAAGCACATTAGTCCGTATATACACTATAAACTGCAGGATCGAGATCTCTATAAGCAATCAATCCTTAATAAATCTAATTGAATTTCTTTAGGTAGGGATGGGTAAATGGTTCAGTTAAAACAACAATTATTGGAAATTCAGCAAAAAACCCTGAAGCATATGTATAAAGTTAAGCCTGCACTTAAATCTGTCCCTCTTCAACAAAGCAATTGAGCATATGCTTAATTCTCATAGAATTCAGTGAGACTTAAGCACAAGGTCAAGTGCTTTGCTGAATTGGGTACAGAGAATAGGGTTACCATATCTCATAAATAAAAAAGAGGACCCTCCACGGGCCCTGACCCCGCCCATTTCCCCACCCCCTAGCCCCGCCCCCAACTCCGCCCCTTCTCCACCCTAACTCCGCCCCCTCCTCCCTCCCACTCCCAGCCAGGGGGAAAGGGCTGCCCCAGTGCTACCGGCTTCAGGGTTTGCCGGGCAGCCCCCAGACCCTGCGCCCCCAGCCGGTGCTTCCCCAGCACAGCTGGAGCCCAGGAGGGGAAGCGCCCAGCTATGAGTCTATGAGTGATTAAGTGATTTAAGAGCATAAGTCCCATGACTTTCAAGGGGAAATAGTATCTTTCAATAAAGTAGGTGCTTTTGAAAATCCCACCTTTGGTCTTTTTGGGTATCAGTTCCCTATCTCACAGGGATACTGTGAAGGTAAATACATTAAAGATTGAGTCACTCAGATACTACAGTAATGGGACCAGAGATGTACCCTAGACAAACCTTCCATATTGCCATGCCAAGAGGAAACAGCTGTTACCTTAAATCAGCCAGCTGACAGGTAAAGTTCACCTCCATGCAGTCTATTAGGGAACATTTAAACCTCACTAACTGCAACTATCCAGTATTTTTATGGGTGTCACAGGGCAGGGTTCCCTCACCCTGGATTTCTTGCTGCAAATGGCCCTCACACATACCAGGGGCAAGTTCAACACCATGTACTTTATTTACAACATATTTTGCAAGTGTTTGTTCCCCACAGCATAAGGCTTTCCCCCCAAGCCTTTACCTACTACTAAGGCGGGGAGGGGGGGGGGGTAAGAAAGGGAGAGAGTTCTCACCTCTCTGAGATCCTGGACTTCTTAGCCCTTCCTTCCAACAATCCCCACTTCCTTCTAGCTCTTTTTGTCTCTCTTTTAACCCTCCTCAGCTGCTGAGCTGTCTCTCCTTGTTGATTGGTTAATCACTTTGTAGTTAATCACTTATCTTGGCTTTTTGGTTCATGTGAGGATGCTTACCAAGTGCAGAGAGTGGTGAGTCAACTTTAGGCTACTCACAGTGTCACAATGGGATAAATGCAAAGTCCACTATAAGCCTGCTTCCAGATTTTGCAGTTCCCACCCTGTGTTTGATCTACAAAAATGAAGGAGGCAGGCTGCAATCTTTATTTATCTAAGGTTCTGATCTCATGATTGGCTCTGTAGAAGTGGACACCTGGGTAGAACCCTATTCTGGCTATGGGGTCTGTCCATATGAACTGGATTGCAGAATAGGGGCTCAAGCACACAGTCCACAAACTCACTGCAGACAGCCTATTTTTCAGTCTCATATCTGACACTTTTCCAGTAAATAAAATATAAATTACTGAATGCATAAACAGATGGATATTAAAAAAAATAACCCAAGCATGCTAGAAATGAAAACACTCATCTGAGTTATAACTCATGTGTGTAATCCCTAATATACACATTTATCTTAAAAGGACACTGTCAGGATGTTCTTCACAACTTTTCAAATATGTGTTATTAAATTCAGTGCTTGTGGAAATTGTTGGATTGACAGTTCTAGAGACTAATGTATCCACAGGGCAGATACAGCACCGAGTGCCAGTAAAAGTTTCCTCCCCACCAAACCAACAAAGTTCCTCAGATATGAACTAGAAGGCGACCTTTGGGGACAAAACAGCAGTACATCCCCCGTCGCTCATTCAACCCATGACCTCTCTTACTGAGACTGACCACTAGGGTTCCAACCACAATATCAGGTGAAAGGCAATTACTTACTCATTTCACCCTTAAAAACTCTACATTAACATCTGTTTCCTTTAGAGGAAACCCCCCCACACATACACATCTTCGTTTACATGTGTCCATCCTAGTTTGTCAATGCAAGGAAGACAGTAATGTATTCATTTTAGAAATGATTACAGTGTAGTGATTATACCCTTAGGCTTTATGGACTACTACCAGTACAACTATATTTTGTAGCTATTTTTGCAGTCATCTAAACAGTTTGCAACAAATGTAATTGAGTTGTGTCCACCCAACTGTTTTTTTCACAACACAATTTTTGCAAACTCTAACACTCTAGCTGTGTCTGTATTGCTGTGTTTTATGAAAATTTGGGCAGCTCAGCAAGGTATATAGTCTCCAGAGGACTGAGTGGCATCAGCATCACATGATGCCACGTATTGTGGCAAGACCTACTGCAAACAGAACTGGAAGGAAGGAGGACAATCCAAATAGGTTGCACAGGCACAAACCAGGCAGCCCTGTCCACACTGTAAGACATTGATTACAGGAAGACAGTGGTGCCAGATTAGGCTTCTAGCATGGACAAAATATAGTTAGCAACTATGGTTACTAGTGAGTATTATTCATGTAGTGTGCAAACATACTGTTTATAGCCAGCCATGTTACAAAGGGTTACAAACTTGGTTAAAAGAGGTACTGTTGATGGGACCTGTAAAGAGCTTTCAGTGACCAAGTAATGTTGAGAGACTAAGAGAGAAATATAATTCTGGTTCCCTAAGTACCAAAACAGAAATATACCAATTATATTTGCATGATTGGCATTGATTTGAGGACTTTAACCTGAAAATACGTCAGTCTCAAGGATTTAAATAATACAGCAAGTACAAGCAAAACAAAGAAAGGTCACTTCTAGTGAGTACAAAAAGGCAAATTTGTATTTAAGGATTGGAAAGAAGTGGGGAATCACAAAGTTAAAAAAGGGAAAGGGAACAATTCCATGTAGTGCTGCTGCCAATGATGCAAGAATTCTGATTTTAAAAATTGGTAGCAGGTAACTACTGCTTTCAGTTCTCATCACTCAGAGAATCACACTATCCAGTACAGCTATTCAAATGCGGCAAAAACTTTTCCCCAAAACATTTGTTAAAATTCCAAATGACTATTTGGTTTGATCATGTTCACACTCCTTTTTTATTCCCTACTTGCAAATGCTTTTGTGCAGAAATTTTTCTTTGTACAAATGTTTGAGGAACAGCTGTAGTTCCCATCAATGTCTGTCAGATATGGACACAGAAGCAATGAGACACAAACACCAAAATATGCCTAAATGCAGACCCTTCAACTTAACTTAATAATTTATACCCAAGTTGGATAATCACTAAGTAGGGCTCCTCCAATGCAGACCTCAACTGGTATCAATGACTCTTGATTTAATACAAGTCTGAGGGTGGGTGTGAATGCCATGCTGCCTCTACACCTTCAGGCCTGCCAAGAGAGCTTGATTGGATGCCAGAGTCCTGATTCAGGAAGCCTACCCAACAGCTCTCATATTTTTCTCTCATATCTCACATCTCAGATATCCTTTAGCAGGTCCAATGGCTAATACTATGCCCACATATCCAGACATCTAGACATGTATCTCTGGATTCATATTCACTACTCATCATTCATTATTATTATCTTTAAGCCAGGAGTTTCAATCAATCAAGAAGGAAAACAATACCATGTGACTTAGATGACCAGTCTCACACCATAAATAACAAATTGTGGGCATGCAAAGTGAATAACTCCTACGTTGAACACTGCCCATCCAGACTACCCTGCTAATACTTATGAATAACTAACATATTTACAAAAATCAGGATTGTTTTGTGAATGAAACTTGGGCACAGAAAATGGGCTTGATTTGACCCACTTTATTGTACATAGAATGATGCTGGGGTAAATCAGGTTCATATAGCAACTTTGGATATTCTGCAGCAAGTTAGCTCCAATGTTGACTGCCATCGGGCAAACAGGTGCACTATCACTTCATTCTTCAATCCCCAAGGGCACCTTCTTAAAAGAGACATTTCATGCTTAGTCGAACTTTGGAAACATGATTTAAACATATGTCAGTTCTTCTATGTATTTGCAGCTTTTTTTCTTACTTCCCAAAGTAGTGTTCAGATGAAGATAAATGAATTTTAACAGAAGTTTTCAATCTGTGGATCAGACCTGTAGAGCAAATTTCTTAAGGATCCTTGGAAACCTCAGTTGCACTTAGTTAGGAGAGATTTTAATTTTGGATAATTTAAAAACTGACTTACTTTGACTGACATTTAAACATGTTATTTATTTGTAGCAGGTGTTTTTTTCCTATTTGTAACATGAATTTGCCCGTTAGCTTCCAAGAATGACCTTTCCTCTGCCTCTTTGATTGTGGTATAGGCAATGTCATCCCCTCAAGGACGGAATTCATCATAGGCAACTGACCAAAAGAAAGGTCCTAGGGCTTTTAACCATTCCTTTGTTTTTTTGACATTTCAACCTGAGCTCTCTTCTTCCTTGAATTAACTGCCACAATCACTGCACGATATTGTCTCCAAAAGGGTGATGCTGATCTGTAAGCACCTGCCAGAGATATGTGGAGATATAATTTATGGTACATCCTCCCCGAGTGTGGGCAGTTGTTCTGGGCCTAATTCCTTAAACCAAACCACTGAGATTCTATAATAAAAATCAAGCAATGCCACAGCAACAATTGTTGGCTGAGGATGTTAAGAAGGCATCTTATTTTGAGGATTTGGCCTTTTAAGACCACTGTGTATATTTCTGTAAGCTTCTACTGTGAATATCATTTGGGTCATTTATCCTATATTAACTGGTACATTTTTAGAACTGAGCACAGTAGTAAGTTTATTTACATTATTAAAATATCACCAACACATTTCATGCCCTGTCACATTGCAAAATCATTCGTACTGTATAATGAAACAGTCCCATTCATCAAGATAATATGGGTAGAATCCACACACTTGGGAAGCCCTGGTGGAGAGCAGCCTTTTGCCCCAATTAAGTAAAATTTCAGATTAACATAGGATGCCTTTTCAATATGACCACTACTGCCCTGGGAACTGCACAACTGGGGCAGTAAGCGGTCACTTTACTGGACCGACCCGTGGAGCTGAGAGGAGGCATTATCTACACGGATAGGGATTCAATCTGCTGGTGGCAGGGTCAGCTTGAGTTGTCTGGCATGGTGGCCAACACATGCAGGATACACAGAAGGAGCAAGCCAGCAGCCAAGAGTGATGAAGCTCTATATATGTTATCAAGCACTGTCTGCATATATCACAGCTAATGAGGGAATGAAAACTTATGAGAGCAAATGGAAAGAACCAGCATGAAAATGACACACACACACACACACACACACACACACACCAACACCTAAGTACCACTAACTTCCTTGAAGGTGTCCCAATTAAGTGGAATTGCCAATCCTATTAAGCAGAAGTCATAGCCATTAAGTACTGTACCTTTAGGTTCAAACTGGTTCTCTGGGAGATGTTCCGATTAAGGGAGTTGTCTGGATTTACTGATTAAATGCATCCCAATTAAGTGGAATGCATGGCCCTAGACTTCACACACAGCCTGGGGTTTAAAATACGATCCCAAAAGTTGGAAAGGTTTCTCAAACTTCAGACTTCACTACAGATTCCACTTTCTTACCATTATATATAAAATGTGGAAGGAAGAAAAAAAGGCAGCAAAAAGCTGACAAACTTGTGTTTGACATTCTAGTTTTGCATTATGAGAAAGATTGTGATGTTCCACATTTGTGTCCATGTCCTGCTTATGACACGTAAATTATAAACAAGCTGAATGACCCAGGAGGGGGGCACAAGCTAGAGGGAAGAAATGGGAAATACTGATTTGTGCCATCAGACAGACATCAAACTATGGCAGTCACACGTAATAAGCAACATATGATTCGATTTTGACTGCAATTTCATGGGTTCTCTCTCTAAGAGGGCTCATTGGTTTTGATTGTTTTTTTCAGGATAATTTGACAAAATTAGCCTTTTCTGTCTCTTCTTTTTGTTGTTATTTTGCACAACACTTTAGGAAAAAAGGGAACTGGCAAAATGGTACTGATCTTATTGAAGTCAATGATATCCAATCAAATCTTAACAAAACATAATTCATTTGAGCTGAAGACAAATGTAACATCCCACACTATGATGTGATGTCCTGCGACTCAAATCAACACTAAATTTAACTTGAATGCTCATTTTTATCTAAACGACTTGAGTCAAGATAATGAGACAAAACAGCTTTAATTCTTCAGCTCAGCTTGCATTCTCCATCAATGTCTAGTATTCTTTTCCCCTTCCCTCTCCCCATGCAGTATATAGCAATGGTAACTTCTCCATCGGGATGCTGAAGCTGTACCGTCCACGTTAATACTGACCTAGCTTTCCAAACATCAACTCTGTGGGGAAGCGGGGGAAAGCATAAGAAACTAGTGCTTCTGATCATGACTGCTCTAACTTGCCATCTGATTGTATCTCCATTTTTCCACAATGCAGACAAGTTTCACATCTTTTGCACTGCTGCATGAAGTGTATCTACATACCAGAACATGCACATCAGTCATTGCTTATCAGGAGGGGGGTACTGTCCCATTTTTATAGTACATTGCTACAAACATTTCCTCCATCATACATACCATATGGGAGCAGATGGCCTTCAGAATTGGCCAATTGCAAAACAATTTTAACAAGTTAGTTATCTAAGGACAAATTGACTCAAATTTTGAATCCATAATGTTAATTTATCTCAAAGAGCTCCCCCTTGAATTTAAATTCTCTCTAGAAGTAACCCAGACTAGTTACTGGACAGAGTATCAGACAAAGCTAATATCTAATTTCATCTAGAAGAGCAACAGGTGGAATAGAACAGTCTTATGCCTGAAATCTCAGCAAAGTTCATAATAAAGTGCATACAACTCAAAAGGGTAGACTGGAATGGTCTCAAAGGATGAGACATCCACTACAGCTTCAATTCTCCAGAAAATGTTCTCTTCATCTAATTTGAAGGAAAAAAATTTAAGGTACACAGCAGAAGCCATGTACAGAACTATAAACCCAAAACTCAGTAAGCACTCTAGCAAACCTCTAACAAGAAAAAGGCAGAGGGAATGCATAAAGACTCAATTAAAGGAGGGGAAAAAAACCACAATTCACATCTGATTAGAAAACAATATTTAACAAAAGATTAAGAAGAGTTGGAAAGTCTACAAAGCACTAGAGACTTTTTTGTTTAATTGTTCACCGATTCTAAGAATATATATAATTTTTCAGAAAAGGAAATTTCCCTTTGTGAACTGTGGTTTTCCTTTTACTAGAATTATATATGGTGTAATATATCTATAGATCTAGATATAATACAGAGAGAGAGAGAGAGAGAGAAAGAGATTTTTTACACCACGGTAAGTTTGGAGAGTGTTTTATTCTGTTACTGAGATTATTGGGCAAAAAAGGGTCTGACATGGGGTGCGAAATTTCTGAAAGGACCCAATTTTAATTCCTAAACTAATTACTGGATTTATTTGTAAATTCTCAGAAAATTCATTCTGAGATGAAAGAGTAAGTGCTGTAATTTTGGGGAGGATACACTGTATTTTTCATATAAAATGAAGAGAATGAACCCTAGCATTGAATCTCAATTCAGTCTTAACTGTGAAGTCACTACACGTGCCTCCATAATAACAGAGTTAAATATATAAAAATTGCCAGCAAAACAGTTCTATGGAAAGTTACCCTTTTCCAATACATCAGTTTAAATAAAAAAAAAAAAAAACTTCGGAGAACACTGGAATTGGTTAAGAATTGCCCTGAAACTGAATGAGAGACCAGTGATGAGTTCAGGAAGACTAGTATGTGCAATATTCTGCAACAAGGTCAACTCAAATTATAATCAACCCATCAGTCTCACTTGAGAACTCAGTGGGCAAGTACAAAATGTGGTCATCCAGGACGCCATTGAGAAGCATCCCTAGAATGTTCCCATTGTAAGTTTTGTGGGGCTGAGAAGATTGCAGAGGAGAGGCGAGGCTCTCATTTTCTAGGAGCAGGGAGAACATAATCTGCTTAAAGCATAAGCACAGTCATTGATTTAGGGCCTGATGTAAAGCCCACTGCAGTCAGTGGAAAGATTGCCGTCTGTTTTTTGGTTGTTGGATGGGGGGCTAAGGCTATGGCCCAGATTTTTAAAGGTATATAGGCATTATTGTGTTCAGTTTTCAAGACTGAAATGATTTAGGAGCCTAAATATCAATTTCAAAAGAATCTTAGACTCATAGGAACGTAAATCCCATCAACTGTCAATGGGGTTTTGGCTCCTAAACACCGTAAACCCTTTTGAAAATGAGACCTAGGTTCCTAAATCAGTTAGGATGATAGCATGGCCTGCTGAACAAAGCAACACTTAAAATACCTTTACAAAATTGGTGCCTAGGTTACTAGCAATATTGTTTTCTCAAATAAAGCTTCCTCTCAGGGACACTAAGTTTAGAATCAATGTAGAGGGGAGAATATAATTATGAATTAAAAATTATGTTAGAGGTAATTTAAAATCTCACAAGACCAATTCAAATGAGTCAATATCACAGCCTTAAGAAAATAAAAGCCATGTTAGCATACCCTGTGGTTGGGTTTGTTGGGAGAAGATGGACCCCACTCTCCAATGCCAACATACCTGCTGCCACCCAATCATACACAAAATAATTTAAACAAGATACTCTTGGCAAAAACAAAAACACAACACAATCACATTACTTTGTTCCATGAAAGAAGCAATGTAGGCATCTTCTCGAAGAACTTTACAAAGGGGAGGGGAAAGTAGTATTATGACCCCTAATTTATGGATGGGCAAACTAAACCAGAGACAGGTTAAAGTCAGTGGCAGAATGGGGAATAGAATCCAGATGTCCTGACTCCCATTCCATGGCTCTGAAGACCAGGGGCAGGGCCGGCTCCAGGCACCAGCCGAGCAAGCTTGTGCTTGGGGCAGCAGATTGTATGAGGCGGCATTCCGCCCAATCCTAGGGTGGCACGGCCGCTTTTTTTTTTTTTTTTTTTGTTCCGCTCTGGCCGCCCTGCAGCGCAGGAAGTCCCCCTGCACCCTGGCTCTGGCCGCACTGCAGGTTTTTTTTTTTTGCCGTTTTTTGCCGCCCCGTTTTTGTTGTTGTTGTTGCTTGGGGCGGTAAAAAAGCCAGAGCCGGCCTTGACCAGGGGATGCTGTAATCCTACAGCATATACATACAATAGACTAGATATTAAAGAGCCCAAATATCTGAGTAGCCTCTGGATGGATCTAATGTGTTCCATTACTTGGCTCTAATGTTTAAATGAAGTGCCAAGTATTCATGCCATCATATCATATGGGAGTGTGTCTGCAATGAAAGATTATTATTTAAGAAACTATATGAGGAATATCTTCTAAATGAACTCTGTTAAGGATGGCTCCCCAAAATCATTTTCAGTAGACTGACAATCTTTCTAATTCTAGTTTTAAAGCTTTCTCTGCAGTGGGCTTTGCTCTTCTGGAATTTCTACTTGTAAGTTATTCAATCTTTCATCAGCTGCCAGCCTCAAAACTGTGTTGTGATTTTGTGATTAGGTGTAATAAACTATTATCTTATTCTCGACATTGTGTAACACAGAAAGATGAAACTTAGATGACTAACATGATGCATTATTGAACATGCAAAATTAAAAGGGAATACAGTTAGGGATGACATCCATCTAGATGATGGATGCTCTCAGGTTTCTTGTTTTTAAATCATGAATCTAGTTTTTGGTCTGTCTATACTTCCTGCTCAGAAGATTTTTACATGTTTATTTCCAGCAAGCTGGCAGCTCCTTCCATCATGATGACCTCTGATATTTGAAGTCTGTCCCCATATCCCTCTCCTGTTTCTGATATAGAAAGCAGATAATGCACATGGGAAAAGGGCAGGCTTTTAACTTTAGAGGTCACTGTGATCACAGGAGCTGGCAATCCAGAAGAAATTGTCTGAAAAAAAAATTCCTTTAGAGGAGCTTCCCCTACTGTGACAGTAAAAATCTTCAGACAGGAGCAATGGAAATGAATTCCTTCATTTAGGAACAATTCCAGCCTCAAAACCCATCTGTGATGGCAGGAAAATCAGGAGGTGGCCCAGGAGGGAATCTTACATACAGGACAAAGCATGTATTCGGCAACAATAAAATCTCTCTCCAGAGTCTGTAGTTTCCATTTTAGGTTAACTAAAAAAAAAATTACAGTAATATCAGACCCTTATAACCAAGCCAAAGTAAGCTTTATTTATCCTGAATACTTTTATTATATACCAACTAAGTGAGGAATATCATATTCGACTGAGCAAACACAGTAAGCTACACTACAGCACTCTAATAATTTTCTTTGTTATATTCATAACATAGTCATGATATCCAGGTACTGAGAAAAGTGTGATAATGTCCAGAACTTTGAGAAGTCGGTAACTTCTTAATAAGTTATTTCTTAATAATGAACAACAGGTCCAGCCTTGACATTCAATGTTAAAGATGTGGTATAATATCTCAAGAAAGCTTACTCTCTCTATAAATTTGGAAGATTTATGAACTTTGTAATGTGGGATGAAAACAGGCTGAAGGACCATTCACAAATGGAAATGACAGTAACAACATTTTTAATTGTAGAGAGGGTACTACATGAAACCGTGTTAGCCTTGATCTTATTTAAATCTTCGTTATGCTTTCAAAGAGGGAGTATATTGCATGATAGTGAAATATTACACTAGAAGAAATTGGAAACACCAGTAAAGACAGAGCATAATAATAAGAAACACGGGCAGAAAAACAACAAAATGTGATTCATCTTGGAAAAAAATAAAGCTAACATTTCTAGGAGAATATAATCTGACATGTATTCAGTGACAAAGAGGAGCTTGGAAAGTAGTAATGCTGAAAAGAGATTCTAGGCCGACATTGGACAACAGATTTGAAATTAGTATGTAATGGGATATGACCACAAAAAAGATCAATGCAAGTTTGAGATGCATACACAAAAGATACGTTTTTTTCCACAAGAGAGGAAGGTAAAATTCCCTTTCTATATGGTTCTGGTATGACCAACCTTGTGTTTAATTCTGGGCACCTTGTTACCAGAAAGGTATTGACATACATGTATAACATTACCTAAATGTCGATTAAGGTAATAAA
Source organism: Chrysemys picta bellii (assembly GCF_011386835.1). NCBI lineage: Eukaryota > Metazoa > Chordata > Testudines > Emydidae > Chrysemys > Chrysemys picta. The sequence goes on from NC_088793.1 coordinate 121,963,629, forward strand.
AGTCTACATATATTTTAAGGATGTAAATGCCAAGGAAGAAGAACAATAATTTAGTATACTAAAAAGGAATATAAATTGGAGCAATATGATAAAATTCAACAAGGGGAAAAATCAGACTATAAATAAACAGTTTTCTGATATTTAGATTTTATATTCATCACAATAAAGTCTGACCACTTCACAAACATTAATACATTCAAAATACCCTAGTGAGTTAGGGAAGTATTACTGCTCCCATTTTACTGATAGGGAACCTGGGCACAAAGGCCCCAATTTAGCAAAGTATTTAAACATTTTAAGCACATGAGAAGTCCCTTTGATTTAATGGGACTGCTCACATGCTTAAAGGTAAGCATATGCTTAAGTATTTTTCTGAATCAGGACCAGAGAGATTGAATGATTGTTCACAATCATACAGGAAATCTCTGGCAGAGCCAAAAATTAAACCAAAATCTCCTGAGTCCTAGTTAAGTGCCGTAACCACAAGAGCCTATCTCTCAAGGGGAGCTGTAGAAGCCACAAACATGTTTAAAAGGTAGAGAGAATAAAATACACAAGGCTGAACAATCCAGCATTAAGAGGGAGATGGTCTAGGTGACCTAGTAGATCTTTTCCATCTCCAGGTTCTATGATTCTATATTTAGAATACTAACCCAAAGAAAACAGTGCTCTATAGTGCACCCCCGATGGTGTCCACAAGCTTGGAAAAAGACAAGATAGGCAAAACAAAGCATATGATCTACTGACATGCTTCTGAATACCTTACAGCATACCTTGTGTATCTCCTTGGAATTTGTGTACTGGGTACTCTGCTATTCAGTAAACCAGCCCAGGATAGAGTGAAAAGGATGTAATCCTTTCCTACATTATTACTCTGAAAAATCATAAAGAATATTCAAGTTGGTTTAAAAAAACATGTAAACAACTGTATATTTTAAAATGCTAAAATTCAACCACCATCTGTTAAGCCTTTAAGCCAGCTTTCATTAAAGCCATCACCTCTTCATGAGTCACTACAGGGAGCTATCATTAACATTAGCTATGATTAATGAAGATGTTGCCAATTGCAATTATTACACTCTAAAGTTTAAGAATACTCTGGCAATATCACAATTTAGATTAGACTATATTACAACACCCTAGCATCCCTGAAGGGTCTGCATTTGTTGGTGAAGAAAGATGGGGCCAAGTGCACAAGCTCTAGAAAAGCCTATGACAATCATTGCAAAGAAGACAGTGATCCACTGAAACATTGAGATTTTGGAACAGGGAACTTCATCTCATCCCTAAGTAAACCCACCCCAAAACTATTATAATAATTAAATAAAATCAATCATCATCATCATCATCATGTTACATGGCATTTGCTGCCATCACATTGTTCACTCTGCTGGATGTTCTATTGCTTCCCTGACCCTATCTCTCTCTCTTGTCTACTTACTGTAAACTCTCCAGGGAGACACTGTGAGCTACTCGGTGTTTGTACATAGAGCACAATGGGGCCTCATTTTTGTTTGGCTCTTAGGCACTACCATAATAAACAGGATTAATAACTCAGGGTTCAGGTGATGTATGAAAGTTCTAGTTAATTCTTATTTTTCCCTGAACCAGTTCCCTCATCTCTAATGTTTTCACACAAAGAAAACATAACTTGAATTGCCAGTCTTAATTCAAAGACAAGTGTAAAGAGTACACATCAAGGGCCAAATTGTGCTCTGAATTATAACAGTTTGAATCCACAATGAACCAAATTCTGAGCAATTTATACTGCAACTCTGTTGGGGAGTGAGGGAAGGCTTTTCAAGGTCTTCCTCATCTCTCCCTTCCCATTTCACACATTTGATACATTTGTTTACTGAACGTGCAGCACGGAGACAGAGGAAGGATATTACAGTCTTAATCAATATACAGTATAGTACTTATAGCAACTCAGCAAAAATTAATTATATATTATAATGCATTTGCCAGACGCTTCTTGATGCATAAATAGTTTCACAAGTGGCTGTACACTGCTATGTCAGAAGATAAAATTGTGTTACAGTCAAGACAACAAAGACATTAAATAAAAATCAGAATATTAGTGATGATAGGGAGGTAATCAGATTTTCTCTAGCTACATGAAAAGCCAAATAATGTGGGTCTCAGTGTTTGAATTCTTTGATGGGGCAAAAAAAAATGTATTTTTTTCTGGTTTCCCCCCAACCGCAGCCCTCTCCCCTAGCCAGTAGAAAAGCTACATAAAGGTTCACCCTGAAATAAAATATTAAAGTTAAAAACAACCAATAAAACCATTTCTCATGAACTATTTCCCGTGGAAATATTCTCCCTCGTCTTACCTTGGGGTCCACCCAGAACATGTGGTCCAACCGCAGCCAACGCTGCCTGAAGCCTCAATAAATCAATGAAATATTTTTTAAAATGTAAAATCGGTGTGATGTATGTTCGGTGTATGTCTTCAGGGGCCAGAACCTCTTAGGGCAGTGGGTCTCAAACTTTTTTACTGGCGACCCCTTTCACATCGCAAGCCTCCGAGTGCGACCCCCCCTAATAAATTAAACACCCTTTTAAATATATTTAACACCATTATAAATGCTGGAGGCAAGCAGGGTTTGGGGTGGAAGTTGACAGCTCGCGACTCCCCCAGTTTGAGAATCCCTGTTTTAGGGGGACACCCAAAAACAGGTTAGAATATGAAGGCCTCCATAAAAGGGGAAATCATGACTTGGACCCTATGAACACTCAAAAACACCTTTATTTATTTATTTTATTTATTTTAAGTACATTTTGTTACAATTGGGACCTAATATTTGTCCGCTGGACAGGGGATGGCTGAATACAGGGAAACAATTACAAACTAAATGAACTAATAACTGTACTTAGCATTTTTTCTCCTTTATGTTGTTGTCAAGTACACTAGTAAGGAGCATTTTGTTGCGGCCAAGCATTACTGTGAAAGTAACAAAAGTGCCCACAAAGCATACTTAAAAAAAAATTGTTTATGCTGTTTTGCTCTGAGGCTTTCTAAAAAGAAGTCTATACCAAGTAAGCAAAGCTCAAACTTTCATTCCCTGTTACTGTAAATACAATAAATACATAATAAAGCCCTAAAAATATAGGATTGCCAATCCTCCAGGATTGGCCTGGAGTCTCCTGGAATCGGCATCAATCTCCTGGTGACTATTGAAAGCAATCTGGGAGATTTTAATAGTATATTTTAAGAAAATGACATTATGTCATGTTGGAAAAAAGAATCTCCTGAAATAGCTTCAGTCAGAGTTGGCAACCCTATAAATGGAAATTTCCATTACTTGCATCTGAAGAAGTGAGGTTCTTACCCACGAAAGCTTATGCTCCCAATACTTCTGTTAGTCTTAAAGGTGCCACAGGACCCTCTGTTGCTTTTTTAGTCAAATTGAAGTTATTGAACATGATCACATGCTCCCGCGTCTTAATCCCCTGACACCTAGCCCACCATCAGCACCTCTCAAAACTCCCTTTACTCGAAAATTCCTATCCTTCAGTATTTTAGGAATCAGCAGGGGGATATGGTGCAAAAAGCCCTCCCCTCATCACTTACCCAAGCACTGCTGGAAGGAGTGGCAGTCCTGGCCCTCTCTCAGCCAAAGAACAGTTCCAAGTTAACATCTACAACAGTGCTAACCTCCCTAACAGAGGTAGGCAGAAGGTGACGTCATGGCTCAGCTACCCCTCTGCAGTGTGCATTCTTCCTTGTGCTCTTCCTGGAGGCACTGTACACATGGAAGCACAATGCCTCCTGCTGCCCCTATTGCAGGTGTGGCTTAATGCAGAGGAGTAGGACACAACTGAGACTGTAATGACTGTAGACACATCAGTGACAATGTAAATAGAAGTAATCCCCCAGTCCCTCCAATCCATTTCTCATAGTTTTCTATTTACTCTGGGTTTCTGTCTCAGTTGACTCACTGTCAGTGAAACTTCAGTTTTGTAGTTAGTTCCTTAATTTAAAAGGGACACTGTGAAGATAATGGTAAAATATTTGAGAAGTTTTCCTAACCTGACATATACATATAAAGCTTTAAATCCAATTTATTTTCACCAATGTTGCTGTTTGTTTACACTCTGCATTTTGCTTAGCTTGTTCAATAAAGTGAGGCTAGCTCGTTTCATGTTTTGAGTCTAATGTACGAATACAATGTTGGATTTTTAAGACTACAGTGGAATATTTAAACGCATTCCACTATTGCACCTTTTATTTATATTTTAAAATTATCATGTCAACATTTCTCATCATATTACATATAAAGGTCTATCATCTTTTTTTAACCACCTAGCTTTTGAGCTAAAACTATTTTTGTCTCTTTTAATATTTTAGCTAGAATTTGTGTTAGCAGTTATGAAGTTTTCATAAGCATATTAGAGTTAACCTTAAAGAAGGAGTTTCATATTAGTGCAATCATCAGAACAAACACATCTTTACACAACGTCATTTATTTTAACAGGCACTTTCTGCATATTCCTTGTTATCATTAGAAATATTTGTGTCTGAATGGCAGTTTCTCCTCTTCATCATCTACTTTGTGCTTCTAATTGAAGCTACAGAGAATTCCAAGTCCGGCATTTGTGATGCTGCATGGCATAGAATTGAACACACTGTCAAAAACACACTATTATGACTTCACTGCAAGATCAGGTGGGAAGCCAGATGGGCCGTTAGATAACTATTCATCTATACAGCCCCCCATCACTGTTGATCCCTAACATCTCCCAAGCACTGAAGATGGAAACAACTATCTTCCACTCTCTTTCTTCCTTCTTAATTTGAGGAAAATAGCTTGCCCTGGTGAGTGTACAAGAGAAAAATGTCCCATGGGAAAGCTAAATCAAATAAATTAGTGTTTCACCTACAGCTGAGTGAAATTCTTCGTCTGAAACTTTTTATCGTGGAAAAATGCAAATTTGGGTCAACCAAAACATTTCACAAATTCATGTCAATTTCACTGAATTGTTTTGGTAAAAAAAAAAAATCCAAAAAATTTAAACATTTAATTCTGACATTTTTGAAACAAAACACTTTCATTTTAAATGACTTTTCATTTACAAATTTCCTTCAATTTAATTGAAAAAAGGTATATAAAATGACATGGGATGTTTCAGAACTGCCAGCAAGCCAAAAAAAAACTCAGTTATTCACACCGCTCTAATTTCATTTAGTTCTGAAAACGGTTAATTTTGTGGTCATTTTTATCTCTTGCAGGAGTGAGTTTCCTATTCTAGCTTCAGTGCAATGTAGCTATCCTTGAGGATGTGGTCACAGAGACAACTGTACTTACAGTATGGGCAATCCAATGGAAGGCTTTACAAATCTAAGAGAGACATTGACCTGAACAGGCTGTTTAATAGGAAGTCAGGGCAGAGTGAAGCATTCGGCTGATGGGTTTGCTGTTAGATGGGTTACTAATAGATGGATTGAACCCTTAACTGCTACTTAGTTCCCACACCCAGGACGTTTAGCTAATATTAGGCATTGGTGGGGTGGAGAGGAAAGTGCATCTCTGTCTCTTGGGTGCTTCCTAAAAGTGGCAGGAAGTTATGTGCAGCCCCAAACAATCATTTGATAACTAGCAACAATCAAAAAGAGCAAAAGAAAAGTGAAGAGGTGTGGTTAAGTCTGAAAGGCATTTTAATGCTTTCCAAACTGTGGAAGACTCTTGCTAAGTTTACCGTAGTTTCCTAGGTTATAAAAGCAGAAGGAGGTATTGTGATCATCTAGTCTGACCTCCTCCATAATATGGGCCAGAGGACTTCCTGGTTTACTTTCAGTTTGAACTACAGTGTTTAGAAAAACATAACCATAGAATATCAGAGTTGGAAGGGACCACAGGAGGTCATCTAGTCCAGCCGCCTGCTCAAAGCAGGACCAATCCCCAACTAAATCATCCCAGCCTGACCTTAAAATCCTGTAAGGAAGGAGATTCCACCACCTCCCTAGGTAACCCATTCCAGTGCTTCACCACCCTCCTACTGAAAAAGTTTTTCTTAATATCCAAACTAAACCTCCCCCACTGCAACTTGAGACCATTACTCCTTGTTATGTCACCTGGTACTACTGAGAACAGTCTAGATCCATCCTCTTTGGAACCCCCTTTCAGGTATTTTAAAGCATCTATCAAATCCCCCCTCATTCTTCTCTTCTGCAGACTAAATAATCCCAGTCCCCTCAGCCTCTCCTCATAAATCATGTGCTCCAGCCCCCTAATAATTTTTGTTCCCCTCTGCTGGACTGTTTCCAATTTTTCCACATCCTTCTTGTAATGTGGGCCCCAAAACTGGACACAGTACTCCAGATGAGGCCTCCTCAATGCCGAATAGAAGGGAATGATCACGTCCCTCCATCTGTTGGCAGTGCTCCTACTTATACAGCCCAAAATGCCGTTAGCCTTCTTGGCAACAAGGAACAGAGAGTCCTGTGGCACCTTTAAGACTAAGAGATGTATTGGAGCACAAGCTTTCGTGGGTGAATGCCCACTTCGTCGGATGCATGTCATCCGACGAAGTGGACATTCACCCACGAAAGCTTATGCTCCAATACATCTCTTAGTCTTAAAGGTGCCACAGGACTCTCTGTTGCTTTTTACAGATCCAGACTAACACGGCTACCCCTCTGATACTTGGCAACAAGGGCGCACTGTTGGTTCATATCCAGCTTCTCGTCCACGGTAACCCCTAGGTCCTTTTCTGCAGAACTGCTGCCTAGCCACTCGGTCCCTAGTCTGTAGCAGTGCATGGGATTCTTACGTCCTAAGTGCAGGACTCTGCACTTGTCCTTGTTGAACCTCATCAGATTTTTTTTGTCCCAATCCTCTAATTTGTCTAGGTCCCTCTGTATCCTATCCCTACCCTACAGTGTATCTACCACTCCTCCCAGTTTAGTGTCATCTGCCAACTTGCTGAGGGTGCAATCCATGCCATCATCCAGATCATTAATGAAGATATTGAACAAAACCAGCCCCAGGACTGACCCTTGGGGCACTCTGCTTGATACCAGGTGCCAACTAGACATGGAGCCATTGATCATTACCCATTGAGCCCGATGATCTAGTCAGCTTTCTAGCCACTTATATAATCTTGATTTTAAAATGTCCTGTGAAGGATAATCCACCACAAACCTTGGTAAGTAGTATAATAGTAAAAAAGAAAAGGAGGAAAAACTGCTGAAACTCTGTGGTAAACAATATTCATCTTTATTCCTCGTTAATCAAATTCAGTGTTTAAACTGCCACCAGCCCCCATAGCATGTTTCTAATGACTATTACTTTAGACTACATACCCTGCTGTTTTCTGTAGCCAAAATATCTCTCTTAAAATCCATCACCACTAGCAGATATGCAGGCACCATTAATGACTTAGCTTCAGGCTGAGAGAAGTGGGGTGGAGGGAAAGGAGGAAAGCAGGTAACTCCTTCAATAGAGTGATAAAATTCTGAAATCATGCTTCACCTGACTACACAAATACTACTAGGAATATTTTTAATGGTTTTAAACAAGGCAAAAATCCAGAAAAGGATCACAACACATTGTGCTGCCCTAGGCAGCTCTATAAACCAGTACACAACCTTCAGAAAAGACAATTCAGTCCAATAGAGCTGTCACTATAGAGAATTCGCCATGTGAATGAAAGAATTCCACTATACATTATTACATACGTTCTGCTTGTTACTTTGACTCATGTTGAGCTGTAGGTCTCACTAAACTTATCCAGCAAATGCATTTCTCCCTAATGATTCACATCGGTACATGCTTAAACATTTGCACAGCTAATAGCATAGAAAATAAGCAGACAGTATGTGCACAAGTGCATGCTGGAATGAATACATTATGTGAGTTAGAAAGGGAATATATGTGCACAAATTAAAGTGTCAGTCAACAGACACACGTCTCTGTGTGGAGACAGACATGCCTTAAAGAGTTGGTGCCAACAGGGTGCACAATTTCACATAGCGCCAGGGGAATGTGGTGCTCTCCAAAATATTTTTAAAATAAAAATTTGTTTTTGGAGGGTATATCAATTGATCTTTTGGCATGGAGGAGAGCAAGGTTCATTATTTCACAGTCACAGTCCTCTGCTTTCTAGGTACACAGACCCAGAGGACAGGGGATAACATTCGTTACTCATCAGCAACTTCTTTAGATGACTGAAAGGTGGATTAGCAGCCTCTTCCAGTCCCCTGCTTAGAAGTATGGTGGACCAGGACATGAGCTCATCTTACGAGGAAAGGGAGCAGAGTATAGCAGTGAGGTCATCAGGACTTGGAGGCCTCTGGAGAGATGGGGACAACTTTAACTAGATAGGGACAGAAGCAGAGTGGATTAATTCACTAGCATTCCAGTTCAGAACTGCTGTGTCTTGGGTCACAAATTAAGTGATTTTGGTATCCTTAGCAATGATTTCCCAATGTTACCAAAACAGCACAAAAACTGAAACAAATGGCAGTCTCTGTACAAACAATAGAAGGGGCAATGCAGATCAGGACTATTATGCTTTAACAGGGCTGTATGCAGAAGCTCCGCTTCCCATGGCAAGCTAAGAGGTACATTCTAAGTAGGAGTCTGCTGTGAACTCCACAGTCCCAGTGAAGCACTATCTAGTAGCTTGCCATCTCCAGCACTTGACAATCTCAGTAACTTTTCCAGCTGTAATCCCAGGAGAGCCATGTGGCCTATAGTGGTGAGGGGACTTGCTGAGACACTCTGCAATCTTCGATGAACTCTTGAAGGTAACCTGCAGTCCTAAGAATATTCTTGGAAACAGTTGGTAGCTCAAGATGCTTTCTATAAAATACCGTGTAGCTGTAAGGGGGTGTGGTGGTTTGAAATGACGCAGTCTGTTAATCCCAAGAGAGTGTCACTTGAAGCAATGGAGCAGTCTGCAGTCTTGGAAGGGGAAGGAAAAATAGAAATCTGTTTTAAAATTAAGCTGTTTAAGAAAGGCTCCTTTAGGTGATCTGAAGACTTGGAAATGGTTCCTGCTGTTGTCCTGACAGGCCTCTATAGACCCAATGGAGGATATTATGCAGTGGTTTGGTGCAACAGTAGGCACCATGCAGAAAGCCACTCCCTTCTCTCCCCACCCAGGAAATAGCACAAAGATAACCCTAACCCATGAGCCACATCATCACTATGACATGACTGTCTTTGTTGAAACTTTAAGTAAAAGGCTGCTATGCATATTCATCTGGGCTGCAAAACTGGGAGTCATGACAACTGTGTTCTGTTCCCAGCTTTGCTAATGATCTCTGCACAGCTTTTAGCAACACCCTTAGGCCCAAATTTCATGAATGGCCTGTAATTTTGGTGGCCAACTTTAGGCACCTGTGGACTGATGTTCACAGGTACTGAGCACCCAAAAATCCAACTCTACTCACTGGCAGCTGTGGATGCTCAGTAACTCTGAATGTTGGGCCCCTAAAAACTGAAGCACCAAAACAGAAGCTACTTGCAAATTTCAATCTGTAACCAAATTGTGCTTCAATATCTCCACCTATAAAATGTGGATCACAAAACTAATAGCCCTTTTTGAGATCATGGAGCTTCCTCAACAATGCAGTGTTTCCTAAGACATTTAACATTAGTGAAAACTTAGATGTTGGGCACAATTTTTTCCTCAATGATCTTAATGTCAGTGAACATTTCAAGTCAGGTGTGCATGATGCTGCAACAGTTTTGGGAATAAATCTGCATCAATTTATATATTCCTTTTTGTGTTATGAATGGCATTTATGCTGGTAATAGTCACCGTGAATTAGACCATCCATTTGGTAACAGAGACCTTGCATGACCCTTCTATGTTTGGAGAGGTGTGATAAGCATCAAGGGGCCCTCAACAACTGAATAGTTCTGTCATGAGAGGAAAAAAAACAAACAGTGTGGTTGCTACTGGCAGAAATATTAACTTTTAACGACTCTTTGTCCAGCAATCCCACAGGGGAATGAAAACCCCAGCAGAAGAAGACACTGAAAGGGTGTTTGACCTTTCTTTTTTAAATATGACACTCTCTCTAAGTAAGAAGCAACAGAGGGTCCTGTGGCACCTTTAAGACTAACAGAAGTATTGGGAGCATAAGCTTTCGTGGGTTGCATCTGAAGAAGTGAGGTTCTTACCCACGAAAGCTTATGCTCCCAATACTTCTGTTAGTCTTAAAGGTGCCACAGGACCCTCTGTTGCTTTTTACAGATTCAGACTAACACGGCTACCCCTCTGATACTCTCTAAGTAAGGGGTCCAGTCCATTGCAAGAAACAGAAGACATCACTGGCAGTTTGGGGCAGGAAGTGCGTTGCCTTCTCTCAAAGACAATGACCAAAATCCAAGGACTCTAAAGACTGGTGAGGACTCAAGAGGTGGGAGATTGTGTTCAGGCATTTATTGTTTTGCGTAGATCTGTAATTTTCCTGTGCTGTGTGTGTGCGCGGACATGCATGTTTGAGAAGTTCCTTTACAAAGCTTGTGTGTTCCTTATTTAGCCTGCCACATGTCCCCAGGGATGGAGCCCTGAGGGAGTGTGCATAAGTGACTGGGGAACTTGGTAAGTTCAGGGTCACAGTCCAGATGAACTGGGAGTCCTACGTTCTAAGGAAGGGGGCCAGAGAGAGAGAGAGGCTGCACCCCACAACTGTGTCTTGGAGACCCAGAGACTGAATACCCAGACTCAGCTCGCTTAAAAGCATGTGGGACTAGAGCTGAGCAAAAAATTTTGGACACATAGTTTATTTGTGAATAAATGCAGTTTCAGGTTGACAGAAAGTATTTGTGAATTTTGGTCTAATTTAGTGACTAGTTTCACCCAGAAAAATTGCTTGTTTTTTTAGAGTCAAAATGTTTCATTTCAACATTTTCATAAACAAAACATTTTGCTTGTTTGTTTCAAAACAATGTTTCATGTAAAAATTTAGCTGGATTTTTTAAAAACAAAAAGGGTGAGACACCCATAAATGAAATGGAATGATAAAAAAAGAAAATTTGTTCGGGATCAACAAAAAATATTTTTTGACTGTTTGTTTCAGCCACCTAATAAAAAATTAGTTAGTCCCTTGGATCTGTGAGACCCAAAAGTTGGGTCCAAATAACACAGTCAAGTGGACAGTCCACTGGCAGGGAAATTAGAGGAATTCAGCTAGGGCTGTAACAGATACAGTAACTCCTCGCTTAATGTTGTAGTTATGTTCCTGAAAAATGCTACTTTAAGCGAAATGATGTTAAGTGAATCCAATCTCCCCATAAGAATTAGTTTCCAGGGAAATTTTTTTATATATATAGTATTATATTATATATATATATATATATATAGTATTAAATTGTTTTAAACTTATACTGTGTGTGTGTGTGTGTGTGTGTATACACACACACACACACACACACACACACACACACACAATAAGTTTTAAACAATTTAATACTGTTGTGACAAGATGGCCGATGTAGTATGGTAAGTCCTGTGCTTTTCTGTGGTGGGGGGCTAAGATGCCACCTCTTGCCCCTGCTCTTGGGGCACCAAGGGCCCCGCTAGCGGCCCGGGAAGGTGGTAAAGGAGAGAAGCGGGGGAGGGGTTTGGGTTTCCTCCTTACTCTGAGTCCCAGCCCCTCTCAACCCCTGCAGGTTCTTACCCTCTTCCCCCTTTGGTGGGGTACCTTCGGTCCTTAAACGCTGGTTGAGGGTCTCCCTTACTCCGGTTTTCTGATCTTTCAAGTCTCGCAGCACACCTCCAAACTCCAGTCCTCTCTCCTTCCTCCTTGACTACCTGAAGCAGGGGGTTTTATTAGGTTGCTAACAGGGCCTTAATTGACTACAGGTGCTCCAATTAACCTGTAGCAACCCTCCCTAGTCTACAGGGAATCACGCCTTAATTAGTCTAGGGCTTATATACTTCCCCTTTACCACTGCTCCCTAGCCCTCCTGTATCAGTCTGTACACAGCAATGATGATTGTGAAGATTGGTTGAGGTGGTGGAGTCAGAGGGTGGGATATTTCCCAGGGAATGCCTTACTGCTAAATGATGAACTAGCACTCGGCTGAGCCCTCAAGGATTAACACATTATTGTTAATGTAGCCTCACTCTACAAGGCAGCAGGAATGGAGGGAGGGGAGACAGCATGGCAGAGAGAGACATAGACATACACTCTGTGTGCGTGTGTGTGTGTGTGACAGAGAGCGAGAGAGAGACGTGCATGGCCCCTTTAAGTACGCTGACCCCACTCTAAGTACATTGCCTTTTTAAGTAGATCAGCAAGTTGAGACAGAAGCTGCTGCCAGCAAGCTCCCTCCATCCTGAGCCCTGTTATGTGTCCCCCCCTCAGGGCTGGCTCTAGCATTTTTGCTGCCCCAAGCAGCAAAAAAAAAAAAAAAAAAAAGGCGTGATTGGTGGCAGCTATACCACTGCTTCATTCTACCGCGGCAATTTGGTGGCAGGTCCTTCACTCCGAAAGGGAGTGACAGCCCCGCCATCGAATTGCCGCCGAATGGCCGGACGTGCTGCACCCCTCTTCATTGGCCACTCCAGGCACCTGCTTGCTACGCTGGTGCCTGGAGCCGGCCCTGCCCTCCCTGCTCTGTGGAGTTGGTCCGATGGGGTAAAGGCACAGGGTGGGGGAAACACCCTGACATTAGCACCCCTCTTTCCCCTCCCAGCCTTGCACAGCAAGCAGGAGGCTCCCAGGAGCAGCTCCAATGCAGAGGGCAGGAACAGCACACGGCACTGGGGGGAGGGACAGCTGAACTGCCCAGCAATTGATAGCCTGCTGAGCGGCTGCCGCACAGGGAACTTTAAGTGAGGAGTCACTGTACATGGTTGAACTTTGAGAGTTGTTGCTAGGAATTCATCATGTGATTGAAGTCACACGATATTTTTCACGCTCACTCAGCCAAAGTGATCAAGGGGGTCAGCAGAAGCCTTTATTTTTTATTTTTATTTTAAATTCTGGCCTATGAGAGAGTGAGGAAATATGCTCCCAAAAGTAGCCAGTGAGAGGAAGGTCTGCCATCCACCATACCAACCAGATGGGGTTAGCAGCCTTGTGGGACCTCCCCCTAGAACGACGATACCACATAGGGATAGATGGCGGGAATGTTAGAGAATCAGATCTGTCACAGGGCCTGTTTGTGATGCTTCGCTGGGTTGTGAGGCACCTCACCATCACCTGCCTTTAGAGTGGGGAAGTCTTGTCTGTGCCTGCCGTGGATTCGCTCCCTGAAATCACCAGCCTCTGGCAACACAAGCACTTCCTTCCAGGCCACTGCAGGACTTTCTCTCTATACAGCTAGCAATAGCACACACCAACTCCTGAGTCCTCTGAGCGTTCCCTTTAGCATCCAGCCCTAATCCACTGAACTCTCACAGAATTACCAGACCTGCTGCTCTAGAAGGAACAGTACTCTGCAGCTTAGTACACAAATCTGCTGAACACACAGCATGTAGATATATTTTCAGCTTAATTTGTTTGAGACCCCTTCTCATAAGATCAAGCCCACTGACAGATTGTCCACACAGACTGAAGGAATACCTAGGGGTTCATCTGTACCGCAGACACAGTTTCAAGAGTTCATTGCATTACCCATAAACAGATTAATTCCTGCAGTTTACCTCTTCCTGTTAATTTCCTCTCGTTGAAGATTTCGCAATCCTTCAATAGCATTAGGCTCAGACTTATGAGTGAACCATACAATACTTAATTTACATGTAAACAGACAGATAGCTAAACATTTCTTGCCTAAAAGAAAAATTGCTTTCCATCTTTCCTGATGATCAGTCCCTAGACATCCGCGTGAAGAACATAATTTTCAGTGTATATATGGAACTCTTTACACAACATCCATACGTGTGTTTTGCAATGGTACTGATCATCAGTGTGATTCAGGCTTTCATTGGCGACCTTATGACACTCTTTAGTGAACTAGAATGTAAATACCAGACCCGGCAGATTCCTGTAACCTTTATGCACTCTGCCTGTTGGCATGAAGAGATCTCTGGGTCACAGGCAATATCACAAGGGACAGACGGGGGGGGCGATTGGGGAAGAGAGTCTGTAACAGGGCCTGTTGACAAATGGGACTGTGTGGGAATGGCAGGGTCATGGGGCCCAGTAGGCTTCTATATGTTTGGATGCCTATTTGAACTCTGTTTAGGTTCTCCCAGTATAAATTTTCCAACGTTGAGGCTGTGTTGCCATGTGGTTTTATGTTGGTTTTGAGTGCTGATGCTGGCTCATTTGTTTGCTTATCGACAAAACTCTGTTTCATTGGAAAATTTCCTACCAGTTCTAGGCCTCACTCCTACAACCATCTGCAGAATGGGGACAGTGTGCTGGTGGAAGAAGGCTATATGTCAGGAAGCTCTGTGAGTCTGTTCCCTGGTTACTTCCCAAACAAGTGTGGCTCTATACCACACTTTACTCTGGGACATGCCTGTCAGGCAAGCTCTAAGCTGTAATGAGGGCTTTCAAGTGAAGTTTTGTTGTGTGGCTCACAATGTTTTTATATGTATAGTGGTCCCACTTCAAAAGTTCCTCATTTTCAACATAGGGAATGTCTCTCAAACTTTCTAAATCGAGAAAATACTATTAGTGCAGCAAAATGACTATGTGGAGACACTGTATTACTATATTATTATATACGTAACATTTCTACTGAGGGAGGAAGGGAGCACTGGATCTGGAAGTGTGTTACACACATGTTTTATTATGTACCCCTATGTAGTTCTGCTAGAATAATGCTGGGGTTTGCATTCTTTTTTTTTTTTATTGCCCCTGTGGTCTTCAAAGCAGAAGAAAATGTACTTAAAATTGAAAAAGGAAAGTGTTACTTTAATTTCGAAGTCAGGGTTGTACAGAGGAACCTTGGGAAATGTAAAATTACATCTCTGATGCTGGTAAACCAAGTGCCAGCACTTCAAGATAAAGAATCCCTTACTATTCCGCAGATATAGTACTTACCCACCTCACAGGAGTTTGGGGGCTGCTTTAAATAATGTTAGGAAAGCTTGTTACATTCCTACAATGAAAGCTGCAATACATTTTAAAACATTTCTATTGGGCTATATCTTGAGATTATTTTCAGGCAAATTCCCAATAAAGTCCAATATGAGACTTCCCTGAATAAGGACTGAGCACAACCATTTATACATAGATATGGCTGTAACAGATATGACAATTTCCTGTAATATCCTTGGGAGACCTTATTTAATTATTTTTACGTATCTTTGGGATCCATTTTATGAAATGAATGGCTCAGGTATTATTGTGGGGCAGGATTGTATGTAACTTCTCAGGGATGAAGATGTGACAGATGTGAGACCTAAGAGTTGAAAGGACTATATTGAAAAATGTTCCAGACAAGAATGGACTCTTGGAACAAAATGTGGTAAATGGTTTTTCTGGGAAATGTTTGAGGGGAAGTGAATACAAATGCCCCACCACCAGTTATGCAAAAACAGCCTTCTGAAGGCACGCCCTGAGGAGTGAGCCATTGTCTGCTGATCACTTGTTACACGAGGCCAAGATCAAAGGGCCAAGTTGTATAAAGGAAAGCCTGAACTATTCATGGGTGTGCTTGTAAGGTTGTTATGAACTTATAACCACAGAAAAAAGACCAGTTCTGGGTTTTGAAAGGCTGACAACTACCAAAACCTGAGGCTGGACTTAGGGTGACCTCTGGTAAATGTTTTAGCATGAATGTAGGTCCTTTTGTTATTTTTAATGTTTTCTCTGCAATGCTTTCACATTAAGAATAAAGGTGCTTGCATATAAAGAGCTGTGTGGTAACTTATAATTGTGAGCCGTGACACTGTGACATAGTCATCAAAGAGAAAGCAAAGTGCAGATGCTGGGCTGATTAGGCAATCTGGCTTTGTGGAGATATCATAGTGTACACTGGAAACTGTGCAGTCTAGAAGACTCCCAGTCTGGAGTCTGCCCAAGAGAGGTGATTGCTGAGGAGCTGGGAGCCAAAAGTAGGTGTCCTCAAGGGTTCACAGAGGGAGAATACAGGGCAGTTGCCCTGAACTGTAACTAAATTACTTGTCAATTTTACAAATTATTGTATCTATGCAGGGCCGCCCAGAGGATTCAGGGGGCCTGGGATCTTCGACGGCGGGGGCCCCCCGCCGCCGAATTGCCGCCGAAGACCCGGTGCTTCGGCAGCGAGTACCGGGGCGGAAGGACCCTCTGCCGCAGGTTTTCAGGGCACTTCGGCAGCAGGTCCTGGGGCAGAAGGACCCCCCGCTGCCAAATTGTCGCCGAACACCTGGAGCGGAAGACGCTCCAGGGGCCCGTGCCCCGTGAGAGTTTTCCGGGGCCCCCGGAGCAAGTGAAGGACACCGCTCCGGGGGCCCCGAAAAAACTCCTGTGGGGGCCCCTGCGGGGCCCAGGGCCTGAGGCAAATTGCCCCACTTGCCCCCCCCCAGGCGGCCCTGTACCTATGTTTTGACAAACTAAACTAAATCTGAAACTTTTAAAGTATAACTACAGAACAGGTTAACCTCTTAACATGTCACATCTAGGTTAAATTGGGTGTGGTTTAAACTAGTCTCTAAAAATCTACCAGAACAGATGTTTAGAATGGAAACATCACAACTAACCCTGAGTTACTGAATGCAACTGAAATAGAAGAAAAACAGCACAGCTCCATTGCTATACAGAACACCTCCCACTAGTAAGCACCTTTACTATCACTGGCATTTAGCTCAACATCTTTCTGCGAATGCAACCTCCCTTATCTCCGCCTCTGCCTCCCACCAGCTGTATGAACTAACATGCTCACTGTCCTCTACATTTTCTCTCATTATTGACTCCTATTTTCAAAGGAACAGTCAAAATTATCTAAAGCTTTCTTGTAAAGCATGTGAATCATTCCACCTACTCAGCAAGAAAGCATTTGGTGGAAAATCCAGACAATGACAGACAGCACTACAGCTTGACAACTGGTTAGTAGTAAACCTGTTCCTTCAGTTAATAATAGTAACAACATATTCCTATTCATGTGATTTTTCATATCTAGAAAAATCACAGCTAATGATGATCAGTATTATCCTCTATCATTGCAAGTACTACATATATTTTCAGAGCCACTATTGCAAAGTCTCATTTATGTCCTTTGATGTTTCACTGAGGACTACTTTTGAATCCTTTGATACAGTAGATTACACTCTCTCTCTCTCTGTTTCATTTTCTGTAGTACAAGAATGCTGTCTGATGGCTATGTGGAAGAGAATTAATTTAGTTGCCATGAGGCCTGCTGGAGCAGCTGTGTCCTGGGTCTTAAAAGACTGAACCGGTTCTTTAACTTTGATGATTGCATCGAACCAACCAAATAAACAAAAAATCCATTTAGCTCTTTGGAGAGTGAAGAGTTGTGTAAAACAATGAACTATGCAGAGGAATGGAATGACAGGTGACCAGAGAGCTTATTAATAAGTGACTTTTAGTGTATTTTATATAGTTTTACTGAGTTTCTCTAGGGGGTATATGATTTACTTTGAGGTGTTGTTTCATGTTAATAAATGGCTAAAGTATCAGAGATATACTAGCAGAATTGGCAAAGGAAATAAATTCACTTAGTGATAACTGAGCCGAATTTCTCTAGCCTGTTCCCATAAACATTGATTTTGTAAGTTGAGTACAGTGTATCTATGATATTTTAAAAAATAAAATGGTTACTTGATGTTTAACTTGACTCTGGGCATCTGATCTGGACTCAAGAGCGTTTTCTGCAATTTTAGTCAATGCCAGCAGTGGTGTTGAGACTGTGTCTTTATTTTAAGAAAAAAAAGTTTTGGTGCAACTTTGAAGGATACAGGCATTTAAAATGAAGGCAAATACTACACCTCTACCCCGATATAACGCGACCCGATATAACACAAATTCGGATATAACGCGGTAAAGTAGCGCTCCGGGAGGGGGTGGGGCTACGCACTCCGGCGGATCAAAGCAAGTTCGATATAACGCAGTTTCACCTATAATGCGGTAAGATTTTTTGGTTCCTGAGGACAGCATTATATCGGGGTAGAGGCGTATTTATTATTTTAGATCAAGTAGGTAAAAAGCTCATGCACCACAAATCTGACTTTTATGTCTGTTTCTTTCACATCTTATCATCCTGTTATTTTCTGGCAGATTTCCCTCACAGAATATTTCATTAAGTTAGATGTAGCATGCAAGCTCCCATTAAATAGGATCCCTTAAATTCTTTACTGCTTGGAATCTAAACGGATGACTTGATTTGGGAGAGTGTGGGGTAAACAACAAGAAATATATTCAAGTTATTAGTATAAATTGAATGAGGAGAGTGAAACTGACTGCTTTTATGTTAGCAAAGTTTTCCTTCTGCACACATCTCTATGGGAATTATGTGGCTGATCTGTCAATATCAATGGTCTGTGACACTTTCATAGTTTTGTGTATTTCTGTGATACAGAAACCAGTGTATAAATGATTAGCGGGTACCTGTTCTTCTCTGAGTGATAGTAGGCCAGAAATTTATGGTAGGAGTATTTCTCAGCAGCTCTACATTACACAGTGCATGGGTTGTTCAGGACTGGGGAGCTGCAACCATTCCCTCCGGTCTCCTCTCCTTTACTGTATCCATGCAAAGCTTGGGCAGAGTGGAAAATCTAGCCCTTTGTGTATAACACTTGTAGCCCTACCATCCTTATTGGCGTCAGCGGGAGTTTTGCTAAAGATTTCAGTGGCACGGGGTGTTCAGTCCCAATCACTTGTGCCTATGGTGGGGTTCTTGCACCTTCCTCTCAAGCATCTGGTGCTGGCTACTGTCAGAAACAGAATACTGGACAAGATGGACCACAGATCTGATCCCATGTTCCTATCAAACCAGCATTCCTTCAAGTCTGCCTCATATCTTCAATAGCTGAGCACTGGACAAACTTTCTCCTGCCACTACAAAACTGCTCACTACATTTGCCACCGCTTGAAGCCACTGAGTCTCCTTATCCCACTGCAACCACGAGGAAATACTCTGCCTGTAAAGAGACAATGAAACCTACTATTGCCACAATGGGGCGAGGAGAGAGAAAGCCCCTTCTGAGAAAACATCTGCCATAGCAGGCCTTAGGGAGAAGAGGAGAGGAGAGGAGAGGAGAGGGAAGTAAACCCACCACGGTGAGAGGACAGAAAATGTGCTAGTGGAAAACCCCGGAGCATTCCTGAACAGTTTGCATTTTTTTCTCCAAATTGCCTGCATTTTAAGAAGATTTTTTCTGCACGTTAAGTAAAGCCATATTCATAAATACTATAGGTAATGTTCTTTGTGCAAAGTGAGGCAACGTTTGTTATGGCTTAGCAGCCCTTGGGAAATGATGACATGCTTCAAGAAAACACCCTCAGAGGATTCATATGTTTTCTCAAGCAGTTTCCTTAAAGGGTTGAAGCAGCATTTCAGAAGCTTATAGCGTAACAGAAAAAACAACAAAAGGATTTCAACACTAATAGATCTGGCAACATGGCAACTAATATAAACATCACCCTCTTTTTTTCTAAATATTATCCCATAGCCATTCACGATGCCATTCTTATCAGTCTGTCAGCATTTCCATTGTAAACCAGAATTTTCAGTGGTTTAAAATAGTCATAACATGGGCTCTTGAGATAAATCTTAGAAGTTTCAGTTCAAATGCAAATCTTTGTTGCAATTTTACAAAAATCCATTTAGATTTTGTTAAATTGTATGCCTGTGTAGGAAAAAAATAGTTTAACATAAACCGAAGCTTCTTTTAATTCATAAATACCATTTTTATTCCATCATGGTGGGGAGAGATTAAGTGAACTTTTTAGTGCTTGTGAAAGGTGTTGGCTCTGTAACCCTGGAGAATGTAAAACTGTCCCTACTAGGCCCTGCCTGATGTTCCCCAATCATGACTTGGAGGGTAAAAGGGCTATTCAGTCTACATTCTTTTTCTATGTCCATAACTGCCTAATGGGTAAATTATGTATTAAATGGATTTGTTGAATGTTATATCAGCTACAGAGAAGATTAAAAAATGTTCATATGGTCAAATACTGCAGTGTTTACTCAGTCAAAATTCATATGGACATTGATGGGAAAGATTTCCAGTGGAAAAGACTGAATGAAAAATGCAAGACTTTGACTTACAGGGATTTTTAATATGTATGGGAAACTTCTAAACATATATTTACACAAAAGATCACAGCATTGTCTTTTGGGTAAATAATAGTTAATTATAACTACTCTGGGAAACTCATTCCAGTCTATCACATACTGCACTGTAGATCATATGCATCTTAAAATACTGTCCAAACACTTATTAGACCACAATGTCTCAGGGAGGAAAGAATATTAATTTTTAACAATTGGCCTGTGTCCAGTACCTTCATTTGAAAAGCCTGGTGGATTTGGCGGGCAAAGTGCAGGGATGGTGCTGTGTCCCACAACAGTGCACAAGTTGTTGCAGAGTCCTTCCTCTTGAGAGCTAATCTTAGCAGCCATGTTTAAAGTTTAAAACTTTGTTGTAATCTTTAAAATGTCTGAGACACAAGTCACGTTGCCAGCTACACAAGTCAAAGAGATTCTTAACAAAGGCTTTGATCCCTAAACCTTTTAGGATCCATTAACCATTACCCAGGAGGCAGGCCTACTCAGGGAGAACAGGGGTTTAAAAAGCCAGATCCTAAGGCCTGGTCCACACTAACCCCCTTCTTTGAACTAAGGTACGCAAATTCAGCTACGTTAATAACGTAGCTGAATTCGAAGTACCTTAGTTCGAACTTACCGCGGGTCCAGACGCAGCAGGCAGGCTCCCCCGTCGATGCCGCGTACTCCTCTCGCCGAGCTGGAGTACCGGCATCGATGGCGAGCACTTCCGGGATCGATCCCAGAGGATCGACTGCTTACCGCCGGACCCACAGGTAAGTGTAGACCTACCCTAAGTGACCAGAGGAGCTAGCAAACAGGAGCAGCGAACAAGGAGTCTTGAGAGGGAGTTGTCCAGGTGAAGGAGGAGTAACAAGATTACCCTGGGGGCAAGTTTGTTGTCTCTTTATTTGTTTGTTGTGTGGTTGCTGCTTAACTGAGGTCTGTTTGGGGGGCCGTGTGCTAAGCCTAGTGGCCTGCTAGGCAAGGCTGAGAGCTTTTTACTGAGGCATTGATCCCTAATCCCTTTACGATCCATTAACTGTTAAACTGGAGGGCAGGACCAATCAGGGAAAACCGAGGTTTAAAAAGCCAGTTCCTACACTACCAGAGGAACTAGCGAAAAGGAGCAGCTAACTGGGGAGTTTTACAAGGGAGTTTAGAGGGGGAGCCTTAGAGCCAAGTATACCTGATTAGTGGAAAGTGCGAGTTCATGCACTTAAGGACTAGAAACAAGAATTTTTGCTACAAGCTGGGAACTTATCAGTTGGAAGAGACAGAGGAGGAGAAAGACCTGGGTATACTGGTTGACCACAGGATGTCAATGTGACGCGACCATGATAAAGGTTAATGCAGTCCTGGGATGCATATGGTGAGATATTTCCAGTAGAGCTAGGAAAGTGTTAGTGCCATTATACAAGGTACTGGTGTGACCTCATCTGGAATACTGTGTGCAATTCTGGTCTCCCATGTTTAAGAAAGATGAATTCAAACTGGAACAGGTGCAGAGAAGGGCTATTAGTATGATCTGAGGAATGGAAAACCTACCTTATGAGAGTAGACTCAAAGAGTTTGGCTTGTTTAGCCTAACCAAAAGGGGAGATATGATTGCTTTCTATAAATATATCAGAGGGATAAATATGAGGGAGGGAGAGGAGTTATTTAAGTTAAGTGCCAATGTGGACACAAGAACAAATTGACACAAACTGGCCATCAACAAGTTTAGGCTTGAAATTAGATGAAGGTTTATAAACATAAGAGGAATGAAGTTCTGGAACAGTCTTCCAAGGGGAGTAGTGAGAGGAAAACACCTAACTGACTTCAAGACTGAGCTTGATAAGTTTATGGAGGGGATGATATGATGAAACTGCCTTCAATGGCATGTGGCTGATCTGGACTGCTAGTAGCAAAAATCCCCAAAGGCCAGTGACGAGACACAAATGGGCAGGGCTCTGAGTTACTACACAGAATTCTTTCCCAGGTGGCTGGCTGGTGGGTCTTGTCCACATGCTCAGGGTCTAACTAATCGCCATATTTGGGGTCAAGCAGGAATTTCCCCCTGGGTCAGATTGACAGAGATCCAAGGAGAGGGGGTTTGCTTTCCGCTACAGCATGGGGCAAGGGCCATTTGCAGATTTAAACGAGCATAAATGGTGGATTCTCTGTAACTGGAATCTTTAAATCATGATTTGAGGACTTCAGTAACTCAGCCAGAGGTTCTGGGTCTATTACCCAGAATAGGTGGGTGAGATTATCTGGCCTGCAATGTGCAGGCCAGACTAGATGATCATGATGGTCCCTTCCAGCCTTAAAGTCTATGACTCTATGTGATAGAGGTCTATAAAATCATGAATGGTGTGGAGAAAGTGAATAAGGAAGTTTAATTTGCACCTTCCCATAACACAAGAACCAGGGGTCACCCAAAAAAATTAATAGGCAGCAGGTTTAAAATAATCATAAGGAATTACTTCTTCACACTACGCACAATCAACCTGTGGAACTTGTTGCCAGGGGATGTTGTGGAGGCCAAAACTATAACTGGGTTCAAACAAGATTTAGATAAGTTCAAGGAGGATATGTACATCAACGGCTATTAGCCAAGATGTCAGTGATGCAACCCCATGCTCTAGGTGTCCCTAGCCTCTGACTGCCAGAAGCTGGGACTGAATGACAGAGAATGGATCACTCAATAATTACCCTGTTCTGCTCATTCCCTCTGAAGCACCTGGCATTGGCCACTGTTGGAAGACAGAATATTGGGCTAGATGGGCCATTGGTCTGACCCAGTATGGGCATTTTTATTGCATTTTAAAACTAAAAAGTTTAAAATGAGGCTGCAAATCCAGGATGACGGCCACAGTCAACTTCTGAGTCTTTCGTGCCCTACCAAGCTAGATTTTAGGGACCCAATCACTCTTGCACTTTTAAAGTGGCCACACAGTATATTTTTGTATGTATGGGTTTTTCAGATAAAATCAAAGACTGCCGAACACTTCTGCAATTTACCCCAAGAGGTCCTCCTCTGTTTAAATGGGTTCAGCTACCATCTTTAAGATGATGATTCATACTACACACCTCACCTGTCTCTTGCTACCCAATCTGGATTGCTCACCCCGACTCCGAATCTACACTACTAAAACCAAGGTCCTTATTTATTCCATCCACACACAGAGTCATCCTTATCTTTTAATTTTCTGGCTTTTATCCATTCATTTTGTGTTTTCTGTAGTATTATTTAAACACTTTTTTTTTCTTGATTTAACGCTTATTTTGCTTCTGCTTCCCCCATTTTTACTCTTTCATCAGAATAACTTTAGTTATGTTTGGAAAGTCAGTTCTGTGAAAGGAGGAAACCAAATTCATTTTGGTTCTTCTTGGGGCTAGTAAGTATTTCCAAAACATTTGCTGTGCACACAGTAGTCATATGCTACTGCTTCTGTTTTCTTGAATGCTGAAGTTGAGTGACTTTGACCAACTGTTCATCAGTTATAAACCTTTTTATGTTAGGTCAATGGTTTGTCAACAGCTGCTCCACTGTAAAAGTTTCCATTTATTGGGGAGTATAAGGAGAAGAATTATAATAAAGAAGGTGGAAATTATACTCTGGTGCCTGAGAGCAGTTAAATGTGATGGTAAAAACACCAACAGAGTGTCCTAGAGAAGGAAAATGATTTTACCGCATGAATGCCTACCTCATTACACAGTGAAATATACCATCATGCATTTTGTGCCTTCATCATGTACTGTATGGGACAGCAAAACCCTGTGTTTCATATAACAGCTGTTACAATGAATCTATCAAGTACTGCATCTCCTCCTTTTTTTGTCTTTCTCTCTCTTTTTCAGGCACCAGCAAAACAGGGATGACTAATTCTGTTTTCTATCTTTTCCATTAGTTATTTATTTATGTCTGCTCTGGGGCTATAGAAGATGGTGGGAGATGTGGGAGTTCTTTTGCACATCAATGTTTCAAGATAGTACTAGTATAAATGGCACTGATATAGCAAAGTATCTTCCCATAGGCACTAATTAAAAAGCAATAAGCTCACTTGAGAAGTGGTTGCTTCAGTACTCAATGCACTACAGTGTCTTTCCCCCTTCTTTCCCCTAAATAGTGCTACACATTAAAACATGAAACAAAATAAAGGCGGAAGAGGTGTAACTCATTGTCACAATCCAGAAAATAATTTCTCTGCTCCTGCTACCCAGCACACAGCATTGTACAACAAGCTATAGGCTACAGCGAACATTTTCAAACTAATTAAGTAGCCTTACTTTGAAAGTGCTGAACTCCTGCAACTCCACTAGCCACAATGTCAGTCGTTGGTGCTCAGATCAAGCCACTGTAGCCCATAGAGTTAGTTTTAGCATTTATTGTATTTAGCAGTAACACAAGGAAACTACAGACGTGTATCTTGTAAGACACTGGCTTCAGCAGTTAGCATAAGGCTTGCAGTCTATGAACTTTGGCACAGATAAATGGCCAAACGGTCACCCCTAAATTTTGGGGAACTGGGAATAGAGGGCTTAAGGGGGAAGTCTGTCCGTCAAGACACTAGCCAACCACAGGAACATGAGCTAACACCATGTTTTGGGTATTTTAGGATAGAACATCTGTAGATGTCTAACCACAAAGTGCCATGGCAACAAATTGATGTATATGATAATAAGTTGAGATCATTAATACACTAATCTACAGAAGAAGGGCACCCCTACATTAGTAAGGGTGAGGAAACACAAATAAGGAATTGGGGAGAAACCCCTACTAAATATGCATCAGGCATAGTGGCATCATTGTAACATATTATAAAAGTTGAATCCCAGCCTGTGGGCAGGAGGGGAGAAAGATGTAACCCTTGGGAGGAGCCAGGATGATGGCCACTGGTAATGATGAGGAAGGTGATGGTATGAGGAAGAAAATGGCTAACATTTCAGGTTGTTCTGCACGGGATGGTGTGTGTATATGGATGTTCAGATGTACATTCTGTATTATCTCTGTCTACCATGATGGGTTAGAGTGTTCATGACTTTGCTAAATGTATTAATAAACTATTATAAATAAAGAACAGTTCCTAAAGTGTGAGTGTTGCAACTATGCACATTGTGGTTCCCAAGCAAACAGTAATTTTAATAATACTGGGCCTGATCTTGGCACAAGAACCTGTCAAACCTCAGAGTGATAACTGTAAATTCTTAAGTATCAATATAATTAAAACTTAATCCAGAGACCGGGCTACACCACCAAGTCTGGTGCCTAAATATGGATTTAGATGCCAAACTTTTGGCAGTCACATCTGAAAAATTTGGACTATAGTCATTAGGAAAATTGTTAGCTTCCACAAGAAAGCATCAAGCATTTGATACTATCAGAGACAGAATTTTGCACTAGATGGAGAAATCCTATGCTTAGGGCAAAATATCCCAGGCCTATTTGTCCTAAAGTGGGCTGGGGATTGGTCCTGCTTTGAGCAGGGGGTTGGACTAGATGACCTCCTGAGGTCCCTTCCAACCCTGATATTCTATGATTCTATGATAAAGGGTTGCCAACCCCCTTGAAAAGGGTGGAATAAGAGGTTCTACATTTGGAGTCCAGGGAAACATTTTTTCTCTTTCTGGTAGGCTTAATGGCCTCTGCTTAAGGGTAGAAATACCTTGACTTCCTAGAACCACAAATTCAACTCCTTCCAGGGTCAGCTCAGGTCTCCATCTTCCAGTCAGAGACACACTGAGTTCAGTAAAGTGCATTTCACTAGACGAGCAGTTTTCAAATGAGACTAAAAATGAAAGCTCTGATTCCTCATTATGGACAACTGGATGTTAAAGAGAAGGGCTTTGTTTCTCCACCTCTGACTAAAGATTTCCCCTCCTAACCCTGTGCTGGATTTCAGTGGACACATTACTCATGCATGTATAAATTATAAAGCACTTTGGGATAAAAGGCACTATGTAAAGGTGCTATACTTATGATAATGAGTCACTGCTGCCTGGTGGGGAAAGAGTCTATTTACTACATAGAGCCTCTCCTTAAAAGAGAAATCACTGAAGCAATACCAGGGAAACAGAACTTTTCAAAGGATTTTATAGCTGGCCTGGTAATATAGCAGGTTCAGGAGCTGCTTGTCTGCTGAGGGCAGCATATGTTCTGGAGGTGATATACTTGGTCTTGGGGGAGGAGGATAGATGGTCCTGAAAATATCCTTAACAGATGCACATTAGAGAGAGATTTACAGCATCTTTGGAAGTTGTTTTACAGTTCATTCTTCAGCACAGAAGTTGTGGATAGTGCTGGCAGCAGTGACTGGAGGCAGGATACGCAGCTGTCACCACAAAGCTGGGATTGAGTTCTGCTCACCCCTCTAATCCTTAAGGTGAACTTCATTGGCAAGAACAGACTAGAGGGAGGAAATGAATGGCCAAGTTCGAATCCAGACAGGTGGCAACTTTAAATCTAGGAAGCTAAAATACCATTTCTGTAAATCTCATGGTATAACTAATGCCAGCTTTGTTTTTCTCATAAGGCTTTTTAAATTCCATCACTGTTATGGGTGCCTGAATTGCACATCTTAGAGTAAAATAAGCTGGTTATGTTAACCAATGGAGCCTTATCTTTATCTGTTCCACATACTATTTTTCTTCTACAACACTCATAGCTGTAGTAAGTTTCCATTTGCTGCTTTCTTTGGTGATGGAAGTAGTGCTGCAGGAGGTGCTATTATTTTCTAAAACCTATTCCCAAAATTTCCACAAATCCAAGGTGGAAAGTCTATTTCACAAAGTTGAGGGAAGAGGGTTCCTTCACCCAGTATCATTTCCAATGATGAATAACTCAAGGTACTATAAAACCTCTGCAGATAAACTGTACTTGGAACCCATTTTCCTCTCACACCCGCAAAAAATTACTGAAGTAAATGGCTACAGAGTAAACTGCTTTCCCCTAGTATAAAATGTGTGTAATTAGAGGAGAATTAGATCCTATACCTTTCGTGACTATTATAAACCAAAATACACTTGTATTCTGTTTTTAAAGGGCTAAAATAATTACTAGTGTTAAATTTGTAATATCGGTAATATTACTGCAATATTCTTAATAGTTCATTGCTTCCACATTATCACTATTCCCCATGACCCTGTCCATGCAGAGATCCATGTAGGTCGATCTCTGGGTTTGAAGGGAGCCCCCATGAAGTCAATGGGGTTTCATGTAGGCAAAAGAATCAGACTGTGTGGATGTCATTGTACGGCCAGGATCCCAGGCTGTACAATAAGAAAATGTGAGAGTAAAAATTATTTGTACTACACTACTGTTTACACTAAGTAAAGAAAAATGCTCTCTTTTTAAACAAGTTAAGTAATTTGCTTTGATTTGTCCCTATTGAGGTCATTCTGAATGCATTCTAACTGAGCCCTTCAGAGTTAGAGAAACTCTATATACGCTTACATAAAAAAAATGTACAAGTGGGGACAGATATCACTTCCCCCGAAAAGGACCCTATGTACACATGAATCTCCCCTTCCTATGAAGAGAGGTTTTTACTGCCTCTTCCATGGCACTATCCCTTCCTTCCTGAAGACTGCATGGGGTGGGAGTAGGGGCAAGTTGGGTGCAGTGTAGCTAGTGTAGACACTCATCTCCTTCCTCTTCTGTTCACCCCAGACACAAACAATAAATCCATCCGAAAGGGTGGCAGAGGGCCATGAAACTTGCATAAACTTTCATAAATGAAACTTGCATAAATGGTCCTCTGCCTGCACTGGATCCTGCAAGATTTGCAACCATCTTGGAGAATCCATGGTTTCTACTTGTGGAACCCCTTGCTCATTTTAGGGGGGTGTCTACCTCTGCAAGAAATAGAACTCTATTTGGAGAAAACTTTGTGATTGTCATGGAATTTTCTCCATCCTCTATTCAGCCTGCCAGTCCACTTCCTTCTTTTGGTTTGGGCATGTGAAGAGGTCAGCTCATCCCATATTTCTGGATGACAGGAGAAAAAAAAGGGAAGAAGGAGGATCCGGGGAACTATAGGCCAGTCAGCCTCACCTCAGTCCCTGGAAAAATCATGGAGCAGGTCCTCAAGGAATCAATTATGAAACGTTTAGAGGAGAGGAAAGTGATCAGGAACAGTCAGCATGGATTCACGAAGGGGAAGTCATGCCTGACTAACCTAATTGCCTTCTATGATGAGATAACTGGCTCTGTGGATGAGGGGAAAGCAGTGGATGTGTTATTTCTTGACTTTAGCAAAGCTTTTGATACTGTCTCCCACAGTATTCTTGCCACCAAGTTAAAGAAGTATGGGCTGGATGAATGGACTGTAAGGTGGATAGAAAGCTGGCTAGATCGTCGGGCTCAACGGGTAGTGATCAATGGCTCCATGTCTAGTTGGCAGCCGGTTTCAAGTGGAGTGCCCCAAGGGTCGGTCCTGGGGCCGGTTTTGTTTAATATCTTTATTAATGATCTGGAGGATGGTGTGGACTGCACTCTCAGCAAGTTTGCAGATGACACTAAACTAGGAGGCGTGGTAGATACACTAGAGGGTAGGGATCGGATACAGAGGGACCTAGACAAATTAGAGGATTGGGCAGAAAAAAACCTGATGAGGTTCAACAAGAACAAGTGCAGAGTCCTGCACTTAGGACGGAAGAATCCCATGCACTGCTACAGACTAGGGACCGAATGGCTAGGTAGCAGTTCTGCTGAAAAGGACCTAGGGGTCACAGTGGACGAGAAGCTGGATATGAGTCAACAGTGTGCTCTTGTTGCCAAGAAGGCTAACGGCATTTTGGGCTGTATAAGTAGGGGCATTGCCAGCAGATCGAGGAACGTGATCGTTCCCCTTTATTCGACATTGGTGAGGCCTCATCTGGAATACTGTGTCCAGTTTTGGGCCCCACACTACAAGAAGGATGTGGAAAAACTGGAAAGAGTCCAGTGGAGGGCAACAAAAATGATTAGGGGTCTGGAGCACATGACTTATGAGGAGAGGCTGAGAGAACTGGGATTGTTTAGTCTCCAGAAGAGAAGAATGAGGGGGGATTTGATAGCAGCCTTCAACTACCTGAAGGGGGGTTCCAAAGAGAATGGAGCTCGGCTGTTCTCAGTGGTGGCAGATGACAGAACAAGGAGCAATGGTCTCAAGTTGCAGTGGGGGAGGTCCAGGTTGGATATCAGGAAAAACTATTTCACTAGGAGGGTGGTGAAACACTGGAATGCGTTACCTAGGGAGGTGGTGGAGTCTCCTTCCTTGGAGGTTTTTAAGGCCCGGCTTGACAAAGCCCTGGCTGGGATGATTTAGCTGGGAATTGGTCCTGCTTTGAGCAGGGGGTTGGACTAGATGACCTCTTGAGGTCCCTTCCAACTCTGATATTCTATGATTCTATGATTCTATGAAACATTCAAGAAAAAAAAAAAAAAGCATTGCATATGAGCTTCTCATACAACACTATTCTCTCTTGTGGCTACCTATTTCCTAACGAATATCAAAGTCAACAAAACTTACAAAATACACACACTCCGTGTAACAAACAAGAGTGAATAAAATGACTCTCCAATCTCCTTGTTTCTTTTTATTTTACTTCTGGGGGATTTTTGTATCATTCCATTAGGTCTGGCAACCAGATGGTCAGCTAGAGAAAACAGTGACTAAGTGATAGACTTGCCACTTCAACAATCTGAAAATGAGCAGATCCATATGTTTTCCTCCCCACCCCTTTTTTGGGTCAAAAACTAGTCACTGTAACACTGCTAGCATTTCCTTTGCTCAAGATGTGGGATTTTGGGGTATATCTGTACACTTAGAAACTGAACACATAGGGGATCATTGAAATTCTAAACAATGTGGCGAGGTTAAAATAGTCCACCCCAATAGTTATATAATACAGTAGTAGCTAGTGCTCACTAGCAGGTATTGAAGTACTGTAAATGATATCATTTAAGAATTTGTTGATCTACACTAAAATATGAAAATAGAGATGGCTGGGGCTAGTTAAAGTTATTTACTTAAAGCTGTTTCCATAACTACCTATAGTGATTGTGACAGATTCAGACCAGAAGAATATAAGAGAGTGGTCCTATTGGGTACTGGGAAGTGGGCAGGTGGAAGCCTGCCCACAGCAAAAGGCCCCTTCCCCAGCCTGGGGAGGGGCTACTAAGCCCAGACCTCAACTAAAGTCGTGGGACAACAAAAGAAAAAAACAGGACAGGTATGGGGGTCAAAGGGCCATAACTAGGGAAACGGAATGGAACACCGAGCAGAGAACCCCGAACAGCGCCCACTGCTCCTCAAAAGCATCCAAGGAGCCAGTGGACGCTGCCCAAAGGAACTCTGCCTGGATGCATGAACGGATGGAGGAACGAAAACAGGTCCCTCAGTCGCAGGCCCCACCCTCAGCCAACCTCCTCTCCCTGGTGTTATAATGGCCATTTTGGCCATGACTAGGAGGAGGTTGATGAGGTGGTCCTGCGAGTTCGTGGGTCCACGGATGGAGTGAGCATATAGAAAAAGGTGTGGGGAAAAGTGAAGCCAGAACCTCAACAAGAGGTTCTGGAGGAGCCGGAAGAGGGGCTGCAACCTGGCGCACTGCAGATAGATATGTGCCAGGGTCTCCCTCACACCACAAAAAGGGCAAGCATTGGGAAGAGGGGTGAACTGCACCAGGTACATGCCCGTGCTCATGGCTCCATGAAGGAGCTGCCAACTAATGTCCCTGGCGGGCCATGGAACCAGGATGGAATACAGGCTAGCCCACCGGGGTCCTCCACCCTCTGCAGCTGGTAAAAGGTCCCACCACTTAGTATCGGGGCAGGACGTGAGGGAAGGGACATGAAGAGTGTGGTGCACGAGCATGTAGAGATGGTCCCGTAGCGCGGTTTGGAAACGAACCGGCTGCAAATCACGCAGCCGCCTCAGAATACAAAGAGGTGGGAGTCTTGAAGGCTCATGGGGCAGAAGCCCGAGGAAGAGATCCAAAGGGCCCAGAGTAAGGGGCGGGCAGGGAATACCCTCTCACAGGACCCGCTCGAGGAAAAGCTGAGAAGTGGGCAATAAGGCTGCTTCCACCTCCTGAAGTACACACCGGGGGGTGGGGGTACCAAGGGCGGAGAGTCCCATGCTCCTACTGAGCGCATAGGGATCCACCAGTCCCCCCGGTCGTAGTCCAGGAGGTCTCTGATCCTGGTAGCTTCTGCCGGGACCAACCTCTGGTGCACCGAGGGGGATTCCGCCACCTTCACACAAAGATGGGGATTGTGTAGCAGGGGCTCCACGAGGAGATCTGCCCCCCCAGTTGCCGCCACGGACCTGGTCACCGAAACCAGCTTCCAGGTCTGGAGGAGGTCCTGGTAGAAGACCGGCGGCTTGGAGAGGTCTCGCGAAAGACCTCTCGGGTGGAGATAAAAAGAGCTGCCAGTCGTATTGGAGCCCTTGGAGGCGGCAGAGGAAGGCGTGCTCCAACGTACTCCACGCCAACCTACCTGCACTATAAAGGGGTCTTTGCAGGACCTGGAGGTGAAAGACATGTACCTATTTGCGCAAACATGTCAGGCTCTGTCCTCCCTCCTCCAGAGGAAGATGCAACCCCCCCGCAGAGACCTAGTGCAGTCCAGGCCAAAAGAACTCCAGAACTAATTTCTGGAGCTGGGCCAGGAACCCCGGGGCTGGGCACAGGGTAGTGAGCCGAAGGGAGAGGCACCGGAGCAGTCCTGCCCATCTCCGCAGCCGCTCAACCACCCTGCCCTCCAAATCATGCCAGTTCTCCAGCAGAGAAGGATGCGTGGCAGAAAGATAAATGCCAAGATAAAGCAGTGAACCCGCACCCCACCAAATGGCCTGAAGCACAGGTGGGAGGGAGCTCACCTGCCACCCGGCTCCGACCATCAGGCCAGAGCTCTTGACCCAGTTGACCCGGGCAGAGGAAGCCGCTGAGTACACAGCTTGACACCTGCGGAGACCCACCCTACAGCCCTGGGTGTTCAAAGTGGCAAAGATGGTTGTCGGCATAAGGAGGGCTGGGGAAGATCCTCACGGGCAGGCACGCTAGCAGTCCCCATTGGTCCCCGCAGCAAACTGTGACCAACCCCGAAAGCCATCAGGGAGTCACGGAAGCAGCGGGTCTGCTGGTAGACCGCAGCGTCCTGCCTCCCAGTCCCTTTGCCCTCTCCTAAAATGGCCCTCACAGCCCAGAGGACAAGATGAAAGTCCCCCCGGCGCTGGAGAGCAAGCTGCACCCTATTTCTGGAACCATGAGTATCCAGTAAGAAAGAGCGCAGCTCATCTCATGGTACCTGGGGGGCAGGGGTCAAAGACTCCTGACTGTCCCCTGGTTGGGTCCCCGTACCAGCCCGGTGGCTTGACCCCAGCACAGGGGACTGCAGCGGAGGGAGAACTGCAGCCCCGGATGGGCCAGGAGAGGGAAAAACAAAAACCGCCACCCGGAAGCCCTCGTAAAAGGAAAATGAGACAACCCTGGGGGCGGCAGCAACAAGAGGAGGGAAGGAAAAAGGGTTAAGGACAGTAGCAGGGGCTGGAACAGGGACAAGGGCAGGACACAGACCAAGGACAGGGACAGGGTCGGGGCTGGGGTCAGGGACAAAATTAGGGGATCAAGTGGCAAAGCCACCGGGTCACGGCATCCCTCAACAGGG
This sequence comes from Chrysemys picta bellii, assembly GCF_011386835.1. Lineage (NCBI taxonomy): Eukaryota > Metazoa > Chordata > Testudines > Emydidae > Chrysemys > Chrysemys picta. The sequence goes on from NC_088793.1 coordinate 121,996,398, forward strand.
CATGGTGGTTAGAAGGGCAGCAAGGAATCGGGATGCCCCCACAGCGCTAGGCTCAGGTTCCTTGCTAAATGAAGCACCCATGATTACAGCACTGGGGGGGGGGAAGCGAGTGCTGCTGCCCTGCCTCAAAGGGAAAGGCACCCTTGGGCTCAGACCCCAGCCGCTTGGCGTCAGCTGTCGCCACACTAGGCATGGCGGCCTCCGCCACAGTACTAATCGCGGCCAGGCAGATGGTCAGGTCCCGGGGCGCCACAGAGGCAATAACAGGGGCAACAGCCTGAGGCAGGGGACAAAGAGGAGTGGCGTGACAGATTACAATTGCCCTGACCAAGGCCTTCTAACAGGGGGGCATCCACCCCCTCGGTGGTAGGGGTCAAGACCAGGGCCTCAATCTCATAAAAAATGGAGGCAAAGTCCCCTCCCACCTCTACGGGGTCCCTCTCAACAGCAGCCAGGGTAGTAGCCACGTTGGCCCCTACAGGGGACACAGATGGCAAAGGGGCAGGGGGGACACCTTCCAAGACTCCCTCAAGAAGGGACTTCATGAGAGAGGTGGTACTACCCACCGCCTCGGCCGATCCCAAGTGGTGAACATCAGCAGGGGAGACAATGGAAAACCCAGCACCAGCAACCCCCTTCATAGTTTAACAGGGGATCCCTTCCCCCTCGCCAACGAGAGGGGGGTGCTGGGCCCGTGCCCCCCACTTACGGTGTCTCCCTTGCACAAGCTTCCAGCTCCCCAAGGAGGGGAATGAGCAAGTCCCTGTACTCTGGATAGCTAAACAAAGGCTACTCCAGGCCAATTAAGACACCAATTAAGGCCGTTAGGCTAATGGAGGCAGCTGGAATCAATCAAGGTCCCACTTATACTGTTTAAAAGCTCTCCTTCCAGTGTCCTCCAGGGAGTTAAGGTGAAAGGAGCTGGAGGAGAGGAAGCATTGCTGAATCCTGAGGTAAGGGTGAAGCTAGGAAAAGGGGACCACAGGGGAAGGGCCCAGGGAATCAAAGCAGTGTCAGTGGTGAAGAGAAAGCTGCCAAGAGCTGCTACCATTAAGGTCCCTGGGCTGGAACCCAGAGTAGAGGGTGGGCCTGGTTCCTTCCCCTCCCCCCCGATACTCTACAGAGATCCCCTGGAGAAGGGAAGCAGGACTCGCTCCAGGCAGGAGGCCGAACTGCGCCTACTGAGCTCCATGGAGCAACAGAGACTGTGGGGTATTCCCCCTTCCCATCTCCCATATTGGCTGATGATGAAAGTAACTCCATAGGCTGTGACTCTTGCCACTACACTGAGAAAGGGAGGTCACATTGGGGCCTTATTGAGTTTCCGAGGCCACTGAATTCACCCAGAAGCGCGGGACCCACCAATACAGGCTCGGAACTTTGTCACATGATGTATAATCTGTGCTTCATTACAAAGTTAGATCCTGATCCTACATTGGGGTTTAGAATCTAATACATAAACCATTTATGTGAGCTTTGTATAAAGAATCTTAGCTTCAAAACATTAGGCAAGAAATGAGGCCCCTCAAATATACTGGAAAAGTGGAATTGCATTTGTTTGAATATGCTTGGATCTCATCTGGTTTTAAAAGCTAAGTAAGGCTTGTTAGTACTCTATTACTTAGATGAGAATCTTCAAAGGGAAAAGAGCAGGCAGATGAATTATTTTAATACCCTTCATTTCTTGTTTACAGGCCACGCATAAGATACTAACAAAAAGAACAGACACTGCTTTAGCTCAATAGGTACAGTAGCCTTTATTTATTTTTTAAGAGAGGACCTCAGTCCAATTTCTCGGTGGAACGGATTCTTCACAAATAAGGATAATCCTTCATTTAACGTTTACACACTTGGTTACCTCTCAGCACTTGACCGTGTCATATCAGGCTTTACAATTTTTACTTAAAATTGACAGAATTCATTTATGCATTACCTGGATTTATTATGGTTATGGACAAGAAGGCATTCAACATATTCCAGCAATAGCCATGATATTATCAAAATTGGCCATGATGCATCTATGATTTTACCTATATTTTCGGACACATTACTGCCCTGGTAATGACACAATCAGCACACATCGTACAAATATCTGTTGGTCATACAAAGTTAAAGCGGCTGGGACTAGATTAGTTGTTCTCCTTTTTCCTTCTTTGTCTCCCACTTTTAAATCACATACTCATTTTCCCCTTATCCCAGAAGTATGGAGCAAAATTGATACGTGGCTAATATTGTGACTTCACTTCACAAGCACACGGTAAGATCCTTCTCAGTGCACAGCAAATCCTGAGAAGTCATGTTTTGAATGACAGCCACAAAACACCACTTTTCTTCAACATTATTGAAATACACTAGTGCCATGTCTATACTACAAAGTTATGTTAACTTTATGTAAGTCAACATCAAGCCTCCGATTTAAGCAAGTTGAGCTTGCGTGTCCACACTACACTTATTGTGTTGGCAGAGTGCATCCTCACTAGCAGGGTTTGCATCAATGCCCGGAGCACTGAACTGTGGTTAGCCATCCCACAGTGCACATAGCCAAGTGGAATTTTGAGTTGGGATTGCAATGCCTTATGAGACCAAAACACTGGTGCAGGTGGTTATGGTAGCATGGCGTTAGCCTCCCTTCCTGAAATCAATGGCAAACAAACCAAGCCTTTTTTGCACCTTTTTTGTAAGCCTGGGTTACCTGCATGGACACCACAGCGCGATAAGCATGGACCCTGCTCAGCTGTACACTGTTGTTGTGAGCATTACAAACACTTTAGGCCTTATCCTGCAGTATTTACACAGTTGATACAGGAGTCACTGTACAGAATACTGTGATGCCACCCAAGTAGACTGCTGGAAGACATAGAGCAGAGTAATTTGCAGTTGCTGGTGAGAAGTCATGCATCACCTTGACATGGTTGAGCACCATTTCTGGGCCTGGGAAACAAATACTGACTGGTGGGACTGCATCTTTATGCAGCTATGGGATGACAAGCAGTGGCTGCAGAACTTTCGAATGCAACTTTCCAGGAACTGTGTGAAGAGCTTTCCCGAGCCCTGAAGCACAGCAGTGAAACAAGAACTGCTGTGACAGTGTAGAAGTGAGTTGTGATAGCTCTATGGAAGCTTGCAATGCCAGACTGCTACCTGTCAGTGGGGCATCAATTTGAAGTGCGTAAATCTTCTGTGAGATCTGTTGTAATCCAAGTTTGCAGGCCATTATCAGACTTCTGCTAAGAAGGGTAGTGACTCTAGAAAACGTGCAGGACATAGTGGATATTTTTGCCGCGCTGGGGTTCCCTAACTGTGGCAGGGTGATAGACAGAAAGCATAACTCTATCTTGGCACCAGACCACTTTGCCAAAGAATACATAAACCAAAAGGAGTGCTTCTCAATGATGTTGCAAGCGCTGGTGGATTACATGGGCCATTTCACCGACATCAACATGGGATGGTTGGGAAAGGTGCATGACGCATGCATCTTTAGGAACACAGGTCTGTTCAGAAAGCTGCAAGCAGGGACTTTCTTTCCAGACTGCAAAATAACATTGGTGATGTTGAAATGCCAATCATGATCCTGGAAGACCCAGCCTACCCCTTGTTCCCATGGCTCAGGAAGCCATACACCGGCAACTTGGACAGCAGTAAGGAGCGGTTCAACCATAGATTTAGCAAATGCAGAATCGTGGTGGAATGTGCCTTTGGACGTTTAAAAGGTTGCTGGTGCTGTTTGCTTACTAGGTTAGACCTCAGTGAAAGCAATATCCCCATTGTTATTGCTGTCTGCTGAGTGCTCCATAATATCTGTGAAACAAAGGGAGAAAAGTTTCCGGTGGGGTGGGGGGTTAAGGCAGATCTCCTGGCAGCCAATTTTGAGGAGCCAGACACCAGGGCAATGAGAAGGGCACATTGAGGGGCTCTGTGTCTCCATGAGACCTTGAAAACCAGTTTCAGCAATGAGACCATTACCTGTGTTGTTGCTTAACAAACTGTCCTCTCCATTGCATTTTCTCCCCTGTAAACTCCACCCCCACCAACCACCATGTGTTGAATGAATAAAGAGCCTTTTCTTCTCAATCCATTAATTTTTATTATGCACACAAACACACAGACAGCAAAGAAGATTAAGATAACCTGGGGCAAAAGGGCTAATAACACTGAAGGGAGAAACAAGGAAATTTTGCTTACAGATGCACTGCAATAACAATCAAAGATGTGGGAATAGGCGCCTTCTGGTCCTTGTACCTTCTCCTGGTGTTGCGTGCAAGGGATGCCGAACTTCCTCCCCCCGACCCTCACTTCATAGGACATTTGGGGGAGATGGATGTAGAACTGGGCAATGATGGCAGCAGGTTCAGCATAGGTTGCAGAGGGACTCAAGCATCCAGCTGCCTTTCTTGAACCTCAGCCAGACACCTCAACATGTCTGATTGTTCCTTCATAATCTGCAACATCTCTTCCTCCATGGCATGCTCTTGTTCCCTGCATGCTCTCCTGTCCCCCTCTCCATGTCCAGGTTCTCAGAAAGTGTAATCCTCCATGCTCTGAGTTCTGTCTTGTCACTCTCTGAGGCATGCATTAACTCATTGAACATGTCCTCCAGAGTCTTCTTTTTCTACCTTCTAATCTGAAAAAATCCCTGTCCCAGTGTGGAGGATGCGATGACAGACAAGATTTCAGCTGCAAGGAATGCAAAGCACAAGGGTAGCATTGACAGTGCATACATCGTTTCTGGTGCAAAGTTGTGGGGGGTTTTTTTGTTTGTTTTTTGTTTTTAATTAGAAAAAATCCCTCAATACACTTCACTGCAAGCCAAAATGTAATTACATCCGCTGACTATTACGAGAGTCGTTTTGCTGCTCCAGCCATGGTGAGTAAGGCCACTAGGCATGGGTGAGAGCTCTTGTGCTGCTGCTTTTGTGAAGTCTTCCTTGGGATCACAGGTTGGAACTTGAGAAAAGCCCCCTTTCCCCAAGCAAACTGGATGGTGCTTGAGGACAGGTACCCATGTAAAGCCCCCCTAAATTGTTCGTTACAAAAGCGGCACTGGGTTGGGGAGGAAGGGAGACAAACAGGAAGCCGCCACCCCCTCTTTTTTCCCCCAAAGCTGCTTGCAATACATGGTGATCCCTTCCAACCACAACCACAACCATGGCATGTTTGGGAAAGTGTGGTTGTGTGACCCAGACTTCACCAAATGGGGTGAGGATTACTTGTTCAATTGTTTGCGGTTTAAGGGCTGGCATTGAAAACTTCTCCCATTTCCCCGAGGTGACCCTATGCAATATCACTCTTCTGAGGGTAACAGAGGCAGCAAGGGAGCAGATGCTGCTAGCATCTGGGTACAGACCTGGTCCTCATGCTGCAATGCTGTGTGCTGCAACGGTGCCAGCAGAGTTAATACTGGAGTGGTGTGGGAAAGTGTTCTACGGTGGTGCACGAAATAAGGCAGCACTTTCAAGAAACCTTCTGCAAAGAATTGCAGAAAACCTCCATGAAAGCTTCCTAGAGATCTCTGTGGAGGATTCCCAAGCCATCCCCATGCACATAAACAGTCTTTTTCGGAAAGCACCTTCTGCATAGCTGGAGTGGCCACCGATACCCACTACAACAAATCTTTTGTACAGTTTAAACATAAAAAATAATAGCACGTAACGCCTACAGTTTGATTGGAAATGTGTGCTCACCAGAGGAGTCTTCCCTGGCATCATACTTCGCGGCCAACTGGTCCTGTGACGGGATGGGCTTCAGGGTTAAAAGCAGTTCTTGGCTGTGGGGGAGAATGGATCCTGCCCCACATTCTCCTCCTCCTCTTCAACAATGTCCTCCTCGTTGTTGCTCGAGGTCACCCGGAGCTCCTGGGAGGTATCCACAGAGCATTTTGGGGTAGTGGTGGGGTCACCGCCGAGAATCGCATGCAGTTCCTCATAAAAGTAGCATGTCTGTGGGGCAAAACCAGAAGGACTGTTCGCCTCTCTTATCTTCTGGTATGCTTGCTGAAGCTCCTTTGTTTTCACAAGTCATTGCTGTGTGTCCCTGGTGTAGCACTTTCCCCCGATGCCCTGCACGATCTTGGCACAGATGTCAGCATTTCTTCTGCTGGATCGGAGCTCTGCCTGCACAGACTCTTCTCCCCACACAGCAATAAGATCCACTACCTCCTGTGTGGTCCATGCTGGAGCATGTTTGCAGCTTTACGTCTACACTACAGGGGGGATCGATTTCAGATACGCAAATTCAGCTACGGGAATAGCGTAGCTGAATTCGACGTATCTGATCCGACTTACCCTGCTGTGAGGACGGCGGCAAATTGACCGCCGCGGCTCCCCCGTTGACGGCGCTTACTCCTACCTGGGCTGGTGGAGTATGCGCGTCGATTCGGGGATCGATTATCGCGTCCCGACGAGATGCGATAAATCGATCCCCGAGAGATCGATTTCTATCCGGGCGGGTAGTGAAGACAAGCCCTGAGACACATGTGGCCTGAGAATTTTTATTAAAACATGTTCTATGTACAATATCTAGCATGAATCTTTGTAAAACTATCACTTTGAGATACTGAGTTTTGATAAACATTTTATCAAGTCTCTGAAGTTTAAATATATAGTTCAACCATTGTTATGTACAAGAACTTGGAGGCAAAAACCAAAACTAACAAATAAACCTTTCCTCATGCAGCCATATTACCTTAGGCCAGATCTACATTGCAAAGTTTTTACTGACACAGCTATGTTGGTTAGGAGTGGGGGACGGGAGGGAACCACACCCATAACCAAGACAGCCATGCTGGCAAATCCCTCACCCCGTCTGTTTGTCCATCTAGTTTGTCATCCATGGAAGTGTTTAACTATGCCAACAAAAACTCCTTTTGTCAGTATAAGCTGTGTCTTCAGAGGAGGTTTTGTTGTTATAGCTATACTGCCAAAAACTTAGTAGGTAGACTAGCCCTTAGACCCTGCTTAAACCCAAAACTTGTGTTGCTTTTACTATACTGGCATAGTTAAATATGGTAAGACTGATACAACCACCTGAGCATGGATGCAGTTATACCAGTATTAAAGTGCTTATAGTCACATAGCTTATTCCCATATGGAAAAGGAAATGAGCTATACTGGTATAAAGCATCTGTATATTGCTGTAGCTGCATCCACAGTAGAGGTTGTACTTGTATAACTATTTTTGGTTAAGAAAAAACACAAAACAAAATAAAACCCCCACCCACTAATCAAAATAATTATATTAGTACAAAATCTGTATATAGACCAGGCCCTAGACTTCACACATATCCTATGCTCATAACCAATATAGTTAATACTAGTAAAAAATGTAACTATAGACCAAGTCTAATTCTTCAGATAAACCAGTTTGACCTTGTACTGTACCCTAGATTTAAGCAGTCTGAACTAGTTCAGGAGGGCTAAACCTGATCTGTATTATGGCTCCAACTGGTTTTAAAATAGGTTCGCATTTTGGGGGAAATTTCTGCAGTGTAGACCTCGGGGCTTACTTAGGTTCTTTTAAGCACTGAGCTATTACCTTCATCTTATTTTAGAAAGGTGCTCAACTGTAGACTATTTCAATTAAATGTATTTTCAATTTTTTTTGCCACTTCTGTTACAATACTTTAAGAAACGGTTCTTTATCTTTTAGCCCCAGTGCTAACTGATGCTTCAGCAACTTCCTGTTCTTAAAAATTATCAAAAGTTACTGGGGCCTTAGACGTTCCTTAATATCTATCTTGATGAAACATGTTGAAATAATGAAACAATAATTAAGCTTGAACACATTCTTGTTGTACATGCAACCAGCTAAGGAATAATACTAAAGCAGGGATTCCCAAACTTGATACACGGCTTGTTCAGGGTAAGCCCCTGGCGGGCCACGAGACACTGTTTACCTGAGTGTCCGCAGGTACGGCCACTCGCAGCTCCCAGGGGCCGCAGTTCGCCATTCCTGGCCAATGGGAGCTGCGGGAATACTTTAATAAAGAAACACTGTGGGAGGGGAACCCAAATATTTAAAAACAGGAGTACTTGTGGCACCTTAGAAACTAACAATATTTAAAAACAAAGTTTAAGATGTCAACTTGCACAATACAGAAAACATGACACTAATATTTAGATGTAGCACTAGATTCACTCCAACTGTCACAGGGAAGTGCTAGTTGCACCTCCCTACATCAGTGACGGCCTAGGTATCGGAGGGAGGATTCACCTCAAAGGAGGGCAAGAGCTTTTCTATGGAGCGAAGGCACCCAGTAGGGATAGCCAAAAGGACCACACTGGCAGAGGCTGCCAAACCAGTTTTCTCAGCAGATGTATTCTCTGACATCCTAGCCTCCCCTTGCCTGGCCAGTACATTCCACTTTCTGGGTCATGCTATCTGTCTGCAGACATCCCACAGGAAGGGAGATGGTGGCAGAAAGTCCATTGGAGAACCAGCCAGAAAAAGCTTTGTGCCCTAATTCACACCAACATGAATTAGGAGTGAATTCAGCCTGTACTCATTTCTTCCTTTGTTCCAAGTGTTTATAGTGGAACTAGAAATAAAGCATGATTTAACACTGACGGTTATCCATGATATGTGTATATTAGGATAAGGTGAGAGTATACAATCAACGTTCTTACACCTGTCTGAAATCAACCCATGCATTATGCACTGCTATTGTGTCAAGCATCTAATTTTTGTATTATGTGTTATTGGCATCTATAATAGAAATGATGAATTGGTCTTGCTTTGACAGGAAGATTAAACAAATGGATTCAACAATATAACCTGCAAGGGCAGAGAGCCTGATCCTACCAGATGGCAAGTGCCCCAATGGACTTCAACAGGAGTTGAGAGCACTGAGCACCTCACAAGATTGGATCCAGAGTGTGTCTATGCCTTTGGATTTGGAACAGAGTAATTGAAATGCAACAAAGCTTTCAAACAAATAGAAAAAGACTTCCGTATGGTTTTGAACTTGGTATTTTTTATCAAACTTTGGGTGACATACCAACTGTTGGGGGGGTAGGGGAGGGGGCAGACAGCTACACATTGAATTGACCAGGATACACCTTCTTAGTGGCCCAACTGTTTTTGCCAGTCATTGGGATTAATAGAGCATTTGCTTCAGAAGCTCACGGAAAAACATAATCTGCAAGTAAATTAGATTATTCTGTTTTCCCTCCTCATTTTTGTCAGTTTTCACCTAGGCTGCAGAAACCTGATCCAGGCTCCATTCCAGGGCAGTTTTACCTCTCCGCATGGCTTGAACTGGTGCATAGCACTGAATTCATTTTTTCGCTTTCTAAGAATTGGTATTTTTCCAGATTTTAAGACACTTCGTAGCATGTAATCTCACTGGGACCACATACCATACTAAATTGCCAAGTACTATAAATCATTCATAGCCACAGCCTAGTACTTGTTTACCCAGTTTAGCTAATGAATTAGATGTAAAATGTACTGGCTCTTGTCCCATTTTTAAAAACCTGCATGTTATTTCCCCCCCAGAGGCAAGACTGTTTCCTTTGCAAAGCATATTTTAAATCTAAGAATTTTTTATGTTGTCTCTAACAGATAAACTGTTCATATTAAATGAAAATTGCCTTTGCAAATAAAAACCCACTTATTTTTATGCACTGTATGTATGTATATGCATTCAATATTTGATCAAAACAATTTATGTTGTACATAATTAAACATGTCTTAAGCGACTACCCAAGGCATCAGGGAAAAAAGGCAGCCACAAGTTTTACTCGAACTGTACTGGAAGCCCATGAGGATATTTAAAGTAGTCTCTTCTAACAGTGTGGCTTTTGGAGGGGAACCTTAATGCAAGTTTCACTGTTTAGAACAGAGATGATATTCTGGGTTGAAGCGGCACAGCACAGAACTCCCAGCCTGCAGGAAGGGGAAGCTAAGGTGACCTTTAAGACATCTTTGTACCCTCCCAGTCTCAGGCTGCCTCAGGGGATGATAACTACCCCAGGGTTAAATTACGGCAACCTTCCCAGGCTGCTCTGTGGGCCATAACCCTGAGAATATCTGCAGTACTACAGGCTGCATCCTTGCCTCGGACATGCCCTTCCTTACCACCCCCTACATCCCACCTTGAGAGGGGGTCCTCAGAAAACAGCTTTATGGCTGTTTTCCACCATGCCTGCACTAGGGTAAATCCTTCCCCAGCTGGAACTGAGGCCCAGATTTACAAAGGGACTGTGACAGTGCGGGACTCACCGCTGCAGCGCCTCCTGCTTGTCATCTCAGGAATTAGCTCGTTTCCAGCCTTGGAGCACCTTCTGCAGGCTGGTGTCCTGCTGCTTCTTGGCCCTCATGTTCCTCCCAGACCCGGTGCCCTGTTGTCTGGGGTGCTGCCCCTCAGCAGTACCCCCACAGTTCTGGGTCTCCCCTTCTGAGGGGAACTCCCCATACAATGCACAGGGTGCCTGGGCCCCTAACGTGGGGCTGTGAATTCCACTGGGCTGCAGGGCACCTAGGAGTTAGGTGTTGCAATGCCTATGTCCCCCCTGCAAGTCTAGTCTAGGGCTTTTAGAGCCCTTTTATGCTGCTCTGGCTGTTTTACCTTCATAAAGGGGCCCACAGTAAGGGTGAGGATCTCACCCTAGATGTTCAGTATGGATAAGGATGTTAATGGTAATATTTATTTTCTAAAAGCAAAATATTACATATAATATTCTCTGTTAGCCAATATGACAAATTAGCATTACAGAGCCACTTCAAAGGAGGCATGGGGCAGGGGGAGAGGGATTGAGAGTCAGAAAAAAATCTTAATTTGTAAACTCTTTGGAGCAGTGAACATGTCATCTATATGTATATAGCACTTAACAGGATGGGGCCTGATCATGATTGGAATCTCTGATTGTTACAGAGACAGTTTAGTTATTATTATTTCCTTTGTGGTTGCCTTTGTGGGGTAATAAATCAGATACAGAGTAATCTAGCTTCCCTGGGAAAAACCACAGCTATTAAAGAGGGCTGAACACAACTTACTCTTTTTAAAAAGAGAAATGAAGATTTTTGAAGGAAGACACTGAGGATATGTCTACACTGCAATAAAACAACAGCAGCATGGTCACAGCTGGCCCAGATCAGCTGACTTGAGCTCATGGGGCTTGGGCTGCAGGGCTATAAAATTGCAATGTAGACGTTTGGGATCATGCTGGAGATCAGGCTCTGAGACCCCGTGAGGGATGGGTCTCACAGGCCAGGCTGCAGCCCGTGCACGAATGACTATACTGCTATTTTTAGCCCCATAGCCTGAGTCCTGCAACCCCAAGTCAACTGACCCAGGCATGGCGACTTGTGGGTGCAGGGTTTTATCTTTCGAGAGCCTAGCTATTCATACTGGTGTAAATCAGATGCGACTCCACAGATGTCAAAAATACAGGTTAAGTGACATCAGAATCAGACCTAGAGGGTTTTGTTTCTGACACCACGTAACAGTTCTTAGATCACAAATAATTCTCACTAGTCATTCTGGCTGTGTTGCTGCAAGAAATTATATCAGCTTAATTAAGAGAGCAGTTACCACTGATCTTTCTCAAAATCCACGGTTAGCTCCCTGACTGAGGCACACTGAAATCAACCAGTAGACAGTAAGGAAGACTGTATGGTAGCCTTGGCATGAATTCTAGGAATAGAATTCTGAACACAATACCATGAATAACTGCAGTCATAAATGCTCTGTGCTCTATCTGGGTTGGGTTATATAGCTGTGGAGCTTACTTTAGTATGTTAGGAAAATATCCCTCCTGAGATGTCTACATACATGTCTGTCCAACCAAATGATTCCCTTTCCTAACGGTGACCCTGACCACCCCATCTGTTATATGGCAAAGATGAATGAGACAGGGAGATACTCAGAACATGCTCACTTACACTAACATCCTACCCAGGCTGGGCTTGAATTCAGCTGGTGCACAGCAATATGGCTTACCAGAACCTCTCTGAAGCTGCTGTCTTGTTCTCCAGAATCTCAGCTTTAATTTAAAAAAAATAAAATAAACACTACATCTCTAGCTGTTATGATTGTGAAGAAAACATCAAAAATGTCATATGAATATAGCCATTGCAGAGATGTCTGTTTGAATCTGTAGAGAGCCTGGAAAAACAGCTCTGAGAGGTGTGAGTTACATCATTCATCTCAGTGAGGTGTTAACTCAAATTCTCAGTGATGATAATTTAAATATCAACATAAGTAACTGAATAGTTACCAAGGTAAGAAAGGAAAGGGTGAATCATGAACTGTACAATTTTACTGTCAGAGATCTCTATTGGCTTAATGTACAAAGAGCAATTTAATACTTTCACACATATTTGCTGCTGTGGTCAAATCTAAGGAGAAGACCAGGATTTACTTAGACCAGCTAATACACATTAAAACTACAACTTGCCTGTCTACAAAGAATTTTAATACATATGAACATACTAGCTAACATGTAAAAAAGTAGGGCTGTCAAGCGATTAAAAAAATTAATCGCAAATAATCACGCGATTAAAAAAATTAATCCTGATTTATCGCGCGATTAATTGCACTGTTAAACAATAGAATACCATTTATTTAAATATTTCTGGATGTTTTCTACATTTTCAAATATATTCATTTCAGTTACAACACAGAATACAAAGTGTACAGTGCTCACGTTATATTTATTTTTGATTACAAATATTTGCACGGTAAAAAACAAAAGAAATAGTATTTTTCAATTCACCTAATACAATACAATGTAGTGCAATCTCTTTATCATGAAAGTTGAACTTACAAATGTAGAATTATGTACAAAACAGTAACTGCATTCAAAAATAAAACAATGTAAAATGTTACAGCCTGAAAGTCCACTCAGCCCTACTTCTTGTTCAGCCAATCACTCAGACAAACAAGTTTGTTTACATTTGCAGGAGATAATGTTGCCTGCTTCTTGTTTACAATGTCACCTGAAAGTGAGAACAGGCATTCTCATGGCACTGTTGTAGCCAGCGTCACAAGATATTTATGTGACAGATGCGCTAAAGATTCATATGTCCCTTCATTCTTTAATCATCCTTCCAGGGGACATGCGTCCATGCTGATGACGGGTTCTGCTCAATAACAATCCAAAGCAGCTTTCTTTTTGGTGGTTTGGGTTCTGTAGTTTCCGCATCAGAGTGTTGCTCTTTTAAGACTTCTGAGAGCACGCTTCACACCTCATGTCTCTCAGATTTTGGAAGGCACTTCAGATTCTTAAACCTTGGGTCGAGTGCTGTAGCTATCTTTAGAAATCTCACATTGGCACCTTCTTTGTGTTTTGTCAGATCTGCTGTGAAAGTGTTCTTAAAATGAACAACATGTGCTAAGCCATCATCCGAGACTGCTATAACATGAAATATATGGCAGAATGAGGGTAAAACAGAGCAGGGGACATACAATTCTCCCCCAAGGAGTTCAATCAGAAATTTAATAAACGCATTTTTTTAACAAGCGTCATCAGCATGGAAGCATGTCCTCTGGAATGGTGGCTGAAGCATGAAGGGCATATGAATGTTTAGCATGCCTGGCACGTAAATGCAATGCCAGCTACAAAAGTGCCATCCAAATGCCTTGTTCTCACTTTCTGGTGACACTGTAAATAAGAAGAGGACAGCATTATCTCCAGTAAATGTAAACAAACTTGTTTGTCTTAGCGATTGGCTGAACAAGAAGTAGGACTGAGTGGCTTTGTAGGCTCTGAAGTTTTACATTATTTTGTTTTTGGAGTGCAGTTATGTAACAAACAAAATTCTACATCTGTAAGTTGCACTTTCACAACAAAGACATTGCACTACCGTACTTGTATGAGGTGAACTGAAAAATACTATTTCTTTTGTTTATAATTTTTACAGTGCAAATATTTATAATAAAAAATAATGTACACTTTGATTTTATTTACAACACAGAATACAATATATACGAAAATTTAGAAAGACATCCAAAATATTTAATACATTTCAATTGGTATTCTATCGTTTAATAGTGTGATTAAAACTGCGATTCATCACAATTAATTTTTTTAATCGTGATTTAATTTTTTTTAGTTAATCGCATGAGTTAACTGTGATTAATCAACAGCCCTAGTAAAAAGCAGATTTTTCTTACTGCAGATAAGGCCATTTTTGTGCCTCAAACAAGGGGCATTTAAGAGATGCCATCACTTATTTCTACCCCTCTCCCCGTTAAGAAGGAAGTAGGTCCAATGGGCCTAGCAGAGCAAGTGGGCATATTCAAGCTCCACTGTGTGGGAGCCAAACTCAAAGAATACAGAAACCACACTATCACATTTTGACATCCACACAGTCTACTGTGAGTGGTATCACATTTTGGTGATTCACATGGCTGGAGATAATTTTGTGGGTTGAACCTGGAAGAGTACGACCAGAATTTTTCTCCCACAATCTGATTCCTGACCCTAGCTGACTGTTACTCATTCCAAAAAGAAGCTTAAAGGGGCCACAGAATCCAAAGACATCTCCCTGGCTGGCTGTTCTGAAAAACCTGGCCAAAGAGACATGTCCCATCAGACTCAAAACATCTCCAAAGACAACCAAGAATGAGGGAACAGGAAAGTGCTCAGTCCCTGTCCCTACCCTCACCCCATAAAAAATGAATATATTCAGTTCTTTATTTTTAATAAAACTAGAAGGAAATCAGTCTTGATCCCTTCTTTGCCTGCTGCTTGTACCACATAAGAGTATTACTACTACATTCATGTGGTTGTAGTAACTTGCTGCCTGGCCTCAGCAATGGAGAGAGACAGATGATCAGAGAGGTCATGTATATTTGCTCTCCACCTCCAAGCAGCTCCACAACTCCATTCCAAGCAGTGGGGCATTTTTCCTTCTCTATCTCCAAACCAGAGATGTGACCCCGACAGCTATATAAACTGTAAGCAGGGCTGGGTCTAAGAGATGGCATTGTGGATACAGAATGTTATGACAGAGTGAGAGGACAGAATTAAATTATATGGCAAATACTATATCAAGTAGCATAAAACATTACCAGTTTTCAGTGATTATTTAAGTACTCATTCTCCTCATTCAATTAAAGTCATTGCTATGCTATTTCGTATTACTGAAAAAGGGCCCATTGTTTATATAACTGATATAGAAATGTAACCATTAACAAAATTAAAAAAAAAATAATGTTATGAAGCATGAAATAAAATATTGGCAGTAGTAAGAGTGTGTTTTCAAGATAGGAAATGTGCAAGTGCTATGTGCAAAATACTATATTTTCAGTAGCTTATTAGGAAGAATACTCGAACTCTCACCGACCAGTTATTTGTCATTCATTATAAGGGACTTGGAGTATTCTGGAGCCTTCTTCCTGTAACAAATGTCAAGTGACAGGCAGCCTACTCTAAATGAGAAGCTTTCCACGGTGTCAGAGGACCAAAATGCACCTACTTTCGTCTCTTAATATTGTGAGATGGAAAGTAATAGGTAAATGTAACATCCGTAACATGACATCCAACAGAACACAGCAGCAGCCTCACAGCTCCATCAGCATCCATCCATCCATGGACAAGAAAAAGAAAAGGGACAAAAATGCATCTCAGGTCCAAAAACAAGCTGACACAGCTGTACAAAATATTTTAAATTAAAAAAAAAATCCTCTTGGGTTCTGAAGGGAGACAGAGCCGCAGAAGTATGCAGGGGGTTACTGAGTGGAATTCAGATACAGTGGCAGCGGATGCAGTTCCATTAGTTTCAATAGAGCGGCCACTGTTTTCATCAGATGTGAATATATCCTATAGTGTCCAGAGAAGCTAAACTCATTTCTAAAGGATGAGGAACACCTGAAAACCACAGTAGATTTTTTTTTTAAGTTCCCTTCAGCTTATAGTCTCCGACAATGTGAGGTCCTCAAGCAGCACTACGGAGGATATTAGGACTACAGAACATCAGTGGTCTATCCCTGCAATATAAGCACAATCCATCATAAGGCCAGTAACTAAGGGTGGAATCTTAAAGTCTTTACCTAGAGCTTATTTAGACAAAGCTCTTTCTTTACCTAGTTTTCAATTTTTACTTACCCAATTCCAATATCACCTACATCTGTAGCACCGCCATAGATGCCAATGGAGTTACAATAACATGAAAGCACTGTGTAAGCCAGTGGAATCAGGTTCACTGGCAGTATTTGAAGTCAATGGGTGCTTGCCTGAGTAAGACCAGGGCAAAGTTTTAATAAGGACTTCAGAATTTGGCCCTAAGTGCAGGATTCTGTATGATACTGAGCACTCTCTGCTCCCCTTGAAGTCAACAGTTGAAGGGGGACACAGCACTTCGCAAAATTGTCAACATATGTATTTCCTTTTTCCTAGGTCATGGCCAAGAGCCCATGACCCTTTCTTACTTTTGTTTTTTCACTAAAGCCCAACGTTAACTTTGTGCATTTGCTTTGCATTGCTAAGACTTTAAAAAAAATCCACATCTGATTGTTATCACAACTCATTTCTCCACGAAGAGGGATCTCTGTGTACTTACTACCTGAACAAGGGCTACTGCTTCTAAAATGTGATATTCTATTATTAAAAAGAACCTGAATGCAACAAAATGCCAAAAACAGTATGAAACTGATGACAAAGCTTTGCGAGCTATTTGTGAAAGTTGCTGGCAGGCTTGTGGGTGGTGTATAAAAGACTCCCATACTTATGCTCTTGATTAATTAGTGAAAGGAGGGAGAGGTTATACATTTTTAGCAACTGCTGTTTCTTTATAATTAAATTCAATCTGGTATATATCTCCCTTACAGCATCAGGTCATAAAATGTTCATAAAATGCAACCCTAGCTGTCATCCAGAAATTACAAATTTTAAATTTTGGTGATTAAGTCTTTGTTTAAAAAGGTGCGTGTGTGTGTGGCGGGGGGGGGCAACTCTTTAACTTTAAATAACTGTAGTCCCATAAGTTTTAAATTCACTTCCAACATCATATACTTAAATAATAATATGCAAATAGGCATGACGGTTAAAGAAGGTCTTAGAGAGTAAGGATGTTTTAAATGAATAAGTAATGTTTAAAATATCAGTCTGCATGCCAGGAAAAAAGAATGCTCAATTCAATTAAGCTGGTCATTCCCAGCTTCCACACAGAAAAGGATTACCATATACTTTAAGTTGAGGTCACCCAAAGCTTTGTGTGAGTTTTACACAGGTATTCACTTTCATGTCAATAAAATTTACTGGAACAAATGCTGGCTTACATTGTGCGTTGCTACTTATGGAATAAGAGAGCTTCTTAAGAAACTTTTGCTATGATGCCATGTAAACGCTAATGCTAGTCAGTGTGTTGACAATTTAAAAATGTTTTCACAACAGGTATGGCTCCTTTCAGAAAAGTTTGTAGTGGTGCTTCACATACACACTTTTGAGGGCTTGACTATGTTAGTTTTACTTCAGCCAGTTCCCTATTTCCAAAAGGAAAATAAATATACATTAAAGAAGAGGCCTCTCAGCTATCACTGGAATAACCAGGTGGAATTTCAGAAGTGAAGTAATTCTGTTTTTAAGATATGGATTAAATACTTTTAAAAATGAATGTTTATGGTGTATGAAAGTGAGGGACTGACAGCACTATCCTGAGTCTGGCACAATTGGCTCAGGCCTGCAAGCTGCTGAGCACTGATGAAAAAGGTGCAGCGGCAATGCACTACTTCTGAGAATTACATTTTTGCTCAGCACATGGACAGAAGTTTTGCACAGTCTAGAGAAACATGCATAATAGAACTCTACAGCTACAATAAACTGAGAACCAGTGAGCTAGGGAGCATGCTGGAAGATACAGGGGAAGAGGCAGGGTGTTGTCAGGGACCAGCAGCTTAAATTCAATCCTGTGCAAGCAAATGCTAGGAATAGTGGCCATTTGCATTATTGCAAGTTACCCCTGCTGGAGTTATGTTCTACCCAAGTGTTTGCCTCAGGAGGAAGTGAGATGAGACCATCATCAGTCCCAGACACAGAAATACTTACAGCAGTTCCCATGAAAATGTGCTGGCTGAAATTGAATGCACTGGGTCTTTGTCCAGCTGGCAGGAAAAAGAAGATGGGGCTCCTTTAAGAATCCCTACTGAGTTTGGGTTATGAAGGAGGGGAAAGGGGGACTTACTTGAACAAAGCCAAAGTGGGAACAGGAAGTAGCTAGACTAGACATGCACTGGGAAAGGGAGAGGTATTTATACCCTGTGCATTCCAGAAGGAGCTCTCTCTCTCTCGGGCCTGGTCTACACTACGGGTTTAGGTCGACTTTAGCAGCGTTAAATCGAATTAAGCCTGGACACGTCCACACGACGAAGCCCTTTCTTTCGACTTAAAGGGTCCTTTAAACCGGTTTCTTTACACCACCTTCGACGAGGGGATTAGCGATAAAATCGGCCTTTGCGGGTCGGAATTGGGGTAGTGTGGACGGAATTCGACGTTATTGGCCTCCGGGAGCTATCCCACAGTGCTTCATTGTGACCGCTCTGGACAGCACTCTCAACTCAGATGCACTGACCAGGTAGACAGGAAAAGACCCACGAACGTTTGAATTTCATTTCCTGTTTGCTCAGCGTGGAGAGCACAGGTGACCACGCAGAGCTCATCAGCACAGGTAACCGTGATGGAGTCCCAGGATCGCAAAAGAGCTCCAGCATGGACTGAACGGGAGGTACGGGATCTGCTCGCCATATGGGGAGATGAATCAGTGCTAGCTGAACTCCGTAGCAGTAAAAGAAATGGCAAAGTATTAGAAAAGGTCTCCAAGGCCATGAAGGACCGAGGCCATAACAGGGACACACAGCAGTGCCGCGTGAAAATTAAGGAGCTACGGCAAGCCTACCACAAAGCCAGAGAGGCAAACGGAAGGTCCGGGGCAGAGCCGCAAACTTGCCGCTTCTACGCGGAGCTGCATGCCATTCTAGGGGGTGCAGCCACCACTACCCCAACCGTGTGCTATGACTCCGTCAATGGAGAAACACACAGGGAAGACGGTTCGGGGAACGAGGAAGATGAGGATGGAGGTACTGTAGGTAGCTCACAGCAGCAAGGAAGCGGAGAAACCGGTTTCCCCAACAGCCAGGATATGTTTGTGACCCTGGACCTGGAACCAGTAACCCCCGAACTCACCCAAGACCCTCAGGGCACACAGGAGACCTCTGGTGAGTGTACCTTTGTAAATATTTGTAAACATTACACATGGTTTAAAAGCAAGCGTGTTTAATGATTAATTTGCCCTGGCAATCGCGGCCAGTACATCTACTGGAAAAGTCTGTTAACGTGTATGGGGATGGAGCGGAAATCCTCCAGGGACATCTCCAGAAAGCTCTCCTTCATGTACTCCAGGCCAGTAGCACGTAGTCTGGAATCATTGCATAACAAAGCATGGCAGCGTATGGTCCCGGTGTTTGCTGGCATGCAGACAATATCCATTCCTTATCTCTCTTTGTTATCCTCAGGAGAGTGATATCATTCACGGTCACCTGGTTGAAATGGGGTGATTTTATTAAGGGGACATTCAGAGGTGCCCGTTCCTGCTCTTCTGAACAGAAATGTTCCCCGCTGTTAACCACGCGGTGGGGGGAGGGGTGAAGTGATCATCCCAGAGAATCGGGTGTGTGTGTGTGTGGGGTGGTTTACTTGGGTTTGTGCCGCATGTTAACCCGGAAACCGCAGCCCCTCCTTTTACATTGAAAACCCATTTTAAATGGCCAACCCAATTCATCCTTGATATGGGAAATGCGCTGCTGTTTGAAACCTTTCCCGCATGTTAAGAAGGTTAAAAAAGCCAAAAGACTGTGGCCTACCATGGCTGCCTGCAAGCCGAAATATGTTGCCTGGAGCACTGCGTGAGTGATCTCTCATACCAAACCGGCAGGCAGAGGAAAAATGCGACCTTGTAATGAAAGAGTGTACCCATTGTTCTCTAAAATGTGTCTTTTTTAACCACCTCTCCCTTCTCCTCCACCAGCTGCAAATGTTTCTCCTTCGCAGAGGCTAGTGAACATTAGAAAGAGAAAACGGAGGACGTGGGACGATATGTTCACGGAGCTGCAGATGTCCTCCCACGCTGATGGAGCACAGCAGAATGCGTGGAGGCAGTCAATGTCGGACATGAGAAAAGCACAATATGAACGAGAGGAGAGGTGGCGGGCTGAATGGCGGGATGAAAAGAGCAAGTGGTGGGCTGAAGATGATAGGTGGCGTCAGCTTGCAGACAGACGGCGAGAGTCAATGCTCCGTCTGCTGGAGCATCAAACTGATATGCTCGAGCGTATGGTTGAGCTGCAGGAAAGGCAGCAGGAGCAGAGACCGCCGCTACAGCCCCTGTTTAACCAACAGCCCTCCTCCCCAAGTTCCATAGCCTCCTCACCCAGACGCCCAAGAACACGGTGGGGGGGCCTCCGGCCACCCAGTCACTCCACCCCAGATGATCGCCCAAGCATCAGAAGGCTGGCCTTCAATAAGAGTTAAAGTTTTAAAATGCAGTGTGTCCTTTTCCATCCCTCCTCCCCCACCCATCCCAGGCTACCTTGGCAATTATCCCCCTACTTCTGTGAGGAATTAATAAAGAATGCATGAATGTGAAAAAACAATGACTTTATTGCCTCTGCAAGCGGTGCTCGAATTGGGGAGGGGAGGGTGGGGTGGGGTGGTTGGTTTACAGGGAAGTAGAGTGAACTGGGTCGGGGGGGGCGGTTTGGAGGGTTCATCAAGGAGAAACAAACAGAAGTTTCACACAGTAGCCTGGCCAGTCACAAAACTCGTTTTCAAAGCTTCTCTGATGCGCACCGCGCCCTGCTGTGCTCCTCTAACCGCCCTGGTGTCTGGCTGCGCGTAATCAGCGGCCAGGCGAGTTGCCTCAACCTCCAACCCCGCCATAAATGTCTCCCCCTTACTCTCACAGATATTGTGGAGCGCACAGCAAGCAGCAATAACAATGGGGATATTCTTTTCACTGAGGTCTGAGCGAGTCAGTAAGCTGCGCCAGCGCGCCTTTAAACGTCCAAATGCACATTCCACCACCATTCGGCACTTGCTCAGCCTATAGTTGAACAGGTCCTGACTACTGCCAGGCTGCCTGTGTACGGCTTCATGAGCCATGGCATTAAGGGGTAGGCTGGGTCCCCAAGGATCACGATAGGCATTTCAACATCCCCAACGGTTACTTTCTGGTCCCGGAAGAAAGTCCCTTCCTCCAGCTTTCGAAACAGACCAGAGTTCCTGAAGACGCGAGCATCATGTATCTTTCCCGGCCATCCCACGTTGATGTTGGTGAAACGTCCCTTGTGATCCACCAGGGCTTGCAGCAGCATTGAAAAGTACCCCTTGCGGTTTATGTAGTCGGTGGCTTGGTGCTCCGGTGCCAAGATAGGGATATGGGTTCGGTCTATGGCCCCGCCACAGTTTGGGAATCCCATTTCAGCAAAACCATCCACTATTGCCTGCACGTTGCCCAGAGTCACTACCCTTGATATCACCAGGTCTTTCATTGCCCTGGCAACTTGGATCACAGCAGCCCCCACCGTAGATTTGCCCACTCCAAATTGATTCCCGACTGACCGGTAGCTGTCTGGCGTTGCAAGCTTCCACAGGGCTATCGCCACTCGCTTCTCAACTGTGAGGGCTGCTCTCATCTTGGTATCCTGGCGTTTCAGGGCAGGGGAAAGCAAGTCACAAAGTTCCATGAAAGTGCCCTTACGCATGCGAAAGTTTCGCAGCCACTGGGAATTGTCCCACACCTGCAGCACGATGCGGTCCCACCAGTCTGTGCTTGTTTCCCGGGCCCAGAATCGGCGTTCCACGGCATGAACCTGCCCCAGTGACACCATGATTTCCACATTGCTGGGGCCTGTGCCTTGTGAGAGGTCTATGTCCATGTCAATTTCCTCATCACTCTCTTCGCCGCGCTGCTGGTCTGGGTTTCGCTTCGGCATGTCCTGGCTCTGCATATACTCCAGGACAATGCGCGTGGTGTTCATAGTGCTCATAATTGCCGCGGTGATCTGAGCGGGCTCCATGATCCCAGTGCTAGCTATGGCGGCCTGGTCAGAAAAAAGGCGCAAAACTAGTATCTGATGGACCAGGAGAAGGAGGGAGGGCGGGAGGGAGGGAGGGCCGAGTGACGACATGGCGTACAGGTACAGGTACAGGGAATTAAAATCAAGAAAGGTGGCTGTGCATCAGGGAGAAACACAAACAACTGTCACACAGAATGGTCCCCCCAAAGATTAAACTGAAAACCCTGGGCTTAGCAGGCCGTTGATTTCACGGAGGAAGGGGAAGCAAATGAATACAGAACAAATCTATTTTTTACATCTTAAGCTGGCAGCCGACGGTGCAGCATGAGTGATAGCCTCTGCAGTACGATGACGACGGATACCAGTCATAATATACCATCTTCTACCAAAAGGCAAGGGGCTGCTGCTGTGTAGCAATGCAGCCCCACGTCTGCCAGCCCCACGTCTGCCAGCACCCAGATCGCCCTCGGCCTCTTCTGGGTGCTTAGCAGACAATACTGGGCAATTGGCAGAAAATAGTATACTACGACTGATAGCCATCATCATCGAGACAGTAGCATGTCTGCCCAGGTGCCCATGATTGACAGCCACTGCAGTATGACGACGACGGTTACCAGTCGTAATATACCATCTTCTACCAAAGGGCAAGGGGCTGGTGCAATGCAGCCCTATGGCTGCCAGCCCCACGGCTATTAGTCATGCTACACCGTCTACCGCCAAAAGCTGAGCGGGCTCCATGCTTGCCGTGGTATGTTGTCTGCACAGGTAACCCAGGTAAAAAGGCGCGAATCTATTGTCTGCCGTTGCTGTGACGGAGGGGGAGGGGCCTGACGACATGTACCCAGAACCTCCCGCGACACTGTTTTGCATCATCCGGGCATTGGGATCTCAACCCAGAATTCCAATGGGCGGCGGAGACTGCGGGAACTGTGGGATAGCTACCCATAGTGCAATGCTCCGGAAGTCGACGCTAGCCTCGGTACTGTGGACGCGGTCCGCCGACTAGAGCACTTAGAGCATTTTATGTGGGGACACACACAATCGGCTGTATACAACCGATTTCTATAAAACCGGCTTCTATAAATTCGAACTAATTTCGTAGTGTAGACATACCCTCAGTCTCACACACAATTACTGATACACAGCTCTCACCTACGGGTTCAGAGTAGGATCAGGTTTTCTGATCTCCTGGGGGCTTGTTCTAGTTCCCTTTTATCTTTTGGGGCTGGGAAGGATTTTTTCCCTCATCACCAGATTGGCTGAGACAGGGTCAGTTCACAGGTCAGGGATCCAGTGAGGTAGGTTAGGAGATCAAGGTAAGGTATATCAAAATGTCACAACTCACTAGATGGCAGGCATAGCAGGTATCCAGTGCAGGTACTTGTTACAGAGGGCCTCAAACAGGAGTGGGAAGTGGACATAGGGGACGCTTTCCCCCAAGGAAGCTGGAAAAAGGAGGGATTGGGCTCTTAATATCTGGTACAGCCGGGAGACAACTCTCCCTTTTCCACTCCCCTTTAACCGTAATACACGGGGAGGGCCGTGAAGTCTCAGTAAGGGGCTGGAAAGAAGGAGGACTGATGGCAGTTCCCAAAAAATGTGCGATCAAGTGAAGTAAAGAATTATGACCTGTACTGTCAATTATGATAGAATTTTGTACTGTATACCTTAGAAGAGTGAAACATTTGAATGGTATAAATTTCACCTTATGTTAAATGGGTGACGATGTGGCTAATTAAACCACATGCATTGCAGCCTGTCTTTCTTCCTGTGTGACTGGGACAGGGCCGCCCAGAGGCGGGAGCGGGGGCAAGTGGGGCAATTTGTCCTAGGCCCTGGGCCCCGCAGGGGCCCCCACGAGTATGTCGGAGGCTCCCCCCGCTTCCGTCTTCCCCCATCCCCCGGCGTCTCAGCTGGTAAGGTGGCGGGGCTGTGAGCTACGGCCGAGTGGCGGGAGCTCAGGCCCCTGGAGACACCATGCCGCTGCAGTGCTGTCCGGGGCCACTCCTGGATGCGGCGTGCTGAGGCTCCGGGAGAGGGGGTAAATGGCATGGTAAGGGGCCGGGGCCGGGCACCCTCCTGACCCCACCCCCCACAGCCCTGACCCCAGCTCTGAGCCCAGCCCCTCTGAGCCAGACACCCCCCAACCCCATCCTCCCCATAGCCCTGACTCCCAGCTCCGAGCCCAGCCCCTCTGAGCCGGGCACCCCCCCCCCCCCCGAGCCCAGCCCCCCCACAGCCCTGACCCCCAGCTCCGAGCCCAGCCCTTCTGAGCTGGACACCCCCCTAACCCCATCTCCCAACAGCCCTGAGTCCAGCCCCTGTGAGCTGGGCACCCCCAACCCAGAGCCCAGCTCCCCACCCAGCCCTGGGCAACAGCAGCACCACCCCCAGGCAGTGACAGCCCATTGGCACCAACCATCACCATCACCCAGCAACAGCCCATTATGTAACTGCAAATGTATACATACCATTAAAGCATTTAATGTTTTTAAATAATGTATTTAGTGTATTTTCAAATTATTACAAATTAATTTTTGAATCTATTTCACTAGTTATTTTTTACATTTCCAAATACACGTTACTGTAGTATTGCAACGTTTTTTTATGGAAGGGGCCCCCGAAATTGCTTTGCTCCAGGCCCCCTGAATCCATTATTCCTCACAGTCATCTACACAATAACCTATCACCTATGCCTTGGGAGGTGTTCTTGCCAGCTGACCAGTGTGCAAAGCTCACTTCCTTCAAACTACTTCACTATGTTGGCTTGGAGTTAAGGTAGGTTCAGCAGCCTTTCTGCTGGCTGCACATTGCTATCTTGCTAAGGTGTGGATGACAGCAGTGGGAAGAGAAAGCAGGCAGGCACAAATTAAATTTCCTTGCACACTTCTGACAATGCACCTCAATCCGGATCTTCAACATTCCTGACATTCCAGAATTAGGCCCCTCCCAAACAAAAATTGCCCAATATGGTAATTCTTGTAATAGTGTTTTATAATTTGGAATGGTGTCCACTATGAACTGCATGAGACCATTAAACCTTTTGCACTTATGACCCAATTAGGTCCCACAAAGGGAAAGATTAATGTAACAATTACCATTTAATTCAATCAGGCTAATAAAGGAGGCAACATTTCCCACTGTTTAAAGGAAGAGACTAGCAGTCAGGAAAACTTAGTTTCTATATCCCACTCTGTCACTGAACTGCTGGCATTTAAGGGATATCAAGAACTTGACGTTTTTTAAACAAGCTTTTTTTTAACTAGTCATTGACAGAGGACCTTTAAACAGCATGTTTGATTTTTTTTAAACCTTTTTAAAAAATATTGTTTTCAGTTCTCATGATATTTACAAGGGTCTGTCTATTCGAGAGCAACACCCCTAGACACACTCAGTCCTGCACCATCCCTTCCATCTCTACACACATGCCTTCCTGCTGCCTCTTCAGATTTAGCTTTGCTGCTGTGACTCACACACCCTACTGCAGGGCATGCGAAAGTGTGCATGCTTATCTAAGGTCACCATGTTAGTGCAAGAGACAGGACATGCAACTGACCATCAGTATACAATGAAATTGACTACAGTTGAAATCTGCTGTCTAATGCACAAAATAAACAAACCGAAAGAAGAGAGTGTGTTTTTTTTTTAAACTGTTGAGCCCTTTTAGCTGTAGTTATCTTAGGTGTCATTTAAAATTATACTCGCTACAAAATTTTCAGATGCTCAGGAGGGTCAGGATTCTCAGAGGAAAAGGAGTTCAACTAATGTGAAGTATGATTTTAGATTATATTAATAAATTATCAAGATCATCAAACAGATAAATGCACCAATTACATTAGAGTCTTGGACTCATGCCTCACACTCAGAAACTGATTGCAATACTTAATGGGGAGCAGCATTTTCATAGCCATTCAACTATGCATTTAAGAGGGGCGAGGGGAAGGAATTTCAACTGATAAGCAGCTTCCTGTCACACAAAGACCGCTTGGCAAAGGGTCCCCTGGTTTTTGTCAACAGTTCTCACCTCAGACCTGACAAACTCCTTACATCACACACATTTCTTGCAAGGCATTTCTGTATAAGGGATATCCCGGAGGTGTTTACAGAACGCTTGTAACTTGTCAAAACTCAAATTCGTTGCAAGATGTATGTATAGGGAATATTTAAGGAACTATGTATTTATATGGAAAGTATGCTTGGAGTAGAAATTTGGAGTAGAAATTAATCACCGAGAGATAACAGGCATCAGGGGACGGACCATGCAAGCAAGAGGGAATTGTCAGTGAAATAACACAAAGCTTAATTGACCAGCCTTGCTCCCTCCCAAAACTAACAATCAAAACCTCTTAGACATGAAAAAGGAACATTACAAGGTGCCCACATGCTCAGGTTTTAGCTGATCACCATATTTGGGGTTGGGAAGGAATTTTCCTCCAGGGCAGGTTGGCAGAGGCCCTAGGGGTTTTTCGCCTTCCTCTAGAGCGTGGGGCAAGGGTCACTTGCTGGAGGATTCTCTGCACCTTGAAGTTTTTAAACCACAATTTGAGGACTTCAATAGCTCAGACATCGGTTAGGGGTTTGATACAGGAATGGGTGGGTGAGATTCTGTGGCCTGCGTTGTGCAGGAGGTCAGACTAGACCATCATAATGGTCCCTTCTGACCTTAAAGTCTATGATTCTATGAACAGATAGAGCTTCGCCCTGGCTGTGAATAGAAACAAAAGACTATTTTTCAATGTAATAGAGTTTAGGAAAAGGCACTCTGGATCCATTCACCAAGGACAGCCCCTGGTACTTGTACAACCATTAAGCACTTACGGAATCAGGCAACACATGTGAAGGGGAGGTACTTTCATGAATGGTTTGGATCTTGGTTTTTGAGAAAGCAGCCTGCTCTGCATAAACTGAACTTGGGTGGTTGGGAAAGGGAGTAAGAATCTATTTTATTAGACAGTCAAAGTAACTATTGATAAGGATAGATATAGCTTCATGTTTTAGAATTTTGTTTTGTATTGTAACCACTTGTTTCCACAACTCACTCATTTCTATTTGAAGCTTTATTTTTTCTTAAATAAACCTATTTTTGCTTTATCACAAGTGCTGTGTGCTTTACAGGAGCGGTGGTTTAAGGAAAAACTGGTAAATTAGGAAACACTGCACCCACGGGAGCAGAGGATCTGGAATTTCTATGAGTAGCCAGTACCAGGGGCTGGATATCACAGAGGATAAAATTAAAAAACATCCAGAAAACAGTGCATTGGGGACAGCAGAGCCCCTTTCTTTCTGGGCAGAGAAAGATCAGCATACAAAGGGACCCCTCCTTGCACAGATCTGGAAGGAACAATCGAGGCCCAATGCTAATAAATAATTATAATGGAACTAAGTCTCCTTTTCAAAGTCTTCATCTCCTGTTATTCAGGCTGTCTGACAAAAAGCAGACCATCAGAATGAGAAAGCGGTAACTTGCGCATTTTGGGGAAGCAGGGGAAGGGGGCATAGGCAGCGAGTTACATTGGCCCATGGTGCCCATGCTCCACCAATGTTTGGGCTTATATTTTCAGAGCCATCCAGTCCATAGGCTGACTGGGGCAACCGCTCCAGGCCCTGTGCTTCAGGGGGACGTGGGGTCCAGAGCTGCCCGGGTGGTTAGCAGGGGGCCTGGCACCGGCAGCAGCGAGCGAGCCAGCCCCTGCCCGCCACAACTCCGCCCCTCCTCTTCCTGCCCCGCCCCCATTACACCCCTTCCCCCAAGCCCCCGCCCCACCTCTTTCCGGGAGCTGGCGGGGCGGGGCGAGCTGGGGCCGGGTTGCTCACTGCTGCCAGCGCTAGGACCCTCACTAACCCCTCAGACCACCCTGCACCCCGCATCCCCCTGAAGCGTGGGGACCCCCAAAGCGCGGGGCTCAGAGCAATTGCCCCAGTCCATCCTATGGATGGGACAGCTCTGCTTGGACCCGTTCTGGGAACCACCAAAAATTATACAAAGCTGGTGCCCATGGAAGGGGGGCACAGGAAGGCTGAAAACAGCAATCCTAGAAAAGGCACAGATCAGGTGAGAACACATCTAAAATTATAGAAACATACATAGATGTTGAAACAGTCAATGAAAACTGTGAGGGAAATAAAAATCAGTACTCACCACATCTTTAAATCTGCACCTCACCTTTAATCACAGAACCAAAATATTTTAGTATATTTATAAAAACTTGACTGGCTACTTTCCAATATATTCATTACATTAAGTTTAAATTTACGACAAATATTACCCTTTTGGAAATTTTGAGTAAAGCCATCTCAAACTCCTGGAATGAAGAACCTTTTGTCTTTTCAATTATATTGTTCTATTGAAACTCAGCTGGGAAAGTAAATGCAGGAGTACTTATGCCATGTATTCTGTTGTTTGGGATGGTAAAAAAAATGATGACTTGCCTATATTTTAACTGTTATTGAATGGGTGTATTCCACATAGGTGTGTGCACATCCAGTACGACAGAGGCAGAGAATTTTCTGCAGCAGTACCTAACAGGCGCATGCACCCTGGACATTCTCGTGGCCTCTTATAAGGTTAAAGGCAACTCCTCTCAGTTTTTTCATACTGGAAACTCTGGTGCAAAGGGGATGGAGGGCGAGTCAGGAAATACACATGTGCAACTGCAGCTCGAAGAACAGTTACAATACAGGTAAGTAACTGTTTCCTTTTTGAGTGGCTGCATATGTGTATTGCACTCAGGTAACTCACAAACAGCATCATTACGATATTGAAGCAGTCATCATGGTGTAATAATGGGTGAAAGTATGCACCAAGGACTAAGTGACAGCCCTACAAATGTCCAGTATGGGGACATCTTTTAGAAAAAGCCACCAAAGTAGCTTGAGCTCTCGTTGAATGAATCGATAGTCTTTGTGGAGGAGGAAGTGTCCACTATGCTGTAAACTGAGGTAATGCAGGAAATAATCCACCTAGAAACCATCTGATGTAACTGCCTCACCTCTCATTATGTTGGCATAATCGATAAATAGTTGGAGACAAATGGAAAGGTTTAGTCCTGTCTAGATAAAAGGCTAATGCTCACCTTACATCCACAGTATGCAGACATTCATCCTTGTGTGTGCACAGTTTAGGGAAAAATACAAACCTGCTATATTATCTGATATTTGCTTTTCATCTCAATCACTTTAGTCAGGAGGATGTGGCTTCAAAGCTACTTTATCTTTGAAAAAAATATTGTGTATGGCAGTCCTCCCATGAGAGCCTGAAGTTTACCAACTCTTCTGGCTGATGCGATGTCTAAGAGAAAAGATGTCTGACAACACAGATGAAGCAAAGAACATTTGAGCTTGTGCCTACCTGAGGGGCCAATTAAAGTAGTTAATACAGTGTTAAGGC
This sequence comes from Chrysemys picta bellii, assembly GCF_011386835.1. Lineage (NCBI taxonomy): Eukaryota > Metazoa > Chordata > Testudines > Emydidae > Chrysemys > Chrysemys picta. Next base: position 122,025,797 of record NC_088793.1, read on the forward strand.
CTAAGATGTCAATGAATCCTTTGCTGGGGGAAAGAGTCAAACAACCCCTTTAAAAAAAATCTAGAAACCATCAGTTTAAAAAACAAACATGCACATACAAAACAACCTTCCATGAACTAAAGGATAATTTGCTGCTAAGTGGACTCTTAGGGAGCTTAGAGAAAGGCCCGAGGATTTCAGATGTAACAAGTACTCCAAAATGTCCTAAATCATAGTTTCTGATGGAGATATCCTCCAGAAAGTGGGCTAGCTTGAAAACAACTTCCAGTTAGCTAAATAAGTGGGTCAAGAGGATTGCCTTTCTGCTATTAGGCAATACCTTCTCAATTGCTACAGAGCAGTTGTCCTTTGACTGATCTAACCAGTCAATAGCCATGTCAAAAGGTGCAGGCTTTTTGAGTCCGGGTGCAACATCTGTCCATGCTGTTGGGACAGCAGGTCTGGAAGAGGAAGCAGAAGGTACAGAGGCCAAATTGAGAGGCTGTGAAGATTAGAGAATCAGTAATGTTTCAACCACACCAAAGCTGTAAAAATTATCTTGGCGTGGTTTTGTTTCAACTGGAGGATCACCTGTGGGATGAGCAGAATGGGGGGTAAGGGTAGCAGTGCAATGCATACATGAGACTGTCCCTATGACAGGAGAAATGCATAGTTTAATAAGCCTGGACTGTGACACGCTCAAAAATAAAATTGATGGACTTTCTTGGGACCAGCCTTGTGGCCTGCTCCATGAGGTGGGGTTTGAAGCACAAGTCTCTCTAAATCTGCATTCTGCTCTTGAATGAGAAGCAGATACTGCACCTCTCCTTAATGTGCCCCTCACTGAGGCTCAAAAGATAGCCCATAAGAGGATCACTATTTGGAACAGACACCCCACACAATGAGCAGTGCTTAAAGCCTGGAGAGCACTGCATACCAACAGTGCCTATCACAAAAACTAAAATGATAAAACACACTTTACAAAATAAAATATACTTAGTTAGCAGTTAGTAACTGTTAACACTGCTCTACAGCCAAAATGCTTCTGAAATAAATGTAGTCAAAGTTTACTAATTCTGGGTCACTGAGAACGAAAATGATGCTTAAAATTGTTGATTGGCTCTAGTTTTCAAGATATGCTATTGGGTCAGTATATACGACCCTTGACTTGGGAATGGCGGAGGATAAGTGAGTTATAAAAGGAAGGGATCTCAATTTAAACCAGAAATGACTAAAATACATCTTTGACTGGATCTATGAATAAATCTATGACTGGGTTTGGACAGTACTTGCTTTTTAGGCAAAACAATGAATAATGCAATCTGAAGCTGGTATTGTGTCATACATGATATGAATTGCATCATGTTATTCCTAGAAGTCATGGATGATGCAATCATAACGAAGCTTACATCACTCTGCTGAACAAATTTCCCTAGATCAGCTCTAGAAATCATACAGTGTCGTGCTCTCTTATTTGTCAGTGTTTGATTTTGCAAAGGGACACATTTCTGTTTAGCCAAAGTGAGCAGAGATGCCTCGAACTTGTGTGAACAGTGCAGATAACTTCTGCTGTTTGTGGTGAAGTGACTTTTGCATCACAGAAGCGCAGTATAACCACTATGGTTAAGAAAGCCTATCACCTTTATTTTGGCTGCAAAATTGGAGATCAGGACAAGAGGTGGGCCCCACACATATGCTGCAACACTTGTGCAACAAATCTTCGCCAGTGGTTGAACAGGAAAAGGAAATCTATGCCTTTTGCAGTGCCAATGATTCGGAGAGAGCCAACAGATCATACCAGCAATTGTTACTTCTGCATGGTGCCTCCAGTTGGGAAAGGTGTGTCAAAGAAGAAAAAGTGGACTGTGCATTATCCAAACATTCCATCAGCTATACACCCAGTACCCCACGGAGGAGGACTGCCGGTTCCTGATGCACCAGAATCATTCTCACTTGAGTCAGACGAGGAAGAGGATGAAACTTCTGGTCCTAAACCATCAATGTCACAGGACCCACATTTTCTCCCATCCTCCTCCTCTGAACCACACCTTATAACACAAGGTGAACTGAATGACCTTGTCAGGGATTTGGAACTACCCAAGAGTAAGGCAGAGCTGTTGGGCTCCAGACTACAGCAGTGGAATCTCCTGGGAGGTGATGTTAGGGTTTCCATGTTCTGTGACCATCAAAAGGATCTTGTCCCATTCTTCTTCATGGAAGGTTATCTTGTAGCCTGCAACAACATCGATGGTGTGATGGCAGCCCTCAACATCGTTCACGATCCCGATGAGTGGAGACTGTTCATTGATTCATCGAAGACGAGTCTTAAAGCTGTTTTACTGCATAATGGCAATGTTTTGCCATCAATTCCAGTTGGTCATGCAGTCCATATGAAGGAAACCTATGACAACATGAAACAACTTTTGAGGTGCATAAACTATGACCAACATCAGTGGCAGCTTTGTGGCGATTTGAAGGTTGTTGCTCTCTTGCTTGGTCTGCAGACTGGATACACAAAGTACTGCTGTTTTCTCTGCGAATGGGATAATCGTGCAAGAGATTCCCACTACATCAAGAAAGATTGGCCACTCCGACAGTCATTGGAGCCTGGGAGGAAAAGTGTTCAGCATCCACCACTTGTTGAATCAAGGAAGATTTTGTTACCACCCTTACATATCAAGCTGGGTCTGATGAAGAACTTTGTCAAGGCCATTGACAAAACACAAGCAGCTTTCAAGTACCTCCGTGGAAAATTTCCAAAGTTAAGTGAAGCTAAGATAAAGGAAGGTGTCTTTGTTGGTCCTCAGATTCATGAACTTCTTTGAGATGATGCATTTGACCATGCACTGCGTGGCAAGGAAAAGACGACATGGAAAGCCTTCCAGTTAGTGGCAATAAATTTTCTCGGAAACAACAAGGCAGACAACTACAGGTTGTTGGTGGAAAACCTCCTCAAGGCATACAAAAGCCTTGGTTGCAACATGTCACTAAAGATACATTTTTTGCACTCTCATCTAGATTTTTTTCCACCGAACTGTGGAGCAGTGAGCGACGAGCACGGTGAGCGATTTCACCAGGACATTGCAACAATGGAGAAACGCTATCAGGGCAAATGGAGCCCATCAATGCTTGCAGACTATTGCTGGACAGTGACAAGAGATGCTCCATTTAATGAATACAAGAGACAAGCCAAGAAGCGCCGAGTAGACACTGAATAGGACTAAACTATGTACAGAATAGTTTTTTGCCTTTTGTTTCATAATAAATTTTATTTATATAACCCTTTTGCTGATTTTTAAAGTGTTACATAAATAGGACAGGTGAAATATTATCACGTAAAGCAACCATAAACACATGAAAAGACCTAAGTTTACAATTTATGATTAAAACTCTACTATCTACACAATATACATAGACATAAAATGTAAAAACTTAAATATCTTAGAAACAGTAGCCAATCAGTTGTTTTAATTGTCATATTTGAATTCAGCACATCAAAATACATAATAAATAGCACATTTTATCTCTGAAGCAGATGACTTCTCAAAAATTGTAGACCAGTTCTATTTACAAATAGATAAAAAACTGAACTGCCTAATGACACAAAAGAAAACAAAAGTGAGGTAAAGTGCACTGGGAGCTCCAACTCGGGCCATGGGCAAGGAGAAGGAATTGGGGGGAGGGTCAGGGCTGTGACACCCTGATAAAGCCTTGGGAGGGGACACAAGGACATACAGGGTGCAAGCACCGCTCCAACAGGTATTGCTGCAGAACGCTCTTCAGCTCTGGCACATATACACCTGAGAGGAATACACATGCAAAAAAAACATCCTAGGTGTAGATTAGAGCAGTGGGCACAAGCATTATAGAAAAATCTAAAGTAGATAGATTAGACAAAATACACCATTTCACTCTCTCTCAGAGGGGATCTCAAATTGCAGAAAAATATGAATCCTTTGAAAGTTGTAATATTGAACCAATCTTAATGCTGGCAGATGCTGCTGCTACACAGTTTCCAGAGAGGTTCTGTACATGTCTAATGTAAAATATGCTAATAGAAAAACAAGCAGCTGCAGCCTGCTCATTTAGTGAAAATTAACAGCTTGTATATATTCCTTATATTATTTACCCCATAGATGCCAAAATAACGTAGTCCAGGTAGATTGCAAACAGTGAGATATAAGAGGTTTGTTGAGAGATCTGCCATGTTAGAGCTTTTTATACTAAGGTCTTTATAGTAGGGTTGTTAGGAACTATGGGGAACAGAGTGGGGGGAAGAGACTCAGTCTTTTTTTTTAATTATCAAAATTAAGAGCAATGCTTAGAATCTTTCCAAATAAGAAAAGTGTGATGAGGGAATCTCAAATATGTGGAAGTTCAGTTAGATTTTGCCAAAGTTAAGACTACGCATATAAGAACTTCAAACCCTTAATGGTTTCAAAATTTGACTCAGCTTAAATGTTACTGGGTTCAAGTTTGTAAGTAGAACCAAGAATGAGGAGAGTATCCAAAAATATTTTGTGGGGCAATGCCCCAGGAAGCCCACTGGTAAAACGTCTACTACGTGCAGGACAATTAGAGTCCCAGTTTTATTTCTGGCATCATGTTTATGCTGTGTCAGCAATATGATAATGGACTGTCTCCTTTGAAGCCACAGTCTCCAGTAACTTATAAGAAGTGGGTTGAGTTTTGGAAGATTACATCACTAGAGGCTGCAGCACTCAAAGTCCTGAAACTGGCACCAACTAGGATGGCTGAAGCAATGGAAAAGAGGAGAGAGAGACAGAAAGATGTGGAAAAAGGCATAAAGGGAAAAAAGGATTGGAAACAGAAGGGAGACGTTTGAAGAGGGAGGGAGGAGATGAGGACAGAAGAGGCAAGGGTATTGTGATAGGTTGTCAGATTTTAGGACTCTATGTGGAAATGTTCAGCTATTCTGATGACTCACCCTGGCATATCAGATGGCTCTCATTAATTCCAACTCCTCAAAATAGAAGACAGAGCATCTGTGAGCTAAGAGAAAACTAGATGAAGAAATAGGAAGACCTGCAGAGACAAGCCCTAGGAATAATGAGCATGAGGAAGCTAATGCTAAGGTCTGTTTGAATCTGTAAATGCAATCCTGTCTCAGGACTTTATTGCTTAAGTCTCTGAAGCAGCAAAATAAAAACATACTCTGTAAAGTCAGGGAGTATGGACAAGAACCTAAGTTGTGCTCTGTGTTAGCAACACAAAGGGAAATGTGACAGTTCTTTGACAATTCCCTTCATTTTCTGCTATTAAAAACAGCATTTTTCTTCAGCAGTTTTGACATCTAGCTGACAATATAAATTTGAATATGAACCAAAGTTATAAATATGAGGTAAAGACAATTTTGAGTCAAGTTATTTTAATGTAGATTTGATTGAAACCATTACTGATTAAATATTAAAACGTAGCTTTGGTGAAAAAGATGGCCCAGTAAAATGTCTGTGACATGGAATCTAACTTCTTGGTTCTCTTGCAGCTCATTAATCTCTCATAAGGTGATAATACCTGAACTCTGGAAGGAACCTGAAAAGTTTGGGCTGCTTGGTGGAGCCACACTGTTCTTTTCTGCATGCTTTGGTATTTAAGACTAATAATTAAGATGAAAGTCAAAGAGAAACAAGTTTATCCCTATTTGTGTTCAAAGTCTTTCAAACAGCTCTCTGAATTATCCTTATTTTATAGCCTGAGAGACTGAGGCAGAAAGGTTAATGCCAAAAGAACCTGATTTTCAGAGGTGATGAAAACACAACCTCTAATGAAGTCAATGAGATCTGCAAATGCACAGCACCTCAGAAAAAGTCAGGCCTCTTATTTAGGTCCCTATATATGGATACAGGCGTCTAACTTTGGACACACAAGAATGAAAATTTTGACCCAGGTGTTTAAGGCGGGGCATCCAGAACTTGAGACAGTCAAAATTAGAAAATACTTTTGAAAATCTTGACTAAAGTGACTTGCACAAAGCCATAGAGGGAATCACTGTTGAAACAGAGATTGGAGTCAGGAGACCTTACTCCATGCCCCTCTTTCTCTTTAGAGAGAAATACCCCTAAGAAAGTTCCATTAATTAGTTTCTCGAAATACAAAAAAGAGCGATCTTTCTCAAAGGTTCTGTGGGAGTCTTCAATTTACAATGCCACATATCATTAGAATTGACTGATTGAGATACATTTACAATTGTTCAGCTGGAATGCCTCAATATGTTTCTTCAAAGCCTCAATAATAAGTTAAAGGGACCCTCAAATGACTTAAGCATAACATTAAAGTTTTGTCTAAAAGACAGAAGTTTTTGAATAACAATTCAAATAACAATTTGGCAATGTTTATCACACTTTATATTTAAATGAGGATAGACATTTTTCATTTAAAATGATCTCCCTTAAGCATTGGACATAAACACTCAAAAGCTATTGAACAAAAAATGGAAAGCAAAACCCACCACTCTTTGTGAACCAAAGTTAAGGCCAAATGTAGACACCTATTAAAAGTACCTTGATTTCCAAAGATGCCAAACAGCACACAAAGCCCCCTGAAATCTATGGGAGCTGTGGGTGCTCAGTTCTTCTGAAAAAAAATGAAACCACTTTTATAGCAACCTCAGGCGATAGACTTCAGGCAATATAAGAAAAGTTCTCACTCCCCAGTGTATAAGCAATAAAACTCCTCAAGCCTCAAACAAAAAGTCCTCTAAGTCGTCCCCTTTCTGGAGATATATGTACTTATTCAACCAACATCCTTCCTTTTTTAGGATGCAACCCAAGTCCAATATAAGTGCTCAACATTTTGGAGGATAAAAGCAGAAGTACACAGTTACCACCTAAATTTCCGTTCATGCACAATATTCACTACTTAATTCTTCCTCCTTTTATATATGGCAGCTGGTGTTAGCAGGCTACCGCCCTATCCTTCCTTCTGGGTGGTAGTAATCCCCTCGGATTCCACCTGCTACCTCCTGGTCTCTCTGGGAACTAACCTTTTAGAACTCTGGTGAACATTTAACAAATTCTTGATTGAAGTTGTGAGGCTACAGACACTGGAACTCTGCTGACCAGATGAAGTCACAGTGGGCTAACCAAACCAGCATATAGATCCAAAGAACTAGTAACAACACATAGTATATTTATTGGCAATTGATCAGTCAATACAGAGCCACATGAGGGAGCTGTTTATAAGTAAACAGGCATCTGTCGCATGAAACCAGAGCCAGATTTAGGGTCAGGCAACCTAGGCGACTGCTGGGGTGCCGGCCTGGGGAACGCCTAACCCTGTAGGCAGCAGCCAAGCCAACTCTAAACTCACTTGGCACCTACATTTTTGCAGTAAAAGTTCCTTAGGTGCCTAAGTTTCTGCTTCTGGGCATGTACACTGCTGCCTCACTGGAGATGCCTAGACACATATCTCTTACCCAAGGCCAGAGTAATCCACAAAATGGGAGAATATAGGCTTTCATCCACCTATCTTGTCTCTGGGGCCCAATCTCATAGGTGCATTCAGAGGTTTCCTACAGGGTCAGGTCCCATTCAAAACCTGGCATGGGGTAAATGAAGGTGGAGGTTCCCACTCTGCAGCCTGATGGTTAGGGCACCCACTTAGAGCAGTGGTTCTCAAACTGGGGCCGCCACTTGAGTAGGGAAAGCCCCTGGCGGGCCGGGCCGGTTTGTTTACCTGCCGGGTCTGCAGGTTCGGCCAATCGCGGCTCCCACTGGCCGCGGTTCGCCGCTCCAGGCCAATGGGGCCTGCGGGAAGCGGCGCGGGACAAAGGAGTCCAGTCCTTCTGCTCCAATGACTAAATTATTTATACACAGTGGAACAGCTTCAATAGGAGCGATTCTCACATCGGACTATCCATGGCCCAGTAGTTAGAGCACTCTGAGAAAGCAGGGAGACCCCTGCTCAAATCCTCTCCCCCTTGTTGCCTAAGAGAGGAATTGAGCCCAAGTTTCCTATTTGCCAGGTAAGTGCTCTAAACACTGGACTAAAGTTATACATGGGTACGCTACTTCCTCTGGCCTTTTTGGGTGATGCGAGGCAGGTGCCTAACTCATTCTCACAAAAAATGACTTAAGTGCCCAGATCCACAAAAGGTGTAAGTTCTCACTCCAGCCCTGGAAACCTGGGCTGGCAAGCCCTCCTGGTGACTGAACAGCAGACACACTCCACCAGTACCTTCACCAAATATCTTTATTATTATTTCTTCTCTTATGTTCCAGGTACAGCACAATATAGCAGCAGATCAAAGTGTCCTTCCTCCTGCTCCCTGGCTCAGCCTTTTATGCTGCTTGCTTTCTTCTCTGAGCAATCCAGCTGGTGAACTAATTATCGCATCAGAATCCCTACAGGTGCAAGTGATCCCCACTAACCCAATCAGACTAACTCCCTACTACTTTAACTACCCAGTGCCCTGAGTGTGGTAAGTGACGAGCATGCAGGCTCCCCAAAGGGGGTCTATTTATAGCTGCTAATAGCACCCTACCACAGCACCTAAGCCTCCTTACTCCAGTAGAGGGGTTCCAGTTGTGGATTTCTAGCAGAGGTAGGTGCTTCCCAGCAGCCCTGACTTAAGTGTCTATCTCCATGAGAATGGAGGGGCTTAGCACACTCCCCTCTCATTGGCATCTCCTACTGGCTAACTTAGGCAGGGAGCAACCTAACATGCTGGCTTTTGTGCATCCTTAAGCGCCTATCTCTTAGACTTAAAATTCTGTCAGGCATTTGACCTGGTACTGAATGACATTTTGGATAAAAAAACTAGAATGATATAAAACTAACATGGCACACATTACATGGATTAAAAACTGATAGGTTTCAAAATGTGATTGTAAACAAGGAATCATCAAGTGTGTGTATTTTCAGTCCAGTCCTGCAAGGATTGGCACTTGGCCCTATACTATTTAACCTTTTTATCAATGACCTGGAAGTAAACAAAGTCATCACTGATCAAGATTGCAGATGACAAAAATTGGGGTAGTGGTAAAGAAGGATGTTGCTATATTGGAGAGGGTTCACAGAAGAGCCACAAGAATGATTAGAGGATTGGAAAACATGCCTTAAAGTGATAGACTCAAACAACTCAAAGAGAAGATTAAGGGGTGACTGGATTATAGTCTATAATAATCTACATGGGGAACAAATATTTAATAATGGGCTCTTCAGTCTAGCAGAGAAAGGTATAACACGATCCATTGGCTGGAAGTTGTAACTAAACAAATTCAGTTTGGAAATAAGGCACACATTTTTAACTGTGAGTGTAATTAGCCACTGGAACAATTTACCATGGGCCGTGGTGAATTCTCTGCCATTCGCAATTTTAAAATCAAGTTTGCATGTTTTTCTAAAAGATCCACTCAAGGAATTATTTTGGTGAAATTCTATAGCCTGTGTTATACAAGATGATTACAGTGGTCCACTCTGGAATTTTCTGAATCTCTCCCCATTCATTGTATAGGGATCTAGGTGCCTAACTCAGGGTTTGTGAATCACAATGTTGTTCCAGTGATATTCTAGGTGCTTAAAAGTCCCTTGTGGATCCAGGTCTCAGCACCTAATGCTCAGAGTCTTGTGGAACCCAGATGTAATATGCCCACTGGACTTCCCACAGTGCATAAAATTAAGCACCTGCTCAAGTCTTTGCAAGATCAGAGTGCAAGTTTGAAAAGTTTTCCATGAATGAACTGAGCAAAAAAAAAGAAAAATAAAAAAATGAGTGGAAGTGGAAGGATAAATAAAATGTTTACAAATCTTTGATTTCATCTTCAAAGCTATAAACAGCAGTTAATATGTTTATATTATTTCTCAATACATAATTTTTACCTCTTTAAAAACTTGAAATCTCTTGCTTACCCTTGTCAGAGTCAGTGTCCCTTCTTTACATGTACTGCAACGGACCCGCAGTTTTCCAGGCTTCACAGTTTGGCAGAAACTTTTGCAGAAAACATAAAAACTGTTGTAACTAGCTGCACCTGTTGGAAAGAAAACAAAGAAAACAATTTGCACTGAAATCAGAACTAGTCTGGAGTGTTTTAAAACAAACAAACTGAAAAATAAATTTTACAGAATCATAGATTTAAAAGGCCAGAAGAGTCCTTTGTGATCATCTACTCTGTCCTCTTGCGTAACACGTCATAGGACTTCCATATATTAATTTCTGCCTCAAGTCCCACTGCTGTGGTTGAACTAGAGCATATCTTCTTTAAATGTAATTTTTAGCCTACTAAAAATTATAAGTTATTTGCACTCTCCCTCCTAAAGCCACCCTTGTCTGGTCTTTGGGATAGTAGCAAGAGTGTTATTCCTGGTGCCTACCCTTAAAGGCCAACACCCATAATGGTATGGACTTTTTGAACCCCTGCAAGCAAGAAGAGGTGGTTTCACAGGCCCTGGGAAGAGGATTGTGATCCAGAAAATGGAACAGGGTGAAGATATTTGTAGTCCTGCTTGTTGGACTCTTATTTAACCCAGTGGGGGAAGGGGAAGGCTTTTTGATTTGGCCAGAAGATGAAACTAAGTAACCAGTCAGAGGGAGACCACTGACAGCGAGAGGAAAACTGAGTCTGAGGCTACTGATCCAGGGGTTCACAAAGACACTGTCTTCTATTTTTAAAAGCTATAGCACCCAAGCTGCCATTGATGACACCTATGCTACCTGAAATGCCCTCTAAGTTGGCTGCCTGCAGCTAAGCAGCGTGTGTGACCTCCAGCCCCTAGGAAGGATAGCTCAACAGCATTAATGGCAGCATGTTCTAAACCTAGCCACAAGTCTGAGAATAAGGAACTACTGCATTTGATTCCTGATTCTGAGGCAGTGCTTAACCGTTCTCCTTTTGTTTCTCTGTCTGCAAAGAGGAGCTGGGTACTGCTTACCTACCTCACATGTTGGGGGGGGGGGGTGATGATTAACGAGAAGAGTTTCAAAGGTACAAAGGGAAGTTAGATATACAAATCCCATTGACTTTCAGTGGAAGTTGAATGCCTGATTCCCCCCGGGCCTTTGAAAATCTCCCCCCTAAATAGTTAGTAATATGTTAAGTAATCTTGTATAAATGTTAAAGCTTTGTAGGATTGTGCCCAATGGTTGAAATCTCCAGAAACATTTACTTCCCAGTTTTTAATTGTTTGTCAACCCACGGAACCGTTTGCCAGAGGATGTTGTGAAGGCCAAGACTATAACAGGGTTCAAAAAAGAACTAGATAAATTCATGGAGGATAGGTCCATCAATGACTATTAGCCAGGATGGGCAGAGATGGTGTCCTTAGTTTCTGTTTGCCAGAAGCTCGGAATGGGCGACAGGGGATGGATCACTTGATGATTATCTGTTCTGTTCATTCCCTCTGCGGCACCTGGCATTGGCCACTGTCGGAAGACAGGATACTGGGCTAGATGGACCTTTGGTCTGACCCAGTATGGTCTTATGATTTTAATTTTACTCACCAATAACACATTGAAAACACATTGAAAACATGCTTAAAGTGTCAGGTTACCAAACATGAACTTTTCCATTACCTTAGTGAAGAGGAAATCTTTCAGCATGAGTCACACAATTACATGAAAACTGAAAGATGATAAGTCATGGGTGATTCATCTATTGAATTAATTCATAATATGATAATAGTAAATTCTTGAGTATTAACTTCTTGCAATCAGTCTGATGATCTTCATGCTATTTATTTACCCGCAACTTACGGACTGAATCTTATTTACTAGTACCAGTAAGGTGGGGCAGCAGGAAGAAGAGAGAATTATCTGCTTTGCTTGCTAGCCAAAAAAATTCACAAGTATCTATGCTCATCTCCATTTTTTCTTTTAGTAACATGACATTTGAGTAGCTTTGGAACACACACTGAGCTACCTTAGAAAATATTAGGTGTAATAATGTAAAGTAAACCATATTTACTACATTTTTGCATGCCCTTCAGAATAATAAAGAGAATGTGTACTGTTATATGTTATTTGAAACCAATTCCATGTTATTCACATTCAGGAATTCCCTAAACGCCCTGATGCAACTAGCTCCCAAACCTTAATTACTCACAGGGCTGTACAGGAAAAAAAGTAAAATCTTCCAAAAGAAAAAGAAATGACTCCAGAGAACACTTACATTATTGAAAGAAGGCATTTTCCAGTGAGCACTTAATAATATTAAAAAAACCCATCTCTGATCAGTGTCCAAACCTGCAGGAACACAAAATGCTCTTCCAGAGGGCAACAGTAATGTCCTTAATATCCTCTTCACTTATATTACCCCCTAAGAATTTTTATTATGCTTCTCTGAGGGAAAATAAATGACCGCAGAAGGACACAACCGATAACAGGATTTTCAACTGAATTTAGACCTTGTGAAAGTTGCTGGATATAGTTCTGTAAATTAAATGAAGTCCTCTCCTTATCCTTTCAGCAGGTACAACACAAGCAGCAACAGTGCATGTCTCTCCACAGTGCTCTATCAATGTGCTCTGAGTTGCAGGTGGCACCTTTAAGAGTAAGAGGGAAGTCAATCCGCTTGCCCATTCAATACTTGTTATCTCTGCTGAGGGCCTCAATTAGTGCCAAATGTGACAGAGTTTTGAAAATCTGGATATCTATCCACTAGTAATCACACTGAGACCCACAACTTGTTTGCCTAGTGTGACTAAATGACTTGCAGGCACTACTAACCTGGGCTGAATTTGAGCTCAGATCCAAAGAAATAAAACACTGTGTATTGAAAAAGATTAAAGGCAGTCTGCAAACTGGTCAGTCTTTCCTTTTTGCATCTCCTTAACATGGGAACAGCAAGATAGTCAACAAAACAAAAATGCAGCACAAATATTTCATGTATCAAGTAGTCACAACCGTAGTTTGCTGCTGCAGGAGGTCATCAAGATAATCATGGTCATTAGAGTTGGCTTCCTTTGGCTCCCCACTTTCAGATGCACAAAATATAACTTCAACACAGAGGGAGATTGAGCCCCAGATCTATTTTTGCATCTCCATTTCCCACCTTTTGGCTCTGCTAACAATGCCACTTTGATATCCAGTTAATTTGCTTTTCCTATAAATGACGTCACACCTTCTTCCACATCAGCCCTGCTGCTTAGAATGCTCATTCTGAGTGGATCCACAAGGTCATTACCCGCTCTCCTTATTCAAATCCATCCTCAAGAGTCATAGCATAAATAGGTCTCATGTGAAATTAACTAAGTCATCAAACACCACACATAATGCTGTATGCTAGCCCTCATCGAGGAAAGTAAACATGTAGTGTCATTGATTCTACTCCCGACTCCATTCCCGCACTCCCAACTGTCTTGTGTCCTGCTTGTTATATCATGTTCAATTTACCTTATAAACTACATGAGGCAGGGATCATATCTTCCATCTGCTCTGTATGCTAGGCACCTCCCAGTTAGACAGAGAGATATATTATTGAGAGTAAACTGCAAAATATTTGTAGTGTAACTCACCCTAAATAAGCATGACTTACTGTCACAATAAGAACAGAGGGGAATCTTAGAGACCTGGTTTGAGGAATATTGCAGATTTACTGTATAGGTTAAACCTTGCAGAGTACAATGTCTCAACCTGACTTTTACTTCCACTCAGTACGATCAATTTTCTCATTTATGAATAAACTTAATTTGGGGGAGGGGGGTTAACACACAAGAAACATATTTAGAATAGATCTAGCTGGAGCAGTTACTCAAAAGACCTGTGCAGAGATGCAGAATAACATTTGGATTGTCTTTCCTATAGCAAGGCTGCTGGAGACTGAGAGCATTACGGGGGGATGCTCTGATCTTAGGTAGGGAGTTAAATGGAGACTTTCAGCAACCCAACAACTATTTTAGGCAACTGGATTGATTCCAATCCCACATTCTTGTAGTCAACATATTAGGATTGTGTAGTGAGCAACATCACCAGGAATGGGGGCAAGAGGAGCCAGAATTTAAAAGGTACACATGCCTAAAGTGAGCATACTGTACATCAAACTACAACAGTTTAGCATTAACCATATCTATTCTAGGAAGTGCTAGCATGAATCTTAGCAAACATCTTTGACTCAGAATATATTCCAATGGTTCCCCTTTTAAAGGGGAGAAAGGGGGAAAACAAGAAAGGAATCTGATTTATGCACAACACCAGCTCTGAAGTGGCATTATTAATACAAAATTGTAATTATGGCACTGAGCCAGCAATCACTAAAATTGCTACAGCATCAAGCTTACAACCTCGTCTTCCCTCGTTCAATCATGCTCTATAGGTTTTTATGAAGTTTTCCATTAATATTTTATAACACTGGCACTCAGCTAGACTGTGCAGATACAGCAATTACCAATTAAAAAACTGAAGTCCCATTTTAAGTGTTAGTTCTGATACTGAAGATGTGCATAACACACAAAAATAAAAAAAATAAAGTTAACCACTAGTTTATTTTGTGGTTTTATAGAATTGTAATTTTTTTAAAGAGAAAACTAGTTGTACTTGTGTTTGCAATTCTTGTTTTCAGAGAATGTGCAGTTACAGAAGTTCTTGGTCTATGCTCCATATACGTGACTGGCAGGAGTGCCACTGCTATGTCTTTTTGGCTATCACCAATTAAGAAGAGGATATGAGTCTGCCCTACAATAGGTGAAATTCCATCATGACTTTTGAAAGACATTTACTATGAGACCACAGTACCACATTACCTTATCCTTAAAGAAGAACAGTGCAACTTTTATTAGTCACCAGTACTTGATGCTCATACATTCTACAAGCTGAAGTCACTGCTATCAGGAAAATAACCTTAGAAATGTGATCTCTCAGTGGTTCAAAAGGAGCTTTCATCCTGTTACTCAGAACCACATGAATTTCCCCAAACACAAGTGACTTCTTAACAAGGCCCCAGAAAATGACTATGGGATGCAGAAAAACTAGTCTACTTTCATTCATGAAACACTGAAATGCAGCCAAATGAATCCTTTCCCACATGTTGGTATGTTCATCTCACAACCTGCTTCAATGCTGCTAGGATGACTACCCTTTCAGAAACCACGCTGACAGGGAAAAGGAACCCTGAGTAGATGTAAAGAGATCCCTTGTTTTCTTATGATCTGATGTGGTAAGATCACCATCAATTCCATCAGGACTGGAAACCATGTTTGCCTTAGCCAATGGGGGGCCATAAAGTTCATGAAATGTATCTCTACTGGGCTTATTCAGGGCCTTTGCTAACATAGTGAATGGGGGAGTAGCTATCATGAAATTCTATCCTTCCTACTGCCTTAAAGTGAATGAAGGTGTCCATCACCAGTGAAATCTTTATCAGGTGTCTTAAACAGAACACAAGGGTCCTGGTGTTCAGTGGAGTGGCAGACAATATTGGATGTTCCCCTCAGAAGAAAGATCTATCATCCTCTGATCTGGTCACCACTTGTCAACTCTATAACCCCATAGCCTGCTCTGATAAAATTTCCCTTTCCTGCCAGGCAAAAGGCATCTAGGAACGTCTTGCGAGACATTGCCTAGTCTTGCCACTGCATGATTAAGAATCAAGATCTTTTATATCCTTTTCAGAGTAGCAGCCATGTTAGTCTGTATCCGCAAAAAGAACAGGAGTACATCCGAAGAAGTGGGCTGTAGTCCACGAAAGCTTATGCTCTAATAAATTTGTTAGTCTCTAAGGTGCCACAAGTACTCCTGTTCTTTTTATATCCTTTGTTTATGTAAAACTGGTGGCCTGATTCTTCTTTTAAATCAGGACCACTTTATGAGATATGAGGGCTCTCAAAGTCCACTTCCAACCAGGCCACCTCAGTCCCCAGAATATTTATGTAGCAGGATAACTTTTGGAGACACCAAATATCTTGATAATGAAGCCCCTCTGCAAGTGCTTCCCCACCCTAGGCAGAATGCATCCATGATTGTGCCATTTTGGCTCAGAGGAATATGGAAATGCTCTTCTAACTGCATATTGGTTTTGGACCATTACCAAGCTGGAGCATCGCAGAAGTTGCCTATCAGCCAAATACAGTACAAAACTCTCTATATGGCTTTTGATCATTGATGATGTCACCTCTGGTTGGGACTTGCTAAGGGCATGACCAGGCCACCATAAATTTTCTGGTGGTCACCAGGCCAATCAAAACATCCTCTTGGCTAGTTCCACAATATTTTAGATCCTACTATGAGTTAGGAAGGCTTTGAAGTGAAGCATGTCCAATAGGGCATCTTTGTACTCCAATTCACTCTGAGGAGCAAGCTAGTGACTATAGCCCTTCAGTGGTAAAGTGGAGAAATGGTGGGATTTCTTCAAGTGTGCTGTTCTTGGTCAGCCAGTCACACGAGTAGGAAAAAACATGCACTGCTTCTATTCTTTGTAGAACTGCTAAAAAAATCACAAAATACATATGGTACTGACACAAGCTTAAACAACAACACTGGTACGGTTCTGCTGTCAGAAACCTGAGACGCATCTAGTGGCTGAGCATATATGTCTAACCATATATAGGCATCTGTAAGGTCCAGAACACATATCTAGGAACCGTAAAGCAACGCAAGAGGCAAAAGAAGCAGGATTTTTAGCGAGGATAACTAAGTCCATCCAAACTAAGGTGCTAAGAGGTAGCAAGGCTAAAATGGTCCCTGGAGCATAGAGCAGAGAATAAATCTAGCTTTAAGCATTTTTTAAATTCAAACTATGAACAAGAATTTTAGCAAAAACAGAGGTAAATCATAGAGAAACCAATTAAGTGTCCCAAGAGCTGTTCGGGATATTATGGGTTTCCAGTGTTCCCAGCAGAGGCAGGCACATGCCACCCTACTAATGCTGGTGATTTAAAGACTTAACTTTGGACATGGGATAAGCCTTGCCCTTGAATGTGGGCCTGCTGCAGTTCCAACTTATAGACGATAAAAAGATAGTTTCAACTGTTTTATTTTCTTCATATTCTTTTACGCATTAGCGAATACAGCATGAAAGAAAGATTATTAATTATAAGGCAATATAAGATCTCCTAAAGTCATCACAACTCTATTTTCATACTTCTAATGTCATCAAAAACTGTTCTGATTTCCTCATTTAGAGGAAATAGTTAAAAATCAGTCATCACTGGGGTTAACAATCCAATTTGAAAGTTTATCTTCCCTATATCATCAGCAATGGATGATAGGTCAAGAATTATTACATTAATAAACATAACTGTTCCCCAGTATAGACTACAAAAGCCCACTGCAATGCACAGAGAGGGAGGTACAATCTTAAATATCTCCTTAAATAAATGAGACATGATTTGTAATTAGAACCACAGTGAATACTTATGTATGCAACATGGTGTCATGGTACTGATGAAGACAAAAAATTGGCCATTTCAATGAAGCTTTCAGTTGCCTTGAAAAGCTTGATGTAGTCCTTCGTGATTATATTAGATGCGTAGGTGTGAGGAGAAAAGAATGGAACTGAAGCAAGAGGGGATATGAGGTGGCACAGAAGCCTCCGAGCTACATGCATCTGAACTCACTAACAAGTGGGCTCCCTTCTGTATGTTCCTGTTTCCGTCACAGTAGTGATCTAGTACATATAAGTAACTGCCTTGGAAAGAATACTAATAATAGTGCAAGTTTGAATATCTCCATATAACTTCACAATTACCTCATGCCCTTACTGAAAGTCATGGACTTTATTCCACAGCCCTCTGAAATCAATGGGAGGCTTTTCATTGACGTCAGTAAGCATTTGGTCCCATATATTGAAAGATGACTGTTAGTACCTTGAGTTACATGGGTGACAGTTTTAAGCTATTTGCAATGGTCACCATTAAAATATTTCCAAGTGGCTTTGGAAGTAATCAATCTCATTCTGTTCCTTTCTAATGATATTCTCCATGCCAGATTTTTTCTGGTCAAAGCTCAGAACTGGCCACGAAGAAACGGTAAGAAATAGCTGAACTAGCCACATTGCAAGTATTATAGGGATAGGGTTACACTCCTTTGCTATTTGGCTTCAGAGAAGTATCCAGAAAATGTGTCCAAAAGTTGAATATTGGCCAGAATCCTTTTAATACCAGTTGGACGTGGAATTTCCCCCATTTGAAATTAACAAGTGGTCTCAGATACGGATGCTTTTTTTCACTTTTACAGCCAGATCATTCATTACATTTACCTCTCTATTACTTCTGATAACTTTTATACAATCTGAGTATAACAGGGTCTACCCAAACCCAGCATCAGACCTTTCCCCTACCTCATTTTCCCCACTCTCAAGGAGGGGGGCAATTCACACACCAACGAAGGGGGGCCAATTCACCAGCCATGTCAATGAAGCTCCCATCACACTGTCAATATTTCACTCCCTTTTCTGATGTATGTTTTCATTGTTCAAACACACTTCAACATACACTTCAACATCCATATAGACAGGTAAACCAGGTTTTTCCACCTACCAACACTCCAGACAAGGCTTCTGCCACTGCCTACACAGCTGGGTATCCCCAGTCAGCTTTTTAATCTAGACAGGTATACCAAGCCCCTTTCCATATTCTTTCCCTAACCCCAGGTCTTCTACAGGAACCTTTCTAGAGTTTTGACAAACAATTGAGATGCTTGTTGGTCTTTTAAGCTCACCATCTCCAAGGCAGCTGATTAGTCACAGGTGGGGCTAAAATCAACTCCCTTAAAGGGCCATCCCATCCTGTGACAGTAAATTTTAAACATATTTGCATAAACAAAATGTGCTGACTTTGTGCATCCCCTGTGCATCCACTACTGGTTTAACCCTCACAAGTAGGTAGTTACAACCTAAGGCCCCAATCCTATAATTCTTGGCTTACTGTAGGGGTGATGGGCAGAAGGGTTTTAATATATACCTAAATCAAAAGCACAAGTATTTTCTTAGAAACTTTCCTATAATTCATATAATAGCCTTCTTTAGCAGCCAGACCTTTGATAAAAGCAGGTTTTAAACCAATGCGCTAGTCCTTTGATAAAAGCTGGACTAAACTCAGTAGATTTGTGGAAATGTAACATTTACTTTCATAAAAATGGTTTTGGAAACTCCTGTTGTTTTGCTTAATAAAAATAATAAAAAGTGACAAGTTATCTGTTTTTTTCCCCTTTGCTCTTCAGTTTCCCTGACTGTTCAGTGCTGGCTTTATTTCATTTCTAAAATTGAATGGCATACTGCACAATCTTGCCAGATGGAACTCTGTGTAGCTGCTGTGCTTTGGTCTTGCCAGTGAGGAATTTTATCCAGAATGGGGCGGGGGGGAACACATACACTCGAGGTGTACAAATTTAAAACAAAAAAATACAGTGAGATATGAAAATGTATTTTCCTTGCTGTACAGGGAAGGTCACTTTCAGGTAGGAGCAAGCAAAGCCATGTACTGCAAGAACAAATTTTTAATGTACAGGCTCGGTAAAAATGTTTGGTGATGTCTTGATTGAGTTCATTTAATTATAGAGCTTTCACCAGCCAAAAATATTAATGCAGACATGAATGCAAGAGGCTGTTTATTTATGTTCTTTGCCTGGAACTCTCTCCTCATCCCAGTGAAACACCACCTCTTTTTTCTAATTCCTCTTCAAAGCTGACTTCCTCATATGCTATCAATCAACAAAAATACTGTCACTGGCCTCTCCCTTTACTATCTGATATACAAATGCATAGAGAAAGATGCTCTAAACAGAATCCTCCCCTGTATATTCCATTGTGTTTTGTATTGTCTTTCTATTTAAACTGTAAGATGAGTATGTTCGTAAGGAGATTAAGAGAATCATATTTTTTTCCTGTCCTGTTCAGCATTAACCATACCGTTCGTGCTTCACATATTATACAGGTCAATTATTCTGATGTGCATGTCTGGTTATTCAGGAAATATTAGTCATAATGGCTAGCAGCCAGATCCTGAAGTCCCTTCTTGGTCAAACTACCACTTAAGTCCATATGATTTATTGAGTAAAATCTAAGTAAGGTCTTTAGGAACTGACCTACTATTTTTATTTGAACTTTCTCTCATAGATGATATTACGAATCCATTTCCACTTGAACCTGCTTTGTATGTGGGGGACTCAGCTGTGTGAAATTCTTGCAACAATCTGAAATCCACATAAAAGTAATCTGGCTTCAAGTTTCATTACACCCACTTTCAGACCAACTTCATGGGAAGTTTCTAAGGTTCACAGACGCCTAGGGCCATTTCAGAGATAGTCAAAATCATGCAAATAGCATACTCTGAAGTAAAATGAGTTTTGCTTTGAGATGGGGGTTAATTCAATACAAAACTCAAGGCAAAGAATGGATGGTGCAAATTCTACGTCCTCCCTGACAGTCCTCATATTGCACTCCACATCACCCTATTCCCTCACAGTTTCCTGTCTAGTTTCCAAGCCACGTAGCCCAGTGGTGGCCATCTCCACTCAGGGCAGTGTGAGTCAGTCCCACGGAGAACAATAAAAGATGGTAGCAATTGTTTGGAAAGCCAAAAATTCATTATGGAACTTTGAGTCACTTAAAAAGAAAAAGAAAAAAATCAGACCGCTCATGAAAATAACATGACTTGACAACTCTGCAAATGATACATAGGACCCAACTAGCAAAACTTGGAAATTCAGAAAGAGGCACCCAGGTGCCCTGAAGCCTGCACCGCAGAGCACATACTGTCATGACTGAGATGTGGGCTGTCAGACCTAGTGGTCAGATACCAGGAGGTCAGAGTCCAAAATGGGCCAGTGGACAGACTAAGAATCAGGCATCAGAAGGCAGGCAGGGTCAGGTGACCGGGAGATCAGAGTCTAAGACAGGCCAGAAAGCAAACCAAGAGTCAGGTGTCAGGAGCTGGCAGGGTCAGGTTATAGACATCAATCTAATACCAAATTCAAGGACAAACTATAGTCACAAACCAGAATTCTAGGGCATATCACAAGCAGGTACCAGCCAATCCATGGGCTGTGAGGGACCACCACTCAGATCTTGGTGGGTGGTACCTCCTGCATAGCCCAGCCTCACAGGGTCAGTAGCACAACACCTCTATGGTCCCAGGTTCTAGCTCTCCAAGTTCTAATGTGTCCAGAAGGTCAATGCTGCATCCCACAATAAATGTACTTATCTGCTCCCTCAGGGGTCTTCCATATGAAAGACAAATGGCATCTGCTTCTTAAAGTAACATTGCACAATACATAATTTTCAGAGCCATCTTTTCAAAACTAACCTGCATTTGAACGCACAGAATGAGCATCCATGCGTGGAAATGGAAACTTGCATTTACCCATTTTACACATACAAATATATGTTAATTCACACAAGTGCAGGTTGGGTGATCTCCCAAAGAATGCACATATAATTTATGGAGCCAGTTTTTGAACAGATGGATCTGAACTTTCAAGCTTTACTTTGGAACTAATATGAATCTCTATTTCATCCTTGACAGACCCAGAGTTAGTGTCCAAACTCACCTACTCCCTAGCCTTTGGCTTTATTGGTAACTCAAAAAATAGTAACGTAAGCCTCAGCGTAAGCTTCCTCTCTGAGCTTGGCTATTCTTAGAGGTTCTCTTCGTGACCCCTTTTAGCCCCCCAGATTCTTGAAAAGCAATATAGCAGCCTCACTCCATTAATATCGTGTGTGTGTGTGTGTGTATGTGTGTGTGTGTGTGTGAAAGAAAGAGAACTATCAACCTAATTCTTGAAAGTTCACTGGTAAGTCATTTTGCCCAGCTACTTTGCGAATTTGGATGTATACTTATGTGTGGGTAAAAATAAGTGGCGCAGAGCTGATACTACAGTAACACTGCTCGTCTAGTGTTCTCCCTATGAAAGGGAGGTTGAGATTTTGACTAGTGGGTCTGCATAGTCATAGGTCCATTGGTCATACCCAATCCTGCCCTCAGGTTCACCCCTTCTTTGTGCTGCTATAGAAGGAACTCCAGTAGAACACTGGTCGATGCTGTGGAATCCTCCTGCACCAAGCCCTATCCTGTGGAATGATGTGTTCAAGTCTTGTGTACTTACCCTAAGGAACAGTCAGGGTTTGCCCACAGGTCTTTACCAAACAAGATGACCTTCAATTTCTCCCGAACCTCTCAAAATGTTTTCAAATATTTCCTGTTTCCTTCTGCAAATATCCTAAAATATTGCACATCACTAGCAGATACAGTAGTGAATAATGAAAACAAGCACATGCAGAATTCTTCTCAGTGGAAAACCTTGCTGGAAAAGAAAGCTTTTTATATTTTCATTGAATTCTCTTGTCTGTTTTGAAGTTTTAAGCTGCTGTCTTAAGCTTTGCAAAGTGATTATGCTGTGCACTTACATCCTCATTTTCTGAAAAACATTTCACCCAAGATAATATTTTTAAAATATTAACTGTCTTTTTGTCAATTACATAGTGATCATACTGTACATTCTAAATTGCATGTTGTTTAAGAAGTGCTCTTTCATTTCCTGTGTTTCTGTTAATGCTTTTCAACTTTTTTATTTGTTCAGATCTGATGGGCTTATCAGCACTTCAGAGCGGACACAGAGTGTCTAGTTTTGTTTTTTTGTTTCTTTGTTTTACTTCTCTAAAACTTTATTATAAGCAAATGCTCTTTTTGATGCCTCTTTTAATATTCAGTCAGACCCCAACTCCTGGTGGAAGGAAACATTCATGTTTAGAACAAAATAATTAAGTAATTTAAAATAAAATCTATGTCACTTTTTTAAAAGTGAAAGAGAAAAGTTTAAGTAGTGCTTTTAAATAAGCCACAGTAACCCAGTAATAATGGAAATTTTGAACATGCATTGTTTTAACCTATGGAACAGTGTTTTGAAATAACTCAGTGCTTGGAATAAGATAGGAAACTAATCTCTTTCTAATCAATGCACACACACACACATATGCAGGTACAGAAATCAGGTTTCAGAGTAGCAGCCTTGTTAGTCTGTATCCGCAAAAAGAACAGGAGTACTTGTGGCACCTTAGAGACTAACAAATTTATTAGAGCATAAGCTTTCGTGGACTACAGCCCACTTCTTCGGATGCATTATGTCATTATGCAAGGCACTGCATTTAGCCGTATGGAGTGGAAATCCATCAACCTCATGATTTAGGTATGCATCCGAAGAAGTGGGCTGTAGTCCACGGAAGCTTATGCTCTAATAAATTTGTTAGTCTCTAAGGTGCCACAAGTACTCCTGTTCTTTTTAGGTACAGAAATGTTACCTAAATATGTAATATGTAACATCAATAAAATAACCCAGAAGGAAGGAAAGAATACTCTGCTTAAACTTCACAGGGTTGTACACTTTGTGAGAA
This sequence comes from Chrysemys picta bellii, assembly GCF_011386835.1. Lineage (NCBI taxonomy): Eukaryota > Metazoa > Chordata > Testudines > Emydidae > Chrysemys > Chrysemys picta. The sequence continues at coordinate 122,049,052 of NC_088793.1, forward strand.
AAGGGACAGCACTCTTTGTGCCACCTGTAATTTCTCAAGTGGCTTACATGGAGTAGTGGCTGCAAGTCTACCCTTCTGGAGCTGTGACCAATGGTGAATACAGTGAAACAAAAAAGTATTTTCAAAACAATCTTTTATTTTATCTGAACAATAGAAACATGGCATAAAAAGAGAAAAGGGTTTTTAACAAAATAAGAGATCTACACACATATCTGTTTTATCTAAAGTTTAGGTAGAACTATCTTACTCCCAACACCCCAATCTTTGATGACTGGGGGATTCAGTCTGTGTCACCTTCTCCTGTCCTCCAAAGTCAGTCTTTTTCTCCATCTGAAGTTCTCTGTTGTAGTTTTTCCTGCTGGATCCCCACTGTGGTTATAAGCTGAGATGCCCCCACAGGGCCGCCAAGAGGGGGGGGGGCAAGTGAGGCAATTTGCCCCAGGTCCCGGGCTGCGCAGGGGCCCCCACGAGAATAGTATTCTCTAGTATTGCAACTTTTTTTTATGGAAGAGGCCCCCAAAATTGCTTTGCCCCAGGCCCCCTGAATCCTCTGGGCGGCCCTGTGCCCCCATGCCAAGCCAAATCAGACTGTTGAGCTCAGCATGCTCAGAGGTAAAACTTCAAAGGAAATGATCCCAACATTATCTTTTAAGTATCAGTAATGGGAGGGTATTTAAAGCTATTGTCCCCTTTCCTGCATACCTGCAAGAAACCCATGCTTGAATTAACCCCTTGTAGTCACATAGCAAACAGCGCAATAACAGTCAGACAGACAGATGGAATATATAATATTCATGAAATATAACAGCCATTCCCATGCCATGTCCTTCACATGGCATACCAAAATTTCAGGAGGGTTAATTTTTGTGGGGGTGGGATGGAGAAGTGTGTCTGTTGAAAAATCAGACTCATAATGGAAAGCTAACGTCAACTTAACTATGGAGCAGCTTTTGCTGTTCCTGAAACACTAATTGTACATAGAGATCTCTAATGTTACCTAACACATGCTCTGCCAAGTTCAGGGGAGGACTGTATGAAAGATTACCCAGCTAGAAAACTACTGTCCGTCCAGTGTACCTCATTTTCAACTTCTTCAGAGAACCTGAAGCCCAGAAAATCTATAATCACAACAGCACACCTCATAATACAGAAAAGGAATCAGATAGCAACACTGCAGTCTGCTGCTTTTGAATGAGAGAACAGAGGAAGAGAAATACTACCAAAGGGATGTTTTGCACACACTGTAAAGTTAAGCGCTGGAGACGAGAACTAAAAACACTATCAAAGTGGTATAAAAATACTGGAAAAAATTAACAATGAAGAAATCACTTAGGGTTTAAACTGAAGAAAGTCATAAAATACAAGAAAGATGATTAGGAAAGAGGATATTCTCCCTGACTGGATGTACATAGCTGAGCTTCTGAATTATATCAAAGATGAGCTAGGAAAAGATAAGGGCTGGACCAGCATAACGTACAACAGAGAACAGACCAAATTATAAGGCAACTTCCAATAATGGTGCCCTATTGTATAGATAGAAAAGTGTAAGACAGTGTTTGCCATTTTACAAAGACCTGTGTTTCAGACTAGCTGATAATAATCCACACTTTGGGCAGAAGCAGCCATCAGCAATGGTGCCAGCAACACATTCACTTGCCTTTTGTGAGCTCTGAATTAAATGTTATACCATTATTTTAATCAAAGAGAACGGCCTGTGAGCAATACAGAAATGATTTATCTTAATAATCAATCTAACTCATAAATATGCATATATTCAGTAGCAATTCTTACAAATTTTTGATGAGGATTACAATAATGAAGCCTCATATACAAAAAGGAATGTGTTCTAGTTGCAAAGTGGTGAAAAGATATAGCTTTCTATAGGAAGGAGATGGTCAGAGGTAATGTCAAAATGCTTGAAGATGCAATAGGATCATTTTACCTCAGCAAAATGAAAACTGTTTGATTAACAAGTCAAGTACTGTACATCAATAATGTGCAGAACACAAACCCATTGAACAATGCAGCATAATGAGATTTTTTTGTTTGTGAGAGGCCCCATAGTGAGTTAGAAATGAGTACTTCAGCACAATTATTGTCACTAAGATCACCAAAAAGTAACTTAATTTCAATTAAAATTTCCTCCTACTAGAATTCTGTCACATTTCAAATTCAGTGCATGTAAGGAACTTTGAACCATTTGCCTGTAATGTTTTCTTATGAAAATTATTAGTGATAAAGAGTAGGAAATTCACAGTACACCTAAACATCTCAAAGCAATCTAAGCAAACTAAGGACCAAATTTCAAAACAAGTCTAAAATATCAAGTATGTAATTTTGATTACTCAAGTGAGTTTGTTTATTAATTGTATTTGCACACACAGGTAGTATGATATCTCACTAAGTAATTTGCATGTGTAAATTTAGGTTGTGTGTAGAAATCAGATATTTTCATAGACAAAAAACTTAGATGTTAAAATTATATTTGCAGATATTTACACATTCAAAATTGCAAGTCAAATATTAAAGTCTGGTTTCACTGAAACTATCACAGCTACCGAAACAGACCTAATGGCCAGCTCTGCCAAGAGACTGGGTGAGTTTTGTTTTTTGAGAATGTAATGCAAACTAGAACCTAGTTAGACTAGGGCTTCCCTTCTTCTCCAGTTACTGCTCCTTGATTAAAGACAGCATCCAACAGATAAGGGAAGAACAAAGGTATATACATTTATTTTCAGCTCTGACAATATCCTACGCTAAATATTTACAGACATAAAACTATTAAAAAGTGAAAAACCAGGCTTTAAAATATAATAATTGAAAAACATAAATAAAGAGAACAATAATTAAAAATAAAAACTGTCTGATCAGACATAAATAAATATTTTTTTCTTTAACTAGACTTCTATGGAATCAGATTCATAGTAGGAGCTAGTAGTTACATATTTGTGTAGCCTACACAGCCATGACATGCTGGGCACAGACCGTTCTTTTGTTCTATGTTTGCCCAGAACCTAACATAATGGGGTTCTGATCCATGAATAGGACTCCTACGTGCTATGATAACCCAAATAAATAATAATAATAATTAATAATAAGTTAGGACAACTGTATCTTCTATCCTTAGATCCAGCTATTTTGCTGTTGTCCTATTTGCCAGGGTAGATTCCATCTCAAGATTGCATCAGCCTCTGCCCCTCTCCTCAAGCTGATTCCAACGCCACATTACTTTTCCATTTGAAAATCCCAACCCAGAAAATTCATTTCTTTCCTGAACAAGACTGTGTGCACAAGCAAACATTCCACAGTACTTTCTGCAGTTAACCTCAGAGGGTATGTCTACACTGCAATTAAACTCCCACCGCTGGCCCTTGCAGGGTCCCAGAGCTAGGCTCCAGCCCAAGGCCGAATGTCTACACAGCAACTTTACAGCCTTGCAGCCCCAGCCACATGAGCCTGAGTCAGCTGACTTGGGCCAGCCGTGGATGTTTCATTGCAGTGTAGACATACCCAGAGTCAAAGGCCGCTTTAAAAGCTTGACACTAGGGGCTTGTCTATACCACCGCTTACCTGAGTGACTAATTTACATTGATTTAGAGCGGTGTCTACACCATACTGTGTCGGCAGGAGACATTATCCGCTGACATAGCTTCCACCTCTCATTGAGGTGGAGCAATTTTGCCAATGGGAGAACGCTCTCCCATCAGCATAGCACCTCTTCACAAGATGCACTACAGTGTCACAGCTGCATCAGTAGTGTAGACTACCCTTAAGTATCATTTAAGAATCGATTAGATAGATATAATAGCCTACAATTAAAGTTGTTACAGCACGTCCATTATAAAAATTATAAATCCCACATTATTCAGGGCTTTAAAGCTATGCCATAAATAGTTCTCTGGGATGAAACTTTAATCAGATTCATAGATTCATAGAATATCAGGGTTGGAAGAGACCTCAGGAGGTCATCTAGTCCAACCCCCTGCTCAAAGCAGGACCAATCCCCAACTAAATAATTCCAGACAGGGCTTTGTCAAGCCTGAGCTTAAAAACCTCTAAAGAAGGAGATTCCACCACCTCCCTAGGTAACCCATTCCAGTGCTTCATTACCCTCCTGGTGAAAAAATTATTCCTAATATCCAACCTAACCCCCGCCCTCCCCCACTGCAATTTGAGACCATTGCTCCTTGTTCTGTCATCTACTACCACTGAGAACAGTCTAAATCCATCCTCTTTCAAACCCCCTTTTCAGGTAGTTGAAAGCAGCTATTAAATTCCCCCTCATTCTTCTCTTCTGCAGACTAAATAATCCCAGTTTCCTCAGCCTCTCCTCATAAATCATGTGCTCCAGACCCCTAATAATTTTTGTTGCTCTCTGCTGGACTGTTTCCAATTTTTCCACATCCTTCTTGTAGTGTGGGGACCAAAACTAGACACAATACTCCAGATGAGGCCTCACCAATGCTGAATAGAGGGGAATGATCACGTCCCTCGACCTGCTGGCAATGCTCCTACTAATGCAGCCCAATATGCCATTAGCCTTCTTGGCAACAAGGGCACACTGTTGACTCATATCCAGCTTCTGATCCACTGTAGCCCCTAGGTCCTTTTCTGCAGAACTGTTGCCTAGCAACTCAGTCCCTAGTCTGTAGCAGTGCATGGGATTCTTCTGTCCTAAGTGCAGGACTCTGCACTTGTCCTCGTTGAACTTCACCATATTTTCAATCCTCTAATTTGTCTAGGTCCCTCTGTATCCTATCCCTACCCTCCAGCATATCTACCACTCCTCCCAGTTTAGTGTCATCTGCAAACTTACTGAGGGTGCAATCCACGCCATCCTCCAGATCATTAATGAAGATATTGAACAAAACCAGCCCCAGGACCGACCCTTGGGGCACTCTGCTTGATACCGGCTGCCAACTAGACATGGAGCCATTGATCACTACCTGTTGAGCCCGATGATCTAGCCAGCTTTCTATCCACCTTATAGTCCATTCATCCAGCCCATACGTTTTTTTACTTGCTTTCAAGAATACTGTGGGAGACTGTATCAAAAGCTTTGCTAAAGTCAAGGAATAACACGTCCACTGCTTTCCCCTCATCCACAGAGCCAATTATCTCCTCATAGAAGGCAATTAGGTTAGTCAGACAGGACTTGCTCTTGGTGAATCCATGCTGACTGTTCCTGATCACTTTCCTCTCCTCTATGTGCTTCAAAATTGAAGATTAACAACATAAAGAAACAAAAGACCACATTCAGCCACATTTATTTTTTAAGTATCAGAGGGGTAGCCGTGTTAGTCTGAATCTGTAAAAAGCAACAGAGGGTCCTGTGGCACCTTTAAGACTAACAGAAGTATTGGGAGCATGAGCTTTCGTGGGTAAGAACCTCACTTCTTCAGATGCAAAAAGTGAGGTTCTTACCCACGAAAGCTTATGCTCCCAATACTTCTGTTAGTCTTAAAGGTGCCACAGGACCCTCTGTTGCATTTATTTTTTAAAATATCTTACAATTCACATATACTTATTTCTATGTAAAAAACTTCTGACTGCATATAATGATGCAGATTTTTGAGAAATCTTCATTTTTGAAACTATTAATAGTACCTACCCTATAGCATAATATAGATTAATAAACCAATAAAATGAAGGGCTCTAGGATCTTATTAAGACCTTGTAAAATACACTATGTCAGCACTTTGGGATAGAAACCCCACAGACAATGCCAGTCAATATGCAAGGAAAGAACAAAGACAGATGTCTGGGATCCACACAGCAAATTAAAATAATTAAAAAAAAAATCCTAAAACCACCACTATTAACTCAACAGATTCTTCCCACAAAATATGTCATAAGGGAAACAGAATAAATGTCATAAAATCTAATGCAGCTATGACAGAAATCTGCAGCATTAAATTTGAGATTAAAAGTATAAATTATTCACAGAAATCTGTAACACTTTCTCAAAGGGTCAGTAATAAATACTTTATAGAACATAAAAATCAAAGACATGTTTATAAATTTATAAATATGTTATAGATGGTGTTATAAACTCTTAATAAACTATTACTGACAGTATTAACTATTTATAACAACTGTCATAAAGAAGGACAGGTGCACATCATCACTGTAATATTTGAGATACATTCTGTATATATCTAATATTGAGATATAGATATGAATATGGGATGACTTCTATCTGAGAAAACTGGGACAGCCTGAGAAATAAAACTCAGGGGGTCTAGGAAGGTATTTCTTGGGGCTAAGGATGTATATTTGTATTTACAGTAGTCAAAAAGAAAGACACCAAAGTTTCTCATTTATTCATTGGTTAGATACAGCAGAGACAAATTGAGCACACAGGGAAGTTTTGCAAGGGAGTATAGAGAGGGAGTGCAAGAAGCAGATACATCTAACAAACATACTCTAAACGTAGGCCAATAACCCTCCCACAAACCAAGAACAAACAAAACCCCCTGCAAGAGTAAAAATAGTGCAGGCAGAAGTCCAGCAGCAGAGTTGGGGCTATTCAATTTATTTCACTGGATGCAGCATTTATGATTAGGGCCCTACCAAATTCATGGCCATGAAAAACATGTCACAGACTGTGAAATCTGGACTCTCTGTGAAATCTGGTCTTTTGTGTACTTTTACCCTATACTATATAGATTTCATGGAGGAGACCAGCATTTCACAAACTGGGGATCCTGACCCTAAAGGGAGTTGTGGGGTGGTTGCACGATTATTGTAGCGGGGTTGTGGTATTGCCAACCTAACTTCTGCGCTGCCTTCAGAGCTGGGCTGCTGGAGAGTGGCGGCTGCTGGCTATGCGCCCAGCCCTGAAGGCAGAGCCCTGCCGCAGCAGTGCAGAAGTAAGGGAGGCAATACCATACCATATCATATTACTTATGCTTTGCTGCCTTCAGAGCTGGGTGGCCAGAGAGTGGGAGCTGGTGGCCAAGGGCCTAGCTCTGAAGGCAGCAGCCCAGATGGAAGGGTAGGAATACCGTACCATGCCATCCTTACATCTTCACTGCTTCTGGCAGTGGCACTGCCTTCAGAGCTCTCCAGCTGCTCAGCTCAGATGGCAGCACCGCTGCCAGCAGCAGCGCAGAAGTAAGGGTTGCAATACCGCAACCTCCCTACAATAATCTTGCAACCCCCTCACATTCCCCTTTTGGGTCAGGATCTGTATATATCTTCATATGTATATAACCCCTACAGTTACAACACCGTGAAATATCAGATTTAAATATCTGAAATCATGAAATTTATTATTTTTAAAATCCTATGACCGTGAAATTGACCAAAATGGACTATGAATTTGGTAGGGCCCTATTTATGATTACATGCCTTCTCGGCAGGTGGCGTATGTGTGCATTCAGTGAAAGCAACTCATGATCCCCAGAGACCAAGTATGGGCTCTGAAGACCAGAGTGGCTGAACAGGAAGAGCTAAGAGAGGTTCATAGAGGAGACTTTCCAGGACACAGCAGAGTGGTCCTAGCCTCTGTGTTGTTGAGAAAGATGAAAATCTCAAGGAAGGAGAACATCAAGCTGGAGCAGAGGGAAACAGTCCCATAGTTGCGATCCTTCTTCCAGATGATGTCATAATACCATATCACACTAAGGATAACCCTCTGCGGGAGGAAACTCCAGTTACTAGAAAGAGACAGGTAATAGTAATGTGGGATTTGATTATTAAAAATTAGGGCTGTCAATTAATCGCAGTTAACTCACGCGATTAACTAAAAATGTTAACTGCAATTAAAAAAAATAACCGTGATTAATTGCACTGTTAAATAATACAATACCAATTGAAATTTATTAAATATTTTGGATGTTTTTCTACATTTTCAAATATATTGATTTCTATTACAACACTGAATACAAAGTGTACAGTACTCACTTTATATTAGTTTTTATTATAAATATTTCCACTGTAAAAATGATAAAAAAAGTATTTTTCAATTCACCTCATACAAGTACTGTAGTGCAATCTCTATTGCGAAAGTGTAACTTACAAATGTAGATTTTTTTGTTACATAACTGCACTCAAAAACAAAACAATGTAAAACTTTAGAGACTAAAAGTCGACTCAGTCCTACTTCTTGTTCAGCCAATCGCTAAGACAAACAAGTTTGGTTATATTTACGGGAGATACTGCTGCCTGCTTCTTATTTACACTGTCATCTGAAAGTGAGAACAGGCATTCGCATGGCACTTTTGTACTTGGCATTGCAAGGTATTTACATGCCAGATATGCTAAACATCCGTATGCCCCTTCATGCTTCGGCCACCATTCCAGAGGACACGCTTCTATGCCGATGGCACGCGTTAAAAAAAGAATGTGTTAATTAAATTTGTGACTGAACTCCTTGGGGGAGAATTGTATGTCTCCTGTTCTGTTTTACCTGCATTCTGCCATATCTTTCATGTTATAGCAGTCTCGGATGATGACCCAGCACGTGTTGTTTGATTTACAAACACTATCACTGCAGATTTGACAAAACGCAAAGAAGGTACCAATGTGAGATTTCTAAAAATAGCTACATCCCTCGACCCAAGGTTTAAGAATCTGAAGTGCCTTCCAAAAGCTGAGAGGCATGAGGTGTGGAGCATGCTTTCAGAAGTCTTAAAAGAGCAACATTTTGATGCGGAAACTAGAGAACCTGGATCACCAAAAAAGGAAATCAACTTTTTGCTGATGGTATTTGACTCAGATGATGAAAATGAACATGCATCGGTCTGCTCTGCTTTGGATCATTATCAAGCAAAACCCGTCATCAGCATGGATACATGGTGGTTGAAGCATGAAGAGACATATCATGGACATGTGAATCTTTAGCGCATCTGGCACCTAAATATCTTGCGACGCCAGTTACAACAGTGCCATGCAAACGCCTGTTCTAACTTTCAGGTGACGTTGTAAACAAGAAGCCGGCTGCATTATCTCCTGCAAATGTAAACAAACTTGTTTGTCTGAGCGATTGGCTGAAGTAGGACTGAGTTGACTTGTCGGCTCTAAAGTTTTACATTGTTTTATTTTTGAATGCAGTTTTTTTGTACATAATTCTACATTTGTAAGTTCAACTTTCATGATAAAGAAATTGCACTATAGTACTTATATTAGGTGAATTGAAATATACTATTTCTTTTATTTTTTACAGTGCAACTATTTGTAATCAAAAATAAATATAACGTGAGCACTGTACACTTTGTATTCTGTGTTGTAATTAAAATCAATATATTTGAAAATGTAGGAAACATCCAAAAATATTTAAATAAATAGTATTCTATTATTGTTTAGAAGTATGATTAATCCCAATTAATTTTTTTAATTGCTTGACAGCCCTATTAGAAATATAGATAGTTGGCTTTGTGATGACTGGGATAACTACATGGTGAACTGCCTTCTGGGGGTGAAGGTTGCAGACTTCTCAAGAAATCAAGAGAGACTTATGTGCAGAGCTGGGGAGAAGCTGGTGGTCGTGGTACATGTTGGTACCAATGATATAGGGAAAGGTAGGAAAGCGGTCCTGGAGGCCAAATTTAGGTTGCTAGATAAGAGCTTAAAAATCCAAGACCTCTGTGGTAACATACTCTGAAATGCTTCCAGTTCCACACTTAGGGCCAGTTAGACAGGCAGAACAGCAAGGTCTCAATGTCTGGATGAGACAATGGTATTGGATTTAGGTTTATTAGGAACTGGGGAACCTTTTGGGAAAGGAGGAGCCTATTCAGGAAGGATGGGCTCCATCTCAGTGAAAATAAAATCAGACGGCTGCTATGTAAAACTAAAGAAGTTGTAGGGGAGTTTTTAAAAGTAAGGGCTCAGGGAAAGCCAGCAGATGAGGAGGAGCAGCACATGGTTCAGATAGAGACATCCCCTAGGGGAGGATTTATTAAAAAAGCTGGAGAGCAGCTTCTCAAAGTCAAAACTATTCTTTAAATTATCACTGTATTTAAATAAAAAACCTGTATGTATGTAATTGCCTATCTGACACATGATTAGATAGCAATAATGCAGACTCTCTCCCTTGCCTTAAAAAGCACTACATCATTATGGGTGCAGACATAGAATTGACCAGGGAAATTAGGGCTGTCCATTAAAGTACTAAATAACTTGCTAGCACTTTTGTTGTATAAAATATTTCTTTGTTACACAATTCTACACAATAACAATGTACCACAGAAGCTGCATTTTCCATTGATCTACAGTACTTTTTTTCATTTTCAGTGCCCTGTGTGTCACATTGTTAACACAGAAGTAGGCTTTTAAAGATGATTTACTCCTCTTCGAAATAATGAGGACCAGAAAAATGGCTCAAGAAAGATGTAGCTTTAATTCACTTGGATGCAACATTTTATACTATAGTGAAAATATACTGAAATCAGTACCAAGGATTCAAACATGAGTTATTCCATTTATAAAAATTCCTACTAATGTCATGGATGTCTCCTTAATATATAAAGAGTAACATATTGAGCCAAACCCTCCACTGGTGTTAAGTGTCATAATTCCATTAATTTCAGTGGAGTATGAGAATTTACATCAGCTGTTGATCTGCCCCTTTAAGAGCTGTCAAGTAAGCCAGAAATCATTGTCACAATGTCATGACTCTTTATCATGTTGTATTCTCACAATTAATGATGCAAATTAAGAATGCATCACCAAGATAATATTTTGATGCTTATAAGTGGATTTTATTCCAAATTCAGTTTGGAATTTTTTTACAGGTGACTATCCTGTAAACTCTGAACTAGCCAATGAAATTATGGATGTGTGAAGTCACACTTTAATTGGTAATGACACAATCATAGAATCATAGACGATTAGGGTTGGAAGAGCCCTCAGGAGGTCATCTAGTACAATCTCCTGCTTCAAAGCAGGACCAACACCAACTAAATCATCCCAACCAGGGCTTTGTCAAGCCGGGCCTTAAAAACCTCTGAGGATGGAGATTCCATCCCCTCCCCAGGAAACCCATTCCAGTGCTTCACCACCCTCTTAGTGGAAATAGTGTTTCCTAACATCCAACCTAGACCTCCCCCACTGTAACTTGAGACCATTGCTTCTTGTTCTGTCCTCTGCCACCACTGAGAACAGCCTAGCTCCATCCTCTTTGGAACCCCCCCTTCAGGTAGTTGAAGGCTGCTATCAAATCCCCCCTCACTCTTCTCTTCTGAAGACTAAATAATCCCAGTTTCCTCAGCCTCTCCTCATAAATCATGTGCTCCAGCCCCCTAATAATTTTTGTTGCCCTCTGCTGGACTGTTTCCAATTTTTCCACATCCTTCTTGTAGTGTGGGGCCCAAAACTGGACACAATACTCCAGATGAGGCCCCACCAATTCTGAATAGAGGGGAATGATCACGTCCCTCAATCTGCTGGCAATGCTCCTACTAATGCAGCCCAATATGCCATTAGCCTTCTTGGCAACAAGGGAACACTGTTGACTCATATATCCAGCTTCTCATCCACTGTAATCCTCAGGTCCTTTTCTGCAGAACTGCTGCTTAGCCAGTTGGTCCCCAGCCTGTAGCGGTGCACGGGATTCTTCCTTCAGGACTCTGCACTTGTCCTTGTTGAACTTCATCAGATTTCTTTTGGCCCAATCCTCCAGCTTGTCTAGGTCACTCTGGACCCTATCCCTACACTCCAGCGTATCTACCTGTCCCCTCAGCTTAGTGTCATCCGCGAACTTGCTGAGGGTGCAATTCATCCCATCATCCAGATCATTAATAAAGATGTTGAGCAAAACCGGCCCCAGGACTGACCCATGGGGCACTTCGCTTGATACTGGCTGCAAATTAGACATCGAGCCATTGATCACTACCCGTTGAGCCCAACTATCTAGCCAGCTTTCTATCCACCTTATAGTCCATTCATCCAATCCATACTTCTTTAACTTCCTGGCAAGAATACTGTGGGAGACCGTATCAAAAGCTTTGCTAAAGTCAAGATATATCACATCCACCGCTTTCCCCATATCCACAGAGCCAGTTATCTCATCATAGAAGGCAATCAGGTTGGTCAGGTATGACTTGCCCTTGGTGAATCCATGTTGACTATTCCTGATCACCTTCCTCTCCTTCAAGTGCTTCAAAATGGATTCCTTGAGGACCTGCTCAAGTTGTCTTGTGTCTTTTGTCTGATTGTAGCTATCACTGACAATGAAATGGCTTAGTTTGGATCCAGTCATTAGCTACAAGCTGATTTGGGGGAAATAAAAAAAAAAGTCAAGGAAATTCTGTTTTCATATTAAAAATCTAAAAGCGTATATGCCTTATTCTTGGAAGCAGGGCCAGCTCCAGGCACCAGCCCAGCAAGCAGGTGCTTGGGGCGGTCAACGGAGAGGGGCGGCACGTCCGGCTCTTTGGCGGCAATTCAGCGGCGGGTCCCTCAGTCCCTCTCGGAGCGAAGGACCTGCCGCCGAAAACTGAAGCAGCGGCGGTAGAGCAGATTGCAACTTTTTGTTTTTGTTTTGCTGCTTGGGGCGGCAAAAACCCTGGAGCCGGCCCTGCTTGGAAGTGGGCCTTGAGAGGGCAATAAATAAATAAATAAATAAAGAGAAATAAACTAATCATTACCATTGAACAGAACAAACAGCAGCCCTCAACTTCTGCAGCAGACTGGGAAGGACATAAAGTCTCACCATTCCCAACGTTTAGTCCATAGGAATTTCAACATAAGAAGGGATCAAAATATCAATTTGTTTAGAAATTTACTGTATTTAATGAACTTTCAAAGTGTGTTTTAGTTTTACGTATTAAGCATTTATTAGATACTATTATGCACAGCATTCACGCCAATTCATTTTGGTGAATGGGTACAGTGCTTATTTCCCTGGCTTGGGACTGAAGACTCAAGAGAATTTGCCTTAAAAAGAACAGGAGTACTTGTGGCACCTTAGAGACTAACAAATTTATTTGAGCATAAGCTTTCGTGGGCTACAGCCCACTTCAACGGATGCATAGAATGGAACATATAGTGAGAATTAGCCTTGAAATTTATGGAGACCTCAGTCTCAGGTATTTGTTTGCATACACAGGAATGGAAACTTGATCATGACAGTGCTTCCTCTCCAATACTGGCAGGGAAGGGATACAGCTCTCCTTCTCCCTGTCAGCTAGGCTATTTGCATTTTGGCAGGTTTGGAGCTAACTGAGGGGTCTGATTCACATCTTCTGCCTTTAAAGCCAGGATATCATTCCCCAGCAACAAAAAAAAAGAAAAAGAAAAATGGAATGTCTGCCAACACATCTAGAACCAACACTGCTGACCCTTCCTGGGACTTCATATCAATATGTAATGTAGGTAGAACAATGGCTTTTGCAGCAGGAACTTTAACACGGATTTCACACCATGGGAGCATTTGATGGGATTTCATGACTTGGGAGTTAACAATAGTTTTAGTAATCCCAGTAATCTCCATCCAATGTAGGTCTCCCGATTAACTACCAATTTCTGCTCCCACTGGGGATCAAATAGATCTGCATCCAGGAGGGTGTAGCATGACATGTGGACAGTGGTTGGGGTGTGAATGGTTCAGTGGGAACATTATATGCCATCGGTGGTCTGGCTATGTGACTCCCTCTCTCTGGAAATTCACTCACGTGATTAACTCTCTGAGGCTGGGGTGCAGTTGGCCTTTCTAGCACTGCTCTGAGCCTTGGTGGGCAGACTGGGCAATCCCAGGCAAAGTGACCCAGCTGGTCACAGATAAGATACCGCTTTTTCCCACCCCTCCTGGGGATTCTCAGAGGTGGCTTCCTTCCCCCTTGGGTGTCTTGCTTGACTGAGCCCAATCCCCAACCTCTGATCCCATGCCATCTCAATTAGATTTTCTATCAAACCCAGGCTGCCTATCTGCATAATGGCTGCCAACTTCCCCACTAAACACATCTCTCTAGGATTTTTGTCTATTAAACATATTTTAGGTCAGGGGTGTGGGGGAGCAGAGCAGATTTTATAGAATTGTTCTAAACTAATTAATTGGTAGGTCTCATAGTCTGTGGTAACCCCGCAATGTGGTTTCTTACATAACCCCTAATTTGAGTTGAAATCTCAGTGTAGTTCAAATCCCCTTGTTTCTGAATTCCCTGAAACTTCCTCCTGTGTTTCAGGGGTCAATCTAAATTTTTGCAACAAACTTGTTTGGATCACCCACTATCTTTATAGTCCTCTCTGTTTATATGAGTGAAAGCATCTAAGGCCTTCTCTGATAGTAATGGAGCCAGATACTGCAACATGTCCTTCTGCACCACCTGGTTCAATTCACATACCATTTCATAATCATTTAAAAACACATCGACGCCATCCCCTTTGCTAAAGTGAGGAATAATTTGGAGTCTACACCACCCACTGGGACAGGTACATAGGGTCTGTCTTCACCTAGTGGATTAGTGTTTTGCTGGTGCTGCCTGTCCATAACTCTCCTCTTGTTGCTTCTCCTTCTCTCTCTTCTCATGCTGACATTGCTTCTCCTCATGCTGATGTTGCTTCTCCCACACTGCAAGTGGCTGGGCTTCCAGATGCAGTGTGCCCCTCTCTAGCTGCAGTTTTTCTTGCTCTACCTGTAGATATGTCCAGGATCTCCACTGAAGTCTGGGTGCAGCATGGTTGTCAATTCTGTCTCCTCTTCCCTGCTTCCCTCTAGGGAGGTGTCTCCAAAATTTCCCCCACCTGCTAGATCCTCTGCCAGTGGGTTGGGTGTTCTCTGTGATCCTGGATCATCATTTCTTTTCAGGTTCTCAGAGTGTAGCAGGTCAATTAGGTGCCTTTGTCCACTTCTCAGTGTTAAGCTGCCTTTCTAGGCATATCTCAACCGGCTGATTTTTTTTAAACTGTTCATAACTCATTTTCCCTTTCCTCTGCACTTTTCTTTGTGCTCTTCCCTTATACAGTACTTGTTCTCACTGCTGTTGCCATTTATGGCAATTCACACTGTCATAGATCCCATACCACACATGCTGTCACTATAATGTCACAGTTTCAGGGTAACTGAACCCATATTCCCCTCCATGGTCCCTCGAGGCCACTCACTTAACATTTCAGTCTCCCAACCATCACCTCTTTTGGGCAGAAATCCGTGTCTCCCTCTCAACTGACTGGAGGTTTTAAGACTGTACAGTGTCCTGTCATACACGGTGATGTCCCCAGCAAGCCAGACTGCCTAAAGGCCAGCACCAGAGCTGAGCTTTCTCTCTGGGGACAATGACCAGTGTGCGCCAGCAGTTACAAGTTACCACCCAGCTCTGCCAAAGCAAAATACATTTATTCTTAGGTTAAGGGCATTAGTAAGAACAATAAATGAAGCAGAAATCACTTTCTTCCACATGGGGAGGGAGGGGTCTGATAAGCCAAAATCCCTTCCAACCCTTCAGCAAGGGTTGGTGCCTTTCCGTGGGCAGAAGGTCCTGTCTGTTTGCCAAATCTAAATGAAGCCCCTGAGTCTGTTTCAACTCAGCCTTTTATACACAAGTCTTGCTTTGTCCTCTAGACCACTGAAAATAGATAAAACCAGTCTCTCTCCCAATTCCCCAGAAGGTCAAATTCAAAAGCTAGGGAATACATAGCTAGCCTTAAAATTTTGCATTAATCACCCCCAAATGATTCCAAATTATCAAAGACAAACCTCACACCACCACCAGTGAGCCAGGAACATCCAAATGCACATCTATATTGATAAAATGGGCTATGAATATTCTATGAATCTCAGTATAATGGCTTTTTGAGGGTTTCATGCTTTAAACATGAAATACAATGTGGTTCCCAAAGATACAGCCTGTGGTTGTAATGTCTGTCACATCAAACAAAAATCTGTGACAGGTTTTGGAAAGGGCTGATTTGGAATTCAAACAGTGGTGAACTCCCCCCAAACCATTAGGCTTTTCAAATATGCCAGCAGACTCTGGAAAAGTCATATTTTCTAGAATGAAGAAGAACATTATTAGTTGTTCTAAGTATTAGAACGGCTGGATGTTCTTCCTCATAAGTTCCAAGCTATTAGTTGGAAGTTGTCTAGGTGCTTTTAGTATTGGACATCATCACTTTAGAGGAAATAAATAATTGTCTGTATTCACTTAAGGTGCTCCATTAATATAAATAATGCACAACAATAAAAAGAGGTCTGCAGAGTGTGGGAACTGAAATGAGTAAACATTCTTACAGGGCTTGTTACACAGAAAAGTCGAAGAAATTGAGCTGATTTCTCAATATAGAGAATAAGACTTTGGGTCCTTAGTGTTTAAGCCAATCTCTAACTACTAGAGATTAGGAAGAGACCTAATGTACATGGCAGATTATTCCACTTCTGCCTAATGCAAGGTTTCTTGCAACTTCCTCTTAAACATCTGGTACTGGCCACTTTTGGTGAGAGGATATTTGACTAGATAGGTCACAGTTCTCATCAATTATGGCAATTCCTGCGTTCTTATGAGATTAGAAATCCACTAAAGATCTTGCTATGTACATCTAATTTACCTGTGAAAGATTTAGATAACATAATGATGGGGTGTTACAGAAAAATCCTAAAATAGACTGCATGGTTTGAATGATAGAAGGACCATATTCATAATCATTAGCTGGCATGAAATCTTAGATTCAGAGCTTAATCCTGCACAACCAAAGTCAATGCAGGTTTTGTCATTTACTTCAATGAGAGCAGCATTGAGCACTTGGGACCAATCCTTTTTTCTTTGCTCATATGGAAATTCTCATGTAATAAATGGGACTACTTTCACAAATAAGGAAAGCAGGATTTGGCCAGCAAAACATTACTTTGCATGGGAAATAATTAGAGATTTCTATTGTTGATGTCCTTTTACAATGTTGAGCTATTGTATCATAGAAATTGCAAGTGTACATTGATCAGTGTCGGAAAGCTCTCAATGCATGAGGCTTTTGTATCTAATATTATATTCTTCCTTTGCTCTCTCCATCTTTAGATTTCTCTTCAAGAATATAGTTTAGAAGAAAATATAACAGCAGAAATTCAAAATGGTGGCATTTGCTAAAATGGAACATGAGGTGTGCCAAACCCGCAGAACACAATCTAAATATCAGAAAATTGGAGGTGAACAGGGAATGCACAAGGAGCTGCCTGATTTTCCTCAAAAAGCTATGAACATATGGAATGAGCTGCCAAATAAGGCCATTGAAGTAAGTAGTCTAATGAGTTAAAGAGAAAACCAGACAATTTTATGTAGATAAGGTGGATAGAAGAATACAATAAAGAAGCAGGGAGATGGAGTTAAGATACATTTAAATGAGATATGTTGAACCAAGTGTCTCTCTCTTTAAAATCCCAAGGTGTAAAAGATTTAATCTGATTGCCATGTATTTGGAATTATAATTTAAATACAGACTGTTGAATTTTAGTTATGTAATTTGAGACCGTGACTAAAAACATAGCAGGACAGAGCGCTAAAGTATCATAGAAAACAACACAAGTATTATTAATTTTATATGTTAGTATTTATAATCCTTTGGAGTACAGTACATTTGTGTGTGCATTTTTGTTATATAATAGAAGTTTCTATTACGCAATAATTACATGACTACAGCATACCGTATATCATGCCAGCCTCCGAATGATATTATGACAAGGTATAAAGGCACTCCTTAGTTTCCTGCATGTAAGGGGTTACAAGCCAGGTTCTCTGCCTAGCACATGGGTGGTCTGGGATTAGGGTGACCAGACAGCAAATGTGAAAAATCGGGACAGGGGATGGGGGGTAATAGGAGCGTATATAAGAAAAAGACCCAAAAATCAGGACTGTCCCTATAAAATCAGGACATCTGGTCACCCTATCTGGGATAGAGCTGTAAAAGAAAAGGGGATGTAGTTGCAAGGGAGCCACCTAGAGAAGAGGCATGTCGTATCCCCTCCAAGTTTGCTGAAATTTGGAAATGCCTCTGTTGGCTGTTACAAGTAATTTGGATTTTATCTGAACTCCCAGTCTGGTGTATCTGTTCACTGGCTTGCAAATATATTTTATAAGCTAGCTCTAAACACAGATCATTAACAAGATGCTGGGATAGAAACTTCTAAATCACTGGTTTAAATCCAGACCAGGACAGCAGTGAATTAAAATTGTTAACAACTGAAGGCTTTTCAGGGACCCATATGAAATGGACTGGTAATCTCAGTCCAGCTCCTTGTTGTTAGGTGCCCATATTAGAAGACAGCAAGCGTAACTGGTACCCTTGCTGGCAGTCTCAGCAGAGAAGCCAAAGACTGAACTGGCTTGGAGACCACTGCCTTATCACACCAGAGGTAATTATCCAAGTGTGAGATAGGAGGTGAAATCCTGGCCCCACTGAAGTCAGTGGCAAAATGCCTGTTGACTTCAGTGGGACCAGGATTTAACCCAAGGCATATTGGCACAGCAATGAAGGCGAGTGCTACATTGCCATTGCCCGTGTTGTTCCATGGACAAATAGAAGAATTCAGTCACTGGTATTATCAGTCCATTTACTTTTCACAAGCATTACATTCACTCCAAACATATTAGTGAATTTTCTTCTAATGGCCTTCCTCTTTCACAAAAGTTCAGACTTAGCCCCATTGAAGTTATACGTCCTTACAAAGAAGGTCTGAGAGAGTAGGAACTGGTTTGAATGGCTATTTTTTATTCCCTAGTATCAACAGAATTTATGAAACTATCTATTGCATGTAATTACTTTCTGTAGCTCACGCCTGTCTCCTCTTGCCCTTGCTGTGTGCGCAGAACTCTCAATTACATTAATGAAACCTGAGCATGTGCTTTGTGAGGAGAATAAATCCCCTATGTCATTTTGAGAAGTAGGAACTTGAACTGAGCGTATAAAGTGAGTCCAAAGGCCCATGGTAGCAGTTGCCTCCATACTGTTAACAGACTTGAAACTAAGGATCCTGTTCTATTTTCTCCTTATAATTAGATTTTTTCTACCCTACATATTCATGATCTATTGTGTATATTTACACATAAGAAGTGTTACCTAAATGTAAGTTAATTTTTTTTTACCATCAACAATTAATTTATGGAAACAATTCTTCCTGAAAACATTACATGTGTAGCTTTGTTTAATTAAAACAGAACATTTGCCATCTACAAATGTCACTGCCATCTGGTTGCACAAAGATTTGAAGTTATGCATTTTCAGAAGAAAACCCGTCTATGCTCTCACCTATCAATTATCAAAATTCATTCCAGAGAGACAGCCGTGTTCCCTCCTCACCCCTCAACATGAGAAAGCTAGCAAATGTTATCGGCTTTAATTAACATGAAAGAGCTTTAAAAAACAATGAAATAATAGATATGTTCATGAGAGATAATTATGTCATATAAGCATTCCCAAAAGTGCTGCTGGCTCCATTAGAAAGAACATTTTTCTTCTCAGTGAATGTTACAGACATGCAAGATATGGAAAAATGGCAGCATTCTCATCAGAGTTAAAAGCCTATGATATGTAGAAGGTTCCCGGCAAGGCACTGACTGACTGCAATAAATTACCAAGTGTGTGTTCTGTTTTCTGAAATGGGCTCGATTTATCATTTTATTGAAAAGGTTCCATTATGCTAATGTCTTATAAAATCACTTTCTGCTGTTGCTGGAAGGTCGAGAGGGGATGTACATTTTTACATTTAGAACCAGGAAGTAGTGTAGCAGAGCATTACCAAGGGTTAATAAGCCTAAAAGAAGACACATTGGATATGAGTCAACTTTCAAGGACTTTGTAATGTCAATTTTTTAATACAGTCCTAACTAAAGTGCAATAATGTTAGTATGTTTCTAAGTTTTCAGCCAGGTCTACAATGTAAACTTATAATGGTATCACGACGTCGCTCAGGGGTGTGAAAAATCCACCCCCCTGAGCAATGTTACACCAACCTAACTGCCAGCGTAGACAGCGCTATGTTGACAGTAGGGCTTCTCCTGTTGATATAGTTACTGCCTCTCATGGAGGTGGATTAATTATGCCAATGGGAGAAGTTCTCCTGTCCCATCTTCACTAAAGCGCTACAGAATCATTTTATTGAAAAGGTTCCATTATGCTAATGTCTTCTAAAATCATATCGTGTTAAGTGTAGACCTGACCTAACCAGTTTTTAAAAAACTTGATAGAAACAGTAATAGTTAATTACTAGTGGCTGAAAAAATCAGTAATTAGTACTAAGGGTTGTTTAGAAAACCTCATTTCAAAGAGGACCAAACTAAAGAGTGCCACATCTACTGGTGGCAACATGCTTTAAGGGTAATCAGATCTCATGCTTCAAGGGTGTGTCTGCAAGGGTCAAGAAAGAATACTTCATCTCTAAAAACAGCACTGCACAGTCGGAGTGCTGCATTCCAGAGTTAGGTTTCTTTCTTCTGAAAGATCAGGTATGGTACTGGCCACTGCCAAAGGAAGGATACTAGAGCTAGATAAAGTAATGGTTGGCACTACTATGGCAGCTCCTATGTTACCATCTCCTAGTTCTACTTAGATGTGATGATTTCCACAAAGTATCAATTCCCTCGGCTGGAAATAGGGATTATTTCCAGCAGAATAGAAGGAGACAGCTCCATGTGACCAGCAACCTCTCGGTGGAGCAACAGGAAGAGCTCTGTGGATCACCAGTGTTTCATCCATGGCCCACCGTTTGGGAACAACTGCACTAGAAACAGGTGAGCATAAAAAAAGCAAAGGTAGGCAGTATTTGGAAACCGGCTTCGGGTCTGGACCAAACTGTCAAACAAACTCTGGATCACATACCAAAAGCGTTTGGTAGGCCTAATTTGAAAAAAAATATGTATATATAAGAAGACTGCACCATATTATGGCCATGCTTTTCTCCTAACACATACATTGAATTCCAAATTACAAATACAGTTCCATTAGAAAACCAAATATTAGAAAATCAGTTCCTTCTTCATTTCCTGTTCAGGAATCACTGTTTCCTCTCCAACAGCTGATGTTACCAATATTTTAAACAGAGAGCACTGTCTTTCTTGCTCTAAGTGTTAGTAATGTGAATAAAACTTACCGGCAAAACAAAGATTCCTCCCTCTTCGCATTCTGTGTAGGTACTGGTCACAGTTATGGTTCTTGCATAATCATGGCTATCAGAGACATGGTAGTTCCAGGGGGCCCGGAAGAGGAAGAGAGAGAGTAGAGCCATGGCCACAAGTTTTCCCCATCACTGATCAAAAGATTAACAGAGCTGGGACTGCTCAAGGAGGACACACTGCACTCTTGCAAAGGGTGCAAGACTGGCTGCTGCAGCCCACGTTCTCCTGGAGGCATTTTGCCAGAATAGGGGACAATGTCTGTGGGAGTTACCACTGGGGTAACTTCCCACACCCTGCCATGGACAGTGCTGTAAGAGCCACAATTTAATTCCTATTCTATTACTGCCGTAGGATTGATCCTCAGACAGATTTTTCACTTCACCTTTAAATCAACAAACTTCTTAGAACACAACTTTTCCAGGCCCCAAATGAACATATACTCAAATATTATACCATACTATGTATTTTCTTTTAAATTAAAGCCAATTAAAGGATTTAACCCTATTACTAGAAAAACTGCCAGTGCTCCAAATCATAAAATACCATAGAAAACTGACTAGTTACATGAATTCATCTGGTGAAACAATACATTTGCTGTGTACCAGATGAATTATTCCATTTGCTTGTAGACCAATGGAGCTTCCTTTAAATGAATACCTGTCTAAAGAACTGAATTACCATACAGCTTTGCAACTCTGCATTAAACAGAATATTACTGCATAAAGAGAAAAAAACCAAACGCTATCCCGATGTATTCATACAAAAGTGAAAAAAAAAGTAAACTCAATGTAAATACTATGGTGCTTGCTTGTCATTAGACCTAGAGCTTGATAAAGCTTTTGGGGGGGAAAAAGAGCTAATTATTTAATGTAAACTGAAGAGGATACTGTTTTACCCACTTCAAGTATTAATTCACATTGATCAGCACGGACCTAAAGTAGATTTAGTTCATGAATTAATTTTATTATTAATCCATCAATGATTTCTCCCAATAAGCAAGGGGAAAATAACCCAAAAAACTATTCAGAGTAGTTTCCTTTTGAAAAGTGCTAGTAAATGACAGAAAAATCTGCTTAGAATACTTTTCTTTTTCTTTTTAAAATGAATGGTAAATTTTAGATATCCAGTTTTCTGACACAGCAGGCTAAAACAGGTCATGAGCAAAAAATAACTGCATCATTGTACTTGTCTTCATTTTGTCTGGTTCAGTTGTTGAGCAGTTATACGGGTTCATGTCCCACAGTATCAGTATAGATGTTCATGCAATGCTGGAGGCCATTTTGGATGGATCAGTGCCCACGTTTTGATGATATTCTCGAAGAGATGATGAGAAAAAACAGCAATATATTTTAGATCTAGGAGTACTCAGACTAATGCCATATTAAAATGGGGAAGTGGAGATGAACATCATACTGTTACCTGACCTGGAACTAATTTGACAGTATATGTTTAGAATTACTTGTCACATTTTTAAAACTACTTCAGAAACTTGGGTTGCCCACATGCTTCAAGCAAAATTGGGACACAAAGCACTTTCCTATCCTTTACAGGCTTCCTAACAATTCAAAGCACAATGCTAAATTATTTTATTACTGTATTTAAGTGAGAAGATGCTATCAAAAATGCCGTATAGATTATAAAATAACATAATTTTTTTAACAATTACACAACACAAATATATTCATATTTCAAATAACAGTCATAAAACTACAGTAATATCCTGAATTAAATATAAATTTTCTTACACCTCACCAGATTACATTTTGGATATTCTACCCGCCCTTACTCAAACTTTCTAGCATTACACAGGAAGGATGCCTTGAACGTAGACTCTGCAGCTCTAGTGAGGCCTTCACTACTAGTATGAAGAAGCAAATCCAAACTTGAGTGTCTTATTCTTATTTTTTACCTTTCTATGCCTGTGTCAATGGACACTTGTGCACCTCTTATGCTTTCCTTAGGCAGGATTAATGGAAAAAGGCCTTCTGACACAGTGGCAGCAGCTAAGCTGGGCTAAGGGCTAACCTCATTGGTGTGCCAGCTATAGTATTTATTTGCTTTGGCCCTTCTTCCAGCCATTCCTTCTAGTTTCTAATTTATATTAATTAATATCAACTTCCCAACTGTCTATGAGTTTTGGAGGTGTGGTCTATTTCACCACAATGAAAGCGGATACCTAGGAACATGGTTATAAATGGGGTATCTGTGCCCAGTATGATGGTGCCAACCTGCCCTATCATCTACAGCCCTGAGTGATTAAACTTATCCTGATTTTCACCAGTCTGGCACAACTACACACTGAGACAGTACAACTACACACTGAGAAGATGCAGGGTGGTGGTGGAATGTGATTTTGGCTGAATGAAGACAAGATGAAGCTGCTTACAGACTCATTTGGACTGTGATGTATATAGTGTCATATACATGATGGGGACTCCTTGTGTACTTCACAATACATGTGAAGATAAAAGGGAATATCTGGGGACAGAATGGATCAAGGACAATAAAGGTTTGAAGTCTACTTACAAACAACCACCTACTCCACTGCTTGATGCTGGTGCAGGGCCCATTACAGGATGCCTTGTACGCCCGCATTCTCAAGCTGCCTGGGGAGTATAGGGGGCAGGGAGGCTGATTAATGGTGTTGACTAACTGGAGTTGATGCTGCACCTTGGGCCAGGTGAGTGAAATGAAACTTAGGCTTGTATGATTTCTGTAAAAGAAATATGGTGGACTTGTCATTTTTTGTTTGTTGTAATTATCCATTGTAACTCCAGACCTCAGTATGTGACTAAACAAAGCTTTATTAAAGGTAAGCATATTTGGGCAGTTCAACACCTTTACAAAGGTGAGGAGGTGTGGAAAACAAAACAGGCAAGTACAAAATAGCAACAGGTACATGAAGGGATATAATAGTGAAAAAATCTCCAAACATCAAAGAACAAAATAAACTGAAAATAGCGATGTTCAGTTTTATATATCATTAGGGCATTGGTTCTTTCCTCTGCATTGGAATGGAAGTAGAATGCAGCAGATATTGCTTATGGTGTGTGGATTCATGTCTCATTGACTAGCTCCCCCATAACCAGAGATGTGCACAGGTTGAAGCACATGGTACCATGGAAGTGTTGGAAGTGATGGCATTGAGTATAGGTAGGCAGATGGTTTGCGTAGAACAGTTTTGAGTCAACTAGCTCACAATCCCCAGAAGTCTCTCAAGTTGGTCACACTGAAAAGCCAAGTCTCAGTTGCTCATCTCTCAATCATGGTGGAGTCACTTTGCCAGTATCTCTTTCATCTCAGGTTCACTTCTTCTCCAACTCCAATAGTTCCTTTCTTCTCTTTTCAGCCATCCCTATGTCCTTACACTGATGCCTGAGCTCCTTTTTGTGGTGCTGGTCTGCCCCTCAGAAGCAAATTCTGTGTGTCCAGGTCCTCCACAGCTTGTCCCTCAGATTCTGCAGCCTTTGGCTCACAGAGAGCAGACTCCTTGGCATCCTCCCCTCCCTCTCTGAATCTAAGGTATCTTGGGGGTTTTAACAAAGCAAAATAAAAGTTTGTGAATGTCCTTAGTCCCAGTATGGTCTTATACACTTTCTATATAGCTGGAAGAAAAAACAGCAACTTTTATCTCAAATGCCATTCCTTTTGCTAGCTCACAATGGCAGCTACCTTCTGCAGATTGCAAGCTTGATTAAAGCATATTCCAAGAAAAAGATCTGTGAATTACCAAAATCCTCCCACTTCCAAAAATTTCACTTTGATAGCGGAGACTTTAAGAGGAGGGAGGGGGGCATTCCCCATGAAACAGAACAGCATTGGTGATTATTTCAAACGTATTCCAGGGGCCATTATGCCCTTAGATAATGTAGTTCTGTTGGGGATCCAAGAATAAAAAAGGAAATATTTATTCCATGACTCTTGGTAGAGACCTTCTGGCTATACAAGGGAAATCCTTCTGTGACTTTTACTGGATGAACTGATGAATGACTGGAGTGAGTTTGAGTGTTACAGAGGAAGCAGAGGGAGGTTTCCTTGTCCAGAAATCTGACAGACCTCCTGCAATTTCTACTGAGTGAAAAATTCTGCTTCATCAAGAATGGAGCAAAATAAGATCTCCAACCTACTGGCTGCTATGATAGTGAGTACACTTTGCCTTAACGTGTTCTCCAGCCCTGAGGTGTTCTTCATAATACCTTTAAGGATTGTGTTCACACAAGTTATATTTTGCGTGGGCTGTGGTTGCAATGCTTTTTAACTTTTAATTTTTTTGTACTCGGGCAATGCTTTTATATTAATAAACTGCTACTGTTAGCTGCACCTTTTCAATTCCCCTCCCACTTCTTTGCCATGTAGAGCAGAGTGGTCAGTCACAAGGAAAGGAAAAAGTGATGGGAAAAGGGATGTATGTCATACAGCTATGTCTGTCCATGATTAAAGCAAGGGCCAAGTTTAGCCAACATATTTCGTAATATTCTTTATAATAATAACAAAAATGGTTGTGCTCATCTTATCCAGATGAGATACTGCATTCTCCTCTGGTTCTTCAAAGAGGTAGGTGATTTGAGCTTCTAACAACTGGTCTATACTTAAAACTTAGGCTGACGGATATACAAAATTCACCCCCCCCCATAGCTATGCCAACCTAACCACTAGTGTTGACGCAATTAGTGATAACAGCTAATTTAGACCCGATCATTTTATATGTACAGTTGGAATTATGTTTTCCAATGTGCATTACTTTGCATTTATCAACACTGAATTTCATCTGTCATTTTGTTGCCCAGTCACCCAATTTTGTGAGATCCCTTTGTAGCTCTTCGCAGTCTGCTTTGGACATAACTATCTTGAGTAGTTTTGTATCATATGCAAATTTTGCCACCTCACTGTTTACCCTTTTTTCTAAATCATTTATGAATATGTTGAATAGGACTGGTCCCAGTACAGACCCCTGGGACACCATTATTTACCTCTCTCCACTCTGAAAACTGACCTTTATTCCTACCCTTTGTTTCCTATCTTTTAACCAGTTAGCAATCCATGAAAGGACTTCCCTCTTATCCTATGACAGCTTACTTTGCCTAAGAGCTTTGTCAAAGGCTTTCTGAAAATCTAAGTACATTTTATCCACTGGATCTCCCTTGTCCACATGCTTGTCGACCCCCTCAAAGAATTATAGTAGATTAGTGAGGCATGATTTCCCTTTAATAAACCAAGTTGACTCTTCCCCAACAAATTATGTTCATCTATGTGTCTGACAATTTTGTTCTTTACTATAGTTTCAACTAGTTTGCCCAGTACTGAAGTCAGGCTTATTGGCCTGTAATTGCCGCAATCACCTCTGGAACCTTTTTAAAAATTGGCATCACATTAGCGATCCTCCAGACATTTGGTACAGAAGCTGATTTAAATGATAGGTTACAAATTACAGTTAGTAGTTCTGCAATTTCACATTTGAGTTCCTTCAGAACTCTTGAGTGAATATCATCTGGTCCTGGTAACTTATTATTGTTTAATTTATCAATTTGTTTCAAAACCTCCTCTAACAACACCTCAATCTGGGATAGTTCCTCAAATTTGTCACCTAAAAAGAATGGCTCAGATTTGGGAATCTCCCTCACATCCTCAGCTGTGAAGACTGATGCAAAGAATTCATTTAGTTTCTCTGCAATGGCTTTATTGTCCTTGAGTGCTCCATTAGCATCTCAATCATCCAGTTGCCCCACTGGTTGTTTAGCAGGCTTCCTGCTTCTGATGTATTTAAAGCAATTGTTGCTATTGCTTTTAGAGTCTTTGACTAGCTGTTCTTCAAATTCTTTTTTGGCCTTCCTAATTATATTTTTACATTTCACTTGCCACAGTTTATGCTCCTTTCTATTTTCCTCACTAGGATTTAACTTCCATTTTTTAAAGGATGCTTTTTTGCCTCTCACTGCTTCTTTTACTTTGTTGATTAGCCATGGTTGCACTTTTTTGGTTCTCTTACTATGTTTTTTAATTTGGGGTACACATTTAAGTTGAGCCTCTATTATGGTGTTTTTTAAAAGTCTCCATGCAGCTTGCAGGGATTTCACTTTTGGCACTGTACCTTTTAATTTCTGTTTAACTAACTTCCTCATTTTTGTGTAGCCCCCCTTTCAGAAATTAAATGATACTGCGTTGGGCTGCTGTGGTGTTTTTCCTGCAAGAGAGATGTTAAATTCAATTATATTATGGTCACTATTACCAAGCAGTGCAGCTATATTCACCTACTGGACCAGATCTGGTGCTCCACTTAGCGCTAAATCAACAATTGCTTCTCCTCTTGTGGGTTCCAGGACTAGCTTCCAAGAAACAGTTATTTAAGGTGACTTTATAATATAATATACCTATCTCATAGAACTGGCAGGGACCTTGAAAGGTCATCAAGTCAAGTCAAGTCCAGCCCCCTGCCTTCACTAGCAGGACCAAGTATTGATTTTTGCCCCAGATCCCTAATTGGCCCACCTAAGGATTGAACTCACAACACTGGGTTTAGCAGGCCAATGCTCAAACCACTGAGCTATTCCTCCCCCCACTATAATATAATATAATATAATATAATATAATATAATATAATATAATATAATATACAGTGAACATTTCCTCCCCTCTGGCTGACTGGTGACATTCTGTACTTCGACTACTAAATATCTTAAGAACATCTTTTGGAGAGAATCTTTCTGAAGATAACAAATTTCAACAGTCCTTTCTTGTCAGAAACCAAGGTTTTTGTGCTAAAAGAAAACAAAATCATCCTGCAGTAACAGAAAGAAGTATGCAAGGCTTTGGAATAAGCTGGAGCATGTTGGAGACTACTGGTACTGTTATGAAAGAATCACTCAGCAAATTAGAGTAGATGGTAATAAAGAATTAAAGGAGACCTTCACCTCTAAGTCACAAACTTAAATCTTTCATCCACCCACTGCTTTGTGGCCTATGTATGTGCACTGAGTTGATGCTTTGGTTCCAAGTGGATGTTTCTAAGGTGCAAAAATCACCATCACAACTGACAGCCTTTTGAGTAGTCTCGGTAGAAAAGCAATTGACTGAATAGTTTTTGGGACTAAACTGCTTTCTCACCCACAGGAGTGAGTGAGGCAAACTATTGAGGAGGTAAATGGAAGCTCTCATTGCAGATGCATATGATATATTTCTTTCGCGGGGTCGGGGGGAGGGGGGAAATGGAGGAGTTCACTCTCTACTACTATCAGTCTGATACATTTCACCAGCATTACATTCACTTAAAGAAAAAGGCAGAAATCCGTAAACAGGAATCAGATGTTTCAACCCTCAACAATGCAGGTGAGTGTGCAGCCACCAATTGATTAGAAGCAGAATATTTTTTTTACCTCTTTAATAACAGTGAGACTCATAGCAAACTGAGTAGAAAAGACCACCACAAAGTACCTGTCATTAACAACTAACCAGGCAGAAGTATCACTCAGAGCTAATCTACACTGATCCAGGTATGTCACTCAGGGGAGTGAAAAAATCCACGCCCTCTGAGCTATGTATTTAAGCGGACATAATCCCCAGTACAGACAGCACTAGGCTGATGGAAAAATTCTTCCGTCGACCGAATTACTGCCTCTAAGGAAGGTGGATTATCTACAGCAATAGGAGAACTCCTCCCATTGCTTCAGCGAGTGTCTACACTGAAGCGCTACAGCTGTGCTGCTGTAGTGTTTTAAATGTATACATAGTCTTTGTAAAACTGTCTCTTTATTTTGTTCATAAAATAAAGAAATTATTTAGCTGCATCACAGATAGACCTAGTTCATTGACCCGGGCAATCTACATTCAGTTACATTATCATCCTGCCATTGGGGGTCTTTGCTATGACAAATGAGCACACTTTGTTTTGTCAGAGACCTCGTGGAGACTGCGGAGTGTGAAAGAAACACAACATGAAAATATGAAGATGTGCCACAAGAAGCCTTAAACGTGTAAATTGCCCTACGATGTCAGGCAAAGTTATTAAGTTCATGTAAATATTTTATGCAGGAATAAAAAATAAATAAAAAGAAGAATTCAGCAGTTCACATCACAGTGCTTCAGACAACAAGCCCAATCTCATCATATCTGCCCCAACTGATCAGATTTAAATTAGCATGCACCCCTCTTGTCTCATTACTCATTCAGAATGTGAGATGTGCATCATTAAGCTAGGCACTAATTTGTTCCTAAACTGCACTCATTCATCATTAGTTGGCAGTGAGAGGTTGATCAAGTCAGTTGTGGAACACTTCCGTGGCCCACCCATGAATTGTACACTTTCTGCATGATTTACTTACGACACTCTCTAAACGTTATTTTAACAGTTTTGGTAACCCATATATTGTAAAGATGATTTTTTTGGTCAGGTTAATCTCAGAGGTTTCCTGTTTGCCTTACTTCTAAAATTGGACTCTTCTGCTTCTACAAAAAAAGTGTTTGTGTATTGATCTTTTAAACGGCATCTTCAATGAATTATCAAAAAAAGTCACCTCAGTGCTGTAGCGTTCCAAAGAGAGATTGTTACTCATTTAGGAGATGCATAATGGGGGATTATAGTAAGGATGTTTCCCCTTAGAAAACTGAAATATTATTTTAGGGATCCTTCTAAGAAAAATTGAGGCCTGGGAATCTCTTTCAAAATTCAGTTTAATTATTAATACACTGGCTCTTGATATTTTTGCCAATTTTTATGTTACTTCATTCATGCCAGATATAGATGCCAAGAATGAAGCATGGATATTGTAAACTGTAATTTTGTGAATAAGAACTTTTTAAATCCATACCATAAGTCATCTGTCTTTATATGTTAATTTGTGTTTGTCATGTCTTTAAAAAACTTTTATAGAAGTATTTTAATAAAATTTGTGAACATAAAACTGCCATAAAACTTGTAAATTAAATTAAATTAATATTTCAATGCATGAGCTGTCTAATATTCTAGTCAAGGAAACCAGTTTCAGCTTCAGTTACAAGAACAGACGGTGGTTGCTTCTTTTATTCATCCATAATACTAAATAGCATCATAAAAGTTAAGAAAAGGAAGAGCAAACCAATCAGTTCACCCCCCCCCAAGCATAGATACAACGTACCCTACTAGAAGACACAGCAAAAGTTCAGCTACATATTCACCGTAGATTATTGACATTGTATTGTTTGTTTAAAAGACTAAAAGAAACTGTGGCTGTGCCATTGCATAGAATGATCCCACTGTGAAGGATAAGTTTGCAACGTCAATGCTAAGTTTTGAATTGTACAGTCTCAGTGAGTTACCTGATTTATCAGATGGAAGGGAAATGCTGTTGTCTGTAGTATCCAGAATAACAGCCAGCCCTGCAGAATAAGATGGGAGGATGCTGGTACTAAGATCTACACGGGTTAGACTTTCAGGCTCTTTTTCCATGCCTCCTAGAATACCTCCAGCGTTGGCAGTTTCAACATCAGTCCTTTTCTGACCACTGTCTAGGGGACTCTGAACAATATGAACTATACTCTGCTGGGCCAAGTCACAGTTCTGAAAAACAAAAACAAAATCCCAAATATGATTGACACAAAGAAAAAAATCACTCTGTCTCCAATTTGGTATTTGTTTAGCCATTTCCAATCCATTTCATGTGGAATTTCAGTAAGCATTAACAGAGTTCAGAGAAAAGTGACAAATATAAATTGCAAGAATTAGGATTACTTGCACTGGCAACAGGTTCACAATGCTTACAAATTCTAAACATTTAAGAAAGAAATGGTGGACCAGAGCCAACAACTCTGAATAATTCGGTTGGCGGATGTACAGAGAGAAGTGTTATTAAGTCAGATGCTAAGAAAATTCAATCTATAAAATGCATTTTTACAGACAAGGATGAAAAAAGTTTATAATATTAATATTTAACAAAGCACAGGTGACCCCTTTTTTACTAACAATAATAACAGTTAGAAGTGTTCATAACAATGCTTGAATTAGTGTGTGTGAGGGATAAATGAAGTAATGCCATCCTCCCACTTCTTGCTGCCACATGTTGGAAAACTGAAAAAAAATTGCGGAGCATTGTCATTTTATTTTTTCCCAGTTTAAAACACTGTGCATGATAGATAGCGGTAAACACTACAGTTATATCATTTTACTTAATCATTCTAGACTTCCAAATTTGTTTGGAAGCCATGTTGTCTAGACTAAGAAAGTAGGCTCAAGACTTTTTTCTGTGTTTACAATTGCTATTAATTAAAACAAAATTAAAAGAGAAAACAAAATAAAGCTTTCAAAAGTGAAATAAAGAAAGTTATATGACAGTTAATAATAAGAACTGTATGCATTGAATGTAACTTGGAAATCTGAAAAGTTTATCAAAACCTGATAATTAAATTCAACAAATGTAATCCACAGTAATCCAATTATTCTGGCAAAGTGTCAATCTTGCATTATCCTACTGTTCTTAGGAAAAAGCTATTGTCCAAACAGATCTTAAAAGAGATGCTTTTTACGTTTCTCAAAGACCATTGCCAACACTAACTCTAAAGTCAGAAACATAAATATTTTCAACAATTACTTTGTTCCTTAAATCTAAATTTCAAACTATTTTTTCTCAGGTATTATTAACAAAAACAAACCATAAATCAAGTTTTCCCATATACATATACATACCTATATATGGTATTTTGAAAAGTAATGCCAAATACACAGTCTGAGTTATTTTAAAACTGCTCTTTCCCCTGAAATCCACCAATTAGTTATAAGCACAAGTAATTAATTAAGAAACATTTTTCTTCAAGTTTACCATACACTTATTTTTGAAACAAGCTCAGATAATAATAAACTCTTTAGGATTCTAATCTTTACATTTTAAAATCAAGATATTGCTTTCCTTTCTCTGAGCTTCTCGTAATTCAGATGGTATCAGATCATGTAGGTATTTTTTAATTCTTTGAAGTTACTGCATGTGCTCCCTCAGACATGCTTCCTTGTATTTTTGTGTGCCCATGGACCACAGCTTCCTGTTTAAGTAGAATGAACTATTCTCATGTGGTATCACAAATTCGTTTTTTGTCCCCACATTCCATATAATAAATTCCAGAGTCAATTTTGACAATCAGGTTGGGTTCACTCATGAGTCACCTAATGTGCCTGTGCAGGAGGAAAAGGGGTAGAAGGTGTCCTTGAGCACTGATAATTATTTATTTGCTCCCAATGTACCTTATCAATTTAACCTGGTATTAGATATCAACTCTATACGCATTCTGCAGCCCTTTCCACAGTTCATATTCAGCTGGGATCTTGAGAATCAGAGGGAACTTGCAGTTCAGTTAAAGATGTCACAATCACGATAATCTTTTCTAGTAGTGCAAAAGGGTTTCTCTATTCAGCCTGAAAGAAAGGGACGCTGCTTGTTTTTCTACAGGTCTTGGGTTTTCAAAAAGTCTTCCTCTCCCTCAGCGGCCAACTGGAATGGCATCTCAGTTGGCAACTCTTTCTAGATGCTCTTCATTTTATGAAAAGCAACATTTAAGGCCAGATAGGGCTTTTCACCCAATTGAGGGTGCACCCACTTATTACGTCTCTTCTCTCAAAAGATCCCAGATGAATCTGCACATTTCCCAAAGAAACTAATGAAATAAACAAATTACCATCTCATGACTGTTCCAGTAATTTAACAGTCCTTCAGATTACTGGGATTTCACTATTATACTTCTTGGATTCACAATGTAAATTTCTCTCTGAACACCTGGTTTTCACTCAGCATTTGTTTTTCTCCATCTCTCTCATTTGCGTGTAAACCAGATGTCCATCTTGAAACCTTTACAGCCCTCAGAGTGGTCCTTTCTGCTTTGCATAAAATAGGTTCTGATTAGTGCTGACCTTTTCACAGTTTTTAGCAGAAATTGTTCTCCAGGTGTTACCTCTATTGGCCCAGGCCTGTCTTTAACCATTATGACTGAGTTATATATAATGTGTTATATATAATAATAAATATATATAATTTCTACACAGAAATAAACTTGGCTATACCCCCCAAAGAATCATTTTGCTAACCTTCTTCAGCTTCATCACATTGGCTCTGTGTACACTGGTGTGATCTCGGTGGACAGTTGATTGGTTTGGAGGGAAGGGATGAACAATTATTTTGCAGGCCCACCCAGTTGTGTGGAGTGGCCCACAAAGGTGGAGTAACACAGCTGTCCCAGAATAACCCTGCATGTTTCTGTGTTGGGAAAAACCAATGGCAGTTAATATACAGACGGTCTGTATTAACTTTAGCTGGTTACACTTGTGGGTTTGGGTAGAATGGAAGAATCCTGAAAAGCTGGGTCAGATCCTCTGCCCCACTTTCTCTCTGCTCCCTCCAACTCTGTGGTGGTAATCATCTTAGAAATGCTATATACCAGGGGTGCCCAAACTTCAGCTTGCGAGCCACATGCGGCTCTTTTACAGTTAAAGTGCGGCTTGCAGTGCCCCCCACACCCGCACCCTGTTCTCTACCTACTAGACTGGGGCAGGGGGAGCACAGGGCTTCTGCTCTGCAGCAGGATGGTGGGGCTAGGGGCTTCAGCCCTGCGGGGAAGGGGGGGTCACGGGACTTCAGCAGGAGCGGGGCTGATGCCCTGAGCCCTGGCAGGCATGCCCGGCTCTCGAATTTCTGAAGATTATCGTATGCAGTTCAGAGGATCTGTATGTTTGGCCATCCCTGCTATACACTTTAGATAAATAATGAGGTACAAAACCAAGAGGATTCTGTAGGAATGGGGAAGAATATCATAGGGGCAGCATTGTCCCTTCCATGCGCTCCAGGGCTTAATGCAGACACTTCTCCACATATGGACATAGAGGGGAGAAAGTTGGCCCAGTTTCACTGATGTAAATCTAGAGTAGCTTCACTGAAGTTAATACAGTTACTAAAGATTTACACTGGTGTAACTAACAGCAGAATTTGTCCCATTATGAAAGTTAAATGTTACCAATCATCAGGTACATTTTTAATTGAACAAGGTTCCCTTATAGATATTTCAGCATACTTTGTAATCTTGGTTTCAGAGTAGCAGCCGTGTTAATCTGTATCCGCAAAAAGAACAGGAGTACTTGTGGCACCTTAGGCCTTGGCTACACTTACCCGGTAGTTCGGCAGCGAGCGATCGAACTTCTGGGTTCGACTTATCGCGTCTAGTCTGGACGCGATAAGTCGAACCCGGAAGTGCTCGCCGTCGACTGCGGTACTCCAGCTCGGCGAGAGGAGTACCGCGGAGTCGACGGGGGAGCCTGCCTGCCGAGTGTGGACCAAGGTAAGTTCAAACTAAGGTACTTCGAACTTCAGCTACGTTATTCACGTAGCTGAAGTTCCGTACCTTAGTTCGAATTAGGGGGTTAGTGTAGACCTGGCCTTAGAAACTAACAAATTTATTAGAGCATAAGCTTTCGTGGAGGGCTGTAGTCCACGAAAGCTTATGCTCTAATAAATTTGTTAGTCTCTAAGGTGCCACAAGTACTCCTGTTCTTTTTGTAATCTTGTTTTTTCACCAAAATCTGATAATTGTTGTTTAATTTTGGTTTGATTCGACATATTCCTTTGAATAATTTCTCAGCAAGTCTGTGTTTTTTTCTTTATATAATGCAATTCTAAAATATGAAAATCTGTTTTTTTATTGAATTTTTAATAACGCGCTTTTTCTCTAATGGAGCATTAACCCAGTCAGCAGAGATTTGTCAGAGTAAGGGCTTTGCAGACTTAATACTGAAACAATGCTGTTATTAGGTTTCAACTTGAAAGCATCATGTTATCACTAACAGACCTGCGGGTTTTTTTACATCTTGTTGCCCATAATATTTTTAACAGAATATATTTAAATTGCTTAATAAATTTAGTTCACCAACACAAAATCCATCACACATCTAGCTGTTATTTTGAAACTACTCTCAAAATAAAGACATTGTAACGATGTTGGGGTAGATGTGGGGTAAAATTTCCAAAAGTGTCTCAGTGACTTGGGAGCCTAAATTCATTTTTCAAAGGTGACTTAGGCACTTAGGTTCAGATCCTCCAAGGTATTAAAGCTTCTCACTCCCAAAATGGGAGTTAGGCATCTAAATTCCTTTGAACATCTAGGCCTTAGGCACCTAAAGCTCTATGAGAATAATGAAATTTGAAAATGATTTAGGGCCAGATTTTTAAAAAGTATTTAGGGGTTGCTGCAGTCAGGGTCTCAGCACCTGATTTAGGAGCCTCAATTTCATTTTTAAAAGATCTTTAGGCACTTAGGAATCTAAATGACAGTCAATGGGATTTAGACTCCTAAGTGCCTAACTCCCTTTAAAAATGAGATATAGGCTTCTAAACCAGTTAAGCATTGCAACACTGAGCAAAACAATGCCCAAACAACTTTAAAAATCTGGGCCTTGGGCACTTAGGAAAATTTTATCTCTGGTATAAATAATTAAGCAATTACTTATATCAGATTTCTGATGAATTTGTTGAATTTCAGGAGCTTAGCCTAAAGTACTGAGCCAACATTTCTTTTATTTGTATATGGCCAGATTATGTTGCCATAGCTCAATTTAAGTAGTACCTAATTCTCCAGTTTGTCCCATTGGTTTCAAAGTACTTCTCAGCATGAGTAAGGGCTGCAGAATCTGGATGATTAAATTCTATTTTGATTAATAAAAGTTAAGATAAATAAGAAATTACAGAAAGTAAAATAAATATGGTTACATAATAGTGTTAAAAAAGTTTAAATGAATTAATTTAATATGGTATGTCAACATTCTTAAAGAAGAAATACATTAAACTGCAAGCAAACAAAATTGTATCACAAAATGCTAAACTTGTTCTGTACTATTCTGAAAGGATTTTGGTACCAATATGGAAATATTGTTCTTTAATACATGTCCTTATCAGTTGCTTTCTCGTGTATGACAAAGTCAAACTGGGCAGCTGCAAGAGAGTATTCATATTGGGTTTTGGGAAGTGGACAGGCTTATGCCGGCCCACTGCTAAAGTACCCTCTCCCAGCCTGTGGGGAGGATCCACAAGGTCCAGGAACTCAAATAATTATGGGGCACAACCAGAAATATAACAGGGATGGGTGTGAAGGTCAAAGGGTCAAACAAAGGGAACCTGAAAGGGACACCGAGCAGAGAACCCTGGACAGTGCCCATCGCTCCTCAAAGGTGTCAAGAGAGCCAGCAGACACTGCCCAGAGGAACTCTGCCCGGATACGTGAGCCAAGGCAGGATTGGAAATAGGCCACACAGTCACAGGAAACCCCCTCAGCCAATCTCCTCTTCCTGGTCTTATAGATAGCTACTTTGGCCAGGGCTAGGAGGAGGTTGACAAGGAGGTCCCACGACTTTATGGGGCCACAGATAGGGTATGTGTATATGAAAAGGTGAGGGGAAAAGTGCAGCCAGAAACGTAAAAGGATGTCCAGGAGGAGCCGGAATAGGGGCTGCAACCTGGAGCACTCCAGATATACGTGCAATAGGGTCTCCCTCACGCTGCAAAAGGGACAGATGTCAGGGACGGGGGTGAACCATGCCAGGTACACGCTGGTGCTCACGGTTCCAAGGAGGAGCTGCCAACTGATATCCCCGGTGGGCCTTGGGACTAGGGTGGAGTATAGGCTGGCCCACTGGGGTTCCTCACCCTCAAGAGGTGGTAATAGGTCTTGCCACTTCGTATCGGGGAGGGACACGAGGGTGAGGAAATGAAGGATGTGGAGCATGAGCGTGTACAGATGTTTCCTTGGTGTGGTCCAGTATGTTATCCCTAGAATGATAAGGGCCCTCTTTCCTACAAACTGAGAAGGGGTTACCTTGGGTCAATTAGGGACACCTGAGTCCAATTAAGGGCTGCTTGAGACCTTTAAAAACCCCTCCTCTGATGAGTGAGGGGGGAGGAGAGACAAGCTACTGAAAGACTAGTGACAGCAGGGAGATTGGCTTCTCCAGGGTCAGAGGCTGCTCTCCCACCTACAGGGGAAACAACCAAAAATGAGTGCTTGCTTACAGGAGGGATTGACACCTCAGGCCTACAACAGGACAACTCCCACCCCAACGAGGGGGCAGGGAAAGATATCCCCCTTTGTTTTGTGTTTGTAAATTGGTTTCTTTTTGTGTGGTGGAGCTTTCCTTGGGTCAGCCCTGAGGCCTACCTTGAAAATACTGATAAGTAAATACAGAGGGGGAAAGCAAACAGTGTGAGGCTGATTTACCCCAGGCACTGCTACTGCCAGAGAGGGAAGTGCTAAGTCCAGTGAGATGGAGGAGGTGCCTTGTCATACATGTTTTATACCAATGAAAATTTATGGGTCTGTCAATGCTAATTCAACCAAAAGCAACTCTTCAGTTTTGCCTCAAGATGAGCCTAATCATTGAAGAGCTCTGTGTAAAGATAATACCACTTTTCTATGGAGTTGTATTAAAACTTCAGTGTTAACCAGGGATCCTAGTTTTCCACGATAAAAAAACCCCAAACTCTCTGATAAAAAACCATAAAAATCTGTGTTTTTCCATGATTAAAATGAAATGCTGAACTTCAATTTCCCTAGCTACAATAGATATAGGTATCAGTTGAACACAATGTTTTATTGCTATACAGTAGAACCTGGTTCATCCAATACTCCATTATCTGCTCTCCCTGATCATCAAACCACCAGCCACGCAGGGCTCAGGGCTCAGGCTGTCTGCCCCAGGCAGATCCCCCCCCCCATCTTAAAATAAGGGATAGAAAGCTCTTTGTCAATTTTTTTCATTATCCGATCTGGCCCTAGTCCCAATTAGATCAGATAAACATGGTTCCACTGTAAATTCCAAGCACATTCAAAAATCAACCACAAGAGCGGGAAATTACATGCATTGAATAAGTGACACTGGTATTTTCAGTAACATTTAGTTAATAGTTAATATATGTTTTCATTTGTTCACTAAAGGTAAAAAATAAAGAATCTCTGAAAAAAATGCAAATTCTGTGTGTTTCCATGGCAAAC
Source organism: Chrysemys picta bellii (assembly GCF_011386835.1). NCBI lineage: Eukaryota > Metazoa > Chordata > Testudines > Emydidae > Chrysemys > Chrysemys picta. The sequence goes on from NC_088793.1 coordinate 122,087,073, forward strand.
GGATTTCTAGGATCCTTGGTGTTAACTCCTCTACCCTCTCCATTCATCTCAGTGGATGTGAATGCTAAAGTTTAGTGATAACTCTCTAGTAGTCAACATTAACTATTCCATCTGGGTATTTCAAAGGTGCCTAAACAAGTTAGTCTCCCTTTAAATTACTAGTTTTCATTGATGAATAGGTTAGCAGATAGGATGAAGAACGGGGTGGGAGTGAAGCCCACAGAAGGGTAAATTCGGAGCTGCTGCAAGTAGGTTAAACAATACCATTAGTGATGGTAGATCAGTTGGACTAATCAGTACAAATTAAAAATCTAAAATAATTTAAAAGGTTTAAAAGTTAGCTCCCATTATGTAATAGCAGAAACAACCAAATAAAGCAAAATATATTCCTTGTTTTTTAACTTGGATAGCATAACATAAACTACTACATTGAAGGAACTGAAATAATTCTCCTTTCTGGAATTCCAGTCATTACCTCATTAATAACATTTACTGTGTGGTGGTAACTGAAATGACTATTTGAAAAATGGCACCTCTTTCCTCATCATACCAGCTTCCAGTGACCCTAGCACTGCAAAGAGAACCATGTGGGCTACTTCTGTGCTCATGAGAAGCCCTGTTTAAATCAGTGGGGCTTTGCACAAGCACAGGGGTTCACCTGTGAAGTTGTCTTTGCAGAATAGTTACCTGTCCATATCTGCTTATTTTACTAACAAAAGGAATTACATCCAATCAGACCAATGGTCCACCTAGTCTAGTATCCTCTCTGTGGCAGATGTAAATTCCCTGGACTGGGCCATTATGCATTAACATGAGCAGGAAGGACATTTGTTCTTGGGCCAGTACAGCTAGTGGTTTTTACTTTAATAAAGATTTCATTTTAAACATGTTTTTACTGCAGAGCTAATAGCTGTAGGAGGGTGATCGGACTCTAGTCTTCCTTACACATTTTCATCAGAGACATCAGCAAAGTTCTGACTGCAGAATCTTTATCTGATGATGATGAGTGATGATGATGATTGATGATGACACAACCAGATAGAGATCAGCTTGATTAGCAGATCCCAGGCTGAGTTTGCAAGACTGGCAGCATGGGGGGTGGGGGGGGAAGTAAAGTTCTTTTGTTGTTGTTGTTGTTGTTGTAAACTGAGTAAATTAGATATGGAAACCACTAAGTAATAATAATATCCTGTTTCCACACTTTAATTGAACCTGGCTTTAGTTTCAGGGAAGAAAATACTCACCCATCCTTATAGGACAAAAGGGCAAGAAAAATTGTGTTTGTTCTCTTATTGAGAAATAGAAAGGATGTATTAGAATCTCTCTGAACAGTTCCTATAATCAGTAGTGACTGGCACACTGTAAGTAGCATAGATTAGATAGACAGAAGACAGGGTGGGCCTGCACTTTCTTCACTGACAGAAATGATGTTATTCAAACTACTTCTGTAACTTCCTTGGGTTTTTGCCTTGGGTTAGTATTGTAGACAGGAATCTAATATGTAATTTTTTCTGTCAATATCTCTTTCATTTTCTACATATATTTGTTTTATGCCTCGGGAAAGGTTTCTTTTGTGAATATCTGTTGTTAATAATTCTAAAGATATTGTCTTGTCTTATCTGTTCATCCAAATTAATGCTTATCCGTGATCCATTATCCAAAGGGAAATACTGTGTGTGTAAATATCACAGACTATCAAGTGCTTCTTCTCTCACCAGAACAAAAGGAACTTACAAGATCCAGACGTGATTAAACCACATGTCAGAGGCTGGTACTTTATACAGAATGCATTTGGGACAAGCTGAACAGGTGGCTTCATAACAGACTACTTCAGTATTCAAACTCTTTTTCAAAGGTATTTACCTTCATATCCTCTTCCAGCTTTGCAGAAAAAAAAAATGTCTTCCACAAGGCTAAACTAGCATCTTTTGAATGACTGATAGGTGACTATTCAGTGCTGCCTGCTTCAGGCTGACCAGCAGGCCAATGTGGAACAGTTAGAACAGACAACTTGCAAGAAAGAAGAAGGAAGAGCTGAGACAGTTTCTACAGTCCTATCTACCTCTGTTTCCTATAAATCTTTCACTTGTTATTTTCCCCACTTACAAGATATTGTCATAGTGACACATTGCTGAAAGAAGAAATGTTGTTAATTTATGTCCAACAAATGGACAGACTAATGGGAAATCATCTTCAATGAAATAAAACGTTTTTTAATAAAATGTTTAATTTAAAACCATTGGGAGATTTAGCACTTAGGCGCCACTCTACCAGCAAATGAGACTAGGACAAATGTCATCTGAATTTGTAACCAACTTAAGAATTATTGTGAGGTAGCCAGACAACTCTTTCTGATTAAGAAATACAAAATGACATCCTGAGCCTCATAATCCTGGCGAAACAGACACCACATGGAAAATAACATCAAAAGTGGGGCTTTATAAAAATAAAAAATCCAGGCACTCCTACACAGCTGAAGCTGTTGTGCAGAATGCCTGGCACATCTGAGCTACTGGATCCAGCTCTGCTGGAAGTTAAATTGATAAGGGAACTGCTCATAACAGTCAAATAATAAAACAAGCAGCTTATTGCAAGCTAGACTCACTGCAGTGAAAAGAGAAGAAGAAAGAATGTCTGACATAGAAGGGTAAATAAATGCCCAAGGGCACTGAGGTAAAGAGAAAAAGGCTGGAAAAAAGAAATGGCGGCTGAAGCTGCAATAACCAAAAAGTGTAGATAAAGGCCCTTTAGTTTCAGTAACAAGGATCAAGTATCTAGAAAGCAGTTCCTATCCAAAATGTGAGAGCTGGGGATAAAATTGTTCTACCTCTGACAAGACATGCTCATAGTCCCAGAGTTCAGTAAAATATTAAGTTATGGGTCTAGCTACAGGATAACAGTGAACCAAGAGCAATAGTCAGCGGTATTAAGAGGAAAACGATTTCACTTGAATTTGACAGACATATGTTTTCACTGCAGCTCACTGTATGACTCTGATCAAGTGAGCACTGTATCTATAGCATTCTTGCTAGAAATAGGCCACTGTGATAAAGTCAGTCTGCAATAATCATATCCATTTCCTCTTTGATTAATTCTTGTCCTGCTGCTTTGACTATGAGGAAATTAAAATAAAAAACTTGCATTGTTTTTATTGTCCCAGCACACAAAGGAGCATCTAACATTGAAACATTCCAAACCTCACACCTCAGCTTTGTCAAGCTACACATAGGATTTTTGGTTCAGCTTCCTTGGCTTTAGCAAAACCCTCCCCATTAGGATGGGACTTCCCTCATAACTTGCCCCTGAAAGCAAGGCTGTAGTTGGCTTCCATTCATTTTTACAACCAGGCCCTATATAGGGGCTGAAGCTTTGAGGAGAGAACAGTGCCTTCTAGGTTCCATTCTCAATGACACTGATTGGAGGCACAGTATCCATTTTAGCAGCCTGCAAACACTCAAGATGGGACAAGAGGAGGACCACCCAATCTCACCGAGAGGGCAAAGAGCAGGGAGGCGGTTTAAAGCCCACCCAGTTTCCACAATAGACTTAAATGTAAAATCATAGCAAACCAGGGGGAAGGGCTTCATCCTCTATTTTCCCCACAGTACAGGGACATGGACCATCTTCCCTTTATCTGCCCTGCTTCTTCAATTACTGCTCTCTTCTGCCTCTTTCACTCTCATCCCCTCTAGCCAAAAAATGGAATACCTCAAGAGATTATTCTAATTTCCCTCCTACCCGCCCATTTTGCAAATGGGGATCAGGGTAGGTTTGGTGGGATGAGCCCTGTTCATTCCTTGAGGAGCGTCCTCAGAGGTTTGTCTTCATCCTCTGCTCTTGGAGGGCTAAAATGGAGGTCTCTTTTGTCCCCCTCTACTTGAGAACTTATGGAGGAGCCTGGAGGAGAACTATATCTGCATAACCTCAGTGTCTTGGAGACTTCACGGGCTGGTAGGAATGCTTTGGTTTGGCCACAGCTATCAGCGCCATAATTGCCTGGGATTCAGTGGCCATGATCACGACCATGAAAGCTGCATCACATAATTAGAGGAGTAATAGAGAGAAGAGTCCTATCGAGTCAAACCTCAAAGAATAGAAGATATTTTCCTGATTTAAAACAACTAAACAGAAAAAAAAATCAAAGTAACTGTTAATATTTTTAGAACTCGAGAGGGAAACCAAGTGTAGAGAGGGAAATAAGGAGCAAAGGAAAGGGAAGCCAAAAAGAAAACCTCAGGCTTTATCATTTCAGTTTGTAGAAAGCTCTAGGGAGGACCCAGTTGGAGTCAAGGGGCCTGTAAACATGTTTCTCTAGGGCAATCCCTGATACACCCTCTCTCAGTGGGGCTCGGGTCCCTAGTTACACCCAGCTACTAATGCTGGGTCAACCCTGTCAGGCTCCCATATCTTAGACCTTGTGGCAGCCCTGCCAACTGCCAGCCTCCCCACGTTGTTTGCCAATGGAAAAAGAAAAGGAAAAAAACTATAAATGTTCTGACACCACTGAGAATATGCCCCTTCCTGGAGCCTACTGGCCAGGGCAAAGGTCACTGGCACTCCCTTACTTCAGGGGTGTTTGTGTAGCAGCTTCATGTGGGGCCCTGACAGTGTTCCCCCACAGCTTCTCCCAGTCTTGCTTACTTCACAAGATACTAGCAGCATGCATTGAATTCTTTATAAGGCTGAAGAGTCTCTAGCATGGAAGGATTTGCTCTCATTGCTTCAGGAGATGCTCTAGCTGCTCCCTGCTGCAGCCTTCTCCCTAGCTGTCTGCAGCTTCCTCCTTTAAAAGCTTTCCATGCTTTATTAGCAGAGGCGGAGGGGCAGGACTGCCATAGTATATAGACCCTCCTTGGCCCCTTCCCTGTCAGTGCGGGCCTAACTAAGAAATAGGGTGACCAGGTGTCCGGTTTTCGACTGGAACACCCGGTCGAAAAGGGATCTTGGTGGCTCTGGTCAGTACTGCTGACTGAGCCATTGATGGTCTAGTTGGTGGCACCGTGCAGCGGGACTGGCAGGCTCCCTGCTAGCATCCATGCCATGTGGCTCCTGGGAAGCAGCTGCCATGTCCCCCCTCCTGCTCCTATACGCAGAGGTAGCCAGGGGTCTTTGCACACTGCCCCTACCTCAAGCACCGCCTCAACAGCTCCCATTGGCCAGGAACCATAGCCAGTGGGAGCTGTGGGGGTGGCACCTGCAGACAGGCAGCGCACAGAGCTGCCTAGCTGTGCCTCTGCGTAGGAGCCAGAGGGTTGACATGCCACATGCTTCCGGGAGTTGCTTGACATAACACTGCCCAGAGCCTGCACCCCAACCCCTTCCAGGGCGCCACCCCCGTACCCCAGCCCTGATCTCCCGCCCGCTGTCCAAACCCCTCAGTCTCAGCCCAGAGCACACTCCTGCACCCCAAAACCCTCATCCCCAGCCCTACCCCAGAGTTTGCACCCCCAGCCAGAGCCCTCACACCTCCTCACACCCCAACTCCCTGCCCCAGTCCAGAACCCCCTCCCTTACCCTGAACCCCTCATTTCTGGCCCCACCCCAGAACCTGCACCCCCAGCCCAGAGCCCATATCTCTTCCCACACGCCAACCCCCTGCCTCAGCCCGGAGACCCCTCCCATACTCCGAACCTCTCGGCTTCACTCCACAGCCCAGAGCCCCCTCCTACATCCCAAACCCCTCATTCCTGGCCCCACCCCAGAGCCCACACCCCCAGTCGAGCCTTCCCCCCACTTCGCATCCCAACCCACTGCCTCAGCCCAGAACCCCCTCCCACACTTTGAACTACTAATTTCTGGCCCCATCTTGGAGTCTGCACACCCAGCCGGAGCCTTCACTTCCTCCCACACCCCAGCCCCCTGAGCCAGCCCGGTGAAAATGAGCAAGTGAATGAGGATAGGGAGTGCAAGTGGGGGGGGGGGGGATGGAGTGAGTGGGGGCGGGCCTTGGAGAAGGGGTGGGGCATGGGTGGGGCCTCAGGGAAGGGGTGAGGAAGAGGGCAGGGCCAGGGTGTTTGGTTTTGTGCAAGTAGAAAGTTGGCAACCCTACTAAGAAGTGCCAGCTAAGTGCCGCACTTTCTTTGTGTTAAGGAAATGCCAGGAGAACAACAGTTTCTGCTGTATTTCTCCCTGTCCAAGCAAACCTCCAAAATAACCCCATTACAGGTTTAGTTGAACACTGGAACAAAACCAGCAGAGGCTGGTTTGAATCTGGACCCTTGAATCTGAGTCAGCAAGCTATGTCCCATTGCTGATGCTTCGGTTTACCTGAAGATCTGCTTGTTTGCCAGATTCAGCACCAGGACCTTAGGAAGACTAGAGCGGAGTGAGGGGCCAGGTTTCTATTTTGAGCGGTTTGGCTTTGGGCAACAGAAACTCTCTCTGAGTGACCCCATGATTCCACACAAAAAGAGACTCACACAGACTCTTAAAACAAAGTAACTAGTTAATAAAACCAATGTAACTTCCAGCCTACCAGGACATTGCAATGGAGATCAACACAGAAACTCTCCAACCAGACATTTTTCATTCTGCTCCCTTACATCATCATACAGGAAAACAAGAGGGTCTTTTTTTATGCCTCACGAATAAGGAAAGTAATAAAAATGCCCCCTAGAGAGCTAACCATATAATAGCAGTCAATCAGTATAGATCCACATACAATTGCAGTAGATACACTAGCTTTAATAGAAAATCTATTTCCAGGGATACTGCAAACAGACATTAAATGTGATCCTCTAAATAGGCGGGGAAAGCATATGAAGTCCCCACAAGATTGAAAAATAAACCCACCAAACATGACTATACTAATATTGTAACCCTTTCACACCCCAAGGACAGAGATCATATCTTAAAAGCAGCTTGCACAGAAAGGAAATCAATTGGAAGAACAACAACACTCTTCTTTTTTCCCCAGATCTCAGCCCAATGACCCAAAAAAGGATGAGAAACTTGAAGACAATTTAAAAAAATCCTTTATCACTGAGGAGCAAAAGATGGGATGTTATTTCAACTTCAAACTAGAGATTACATATGATTCCATATGATAGAAAAGTTATGTGGCTGTGCAGCAGCTGAAAATCATTGCTAGAGAAAATCTGAAGGGAAAAATTAATCACTCCATAATTCAAATAATGAAAAACTCAGGCTCTCATCTGGTATTGGGATCCACTAGCGTGGCTCCTGCCTGGTGCTGAATCTGAGTGAAGTAAATAGTACTCTATATGGGAGTAGGGACAGATCTTGATGCAGCATTGGGTCCTAAATTAAAAGAAATTATTCACAGACTGTTTACATTTTAAATTGCAACACTCAAAAACTCCATGCTGTTTTATGATGCTATAGAGTATACCTCTAGTTGGTATGAGTTCAGTTTCTGAGAATTACTATTTAACATTATTAATCATATTAGGGTGTTATAAATGACTGAATTTGCACAGTATTCCATACACTATGGGTGCTAAGCAAAATCAAGGGACAGATGCAAAAAATGGGGACTTTACTATTAAGAATCCCACATTCCCACAGAAAAGTAATGGATAGAAAAGGCACAAAACCTCAGCTTTACTGGGTAATATATAAACATACCGTGCCTTAAGAATACATAAAAGAAAGATGTCAGTGCATTTGTATCCTGTTTGTCAGATGTCAGTCTTACTATTCTGTTTTTATATTTAGTTTAAATATTGAATAGGAAAACGATAAAATGAAAGATTAAAAATATGAACTATCCTGGAATGAAAAAAGGATTCATTCCTTTTCTTAACCAAAAAGCTAGTATTATTTTATGGATTTCCATTAGAGTTCCAAAGACAGGGTTTCATAAGAAATTAAAGAATGCAAGCATAAGAAGTTGAAACTCTGTTGCTAGCATTAAAGTTCAATACAAAGTTAAAGCTAGATGCAAATGAATTACTCAGAACCATTGTGCTTTCAACTCCTTCCAGAGGCAAACACCAGTGAGGGAGAGGGGAACCTTTGCTATGAACAAAGTCAAATGATGGAGCATAGTAAATGCACTTTGATTTGGGGGAAATCAGAACAAGGAACCTTCAAAATATCCTTGAAGTTATGACATTTTATTCACAGATTTTAGCAGTTTAATCTGACCCCTGAAACTTATTTTTTAACATCTTATCTAGATGGGGTGAATATGGCAGACCAGAGTAGATATTAACTGTTCCCCACATAAGACACATCCTATATTCCTTGAGCACTAAATAGTCTCATTGACTTCAATAGGAATTAGGGATGTGTAAGGAACGCAAAATGGGATCCAGTTTTAACATGGGTGTAAGTGATCATGTTCTATGTACATCACATGGTTCAATTTTAATTTGCTGTTCCTTAAGCTTTTAAAAATCTTTTTGTACACCTGTTCTTTTATTCTGTTAATCACAGAACCACAGTGCTCACTCCTGAACTCCTTATTCAAGCAAAAAGCCCCTGGACTATTATATATAACAGATGTAACCTGTGGCACTTTCTGGACAAAGGTTGAGATGTTTTAATTGTTTAGGAGACAGGAGGTGATTAGATATGAGTGTGGGGTTGGAGTTGTGTTGTGGCTATTTTTAGTTTGAGATGTGTGTTTTTCTGCTATTTTATGTATTATCATTGCATTCAGATGATTGCTGCTTTTAGTGTGCTTAAGACACTCACAAGACTTCAGGCATACGTGTCTAATAAATAAAAGTGAATTTGGACCTGATCATCCCTTCCTTCAGGAAGGAGCTAAAGTGGAGGAAAACTCTGCAATATTCTCCTCACAGTGATTCTGTCCTAGCTGTCCAACTGGAATGTAGGGGATGTTAGATATTCCCCTTCCTCATGAAACAAGTTATGGGGGCCAGTCACAAACTATGCAGTCCAACTGAAATTGTGTGGATCCCAGGAGATGTAGAGAGGGTTAGGGCTCTTGCAAGGAGGGTCTGTGCCATGCTAACAACTATGGTCCTGCTCTCCTTGGCAACATGGCCCCACTGAAACTGCATAGTCAGGGATTCATCAAGCCGTGGTTTCCCCAGAGACCCTCTTAAGGGATATGCCCCACTAGCATGTGGGAGGGGCACTAAAAGCTGATATGAACTCATACATGTCAGGGAACCATGATGGAGCCCGTTCTTATGATTACTATTTTAGGAATAACAAAAGAAACAAACAAGATATTTGAGAGGATCCATCATAATAATGTCCAACAGCCTCAAATGTTATTCTCTTGGGAAAAAACATTTTAGAAATATCTAGTACAATTATATTCATGGTAACAGGGCAGTCTGCCCCCTTTAAGGATGAGGGGGGCCAGGGAACAGCCAGCCCTGTTCTGGAGGGAAGCTCAGCAGGCAGGTGGTGAGGATCAGCTGACACAGTTGGAGAGCACATCATGATTGGGTCTAATTCCCAGCTGGAGGATATAAACAAAGGCTCCAGTTCCATGTGGAGGGTAGGGCTCAGGAGAAAGCTGATAGGATCTGCTCCTGTGGCTGCAGCAGAAGATGAGGCAAGCCAGCCCCGCATAACCTCTATGTGGGAGAGGTCCTGACCCTCTAAGGGGACACTAGAATCTTGGACCAGAACCCAACTATTGCTTTTGTTATTACTCCATATTTCCTTTGTGTCTCTATTCTGATGAATAAATAGATCTGTGAGAAATGGGCTACAAATGTAACTGTGTGGGCTGATGATTTGTCCCAGGTTGGTGATAAGATGCACTAGCTTACACTCATCTTATTTATTGTACAGTGAATAAATTACTTCCATATGCAGCTACAATATGTCTTCTGCATATGTGTACCTGTATTTTAGCAATTCCAGTGCCTCACATTTAAACAATTAGTGCCCAATAATGTTGTTGCTAGCCACTTCAAATTGGAAACTGAAAAACTCATCCTCACTCCAAAATCACGGTAGGATGCTGTTTGTGGCATCCATTCAATATTCTGGACCAGAATGTCGGCTGAATTAATGACAATCAATTGCTGCTAAAGATTTAACAATATACATGTAACTATATCTGCATCTGCTAAGTTAGTAGCCATAATGTGTGTAATAGCATGTTTAACCATGACGGACAATGAGCATACATATTCCAGGCAGGGTAAATGGATTGGTTATTTCAAATTGCTAGCTACTCACTCACTCCTTTGCATAATGCATGAAATCTAAATGAAGAAAAAGTGCATTTAGATGCATTTTCAGGTTCATTAAAGACAAAATTGCAGGTGAATTAAAATGCACAAATATTTAGATGTGTTACTTTTCAAAACCCATCTCTAGAATCCTGAGTGGCTTTATATGTTTCCTAACTGTAAGAATTTTTCCACAACTAATGTAGGTTCTGATACAGCAGAGAAATTTCCATGATCCACATTTACAGATCCTCTGCCAGGAGTTTACCCTCCTAGGAGCTGGACATTATTCTTAGAATTAGAAAGAGTGCAAAGAGGACGTAGAATAGATTAACATCCAGTGACGTTCTGTCCTGGTGGATATCTACCTAAACTGGGTAGCCAGTTATTTTTTGTGAAGGTCCAAATTTCTTGGTCAAGATATAGTCCAGGTCCAGACTCCAGAGAAAATAATGAAAAAATAATAAGAATAATGGTAATAATAAGTAAATCAATTTTGGGGGGTAAATTCAAAAGCGTCCGGCGGTCCAGATTTGGCCTGCAGTCTGCCTATTGACTACCCTTGACCTAAACAACGAGATTTTGGCATTCAGGAATTTTGTACCAGCAAAAAGACACTTATCTTTTTTCATTAAAGAAACCCAAAAGTTTCATAGCAAGTTTTGGGAAAAGTCCCTTTTGTGCTAGGAAAGGAAAGGAAAAGAAAAGAAAGAGAAAGTGACTGTGTCTGAACCAACTTTTGAACTTTCATGAGTTAGATCCGCAATTGTAAATATGTATATATGGTATACACAGAATGTATGTTTAGACAAACCTAAAAATATGTGATATTCATGTTGAGTATGGCTTTTTATCTGAATGATCAAAACCTTTCAGGCCTCACAAAAGACCGTCCACTAACCTTCTATACTTAGTCCCCTCTGTCTATTACATGATGTGCCATCTTAATTAGTGGAGGACTTGGCAGACATTAATCCCATTCAATATTAGAGCCTCCTATTCAATGGGAGATCAGGTAACCAGCTGCTTGTCATCAAAGGGGTCTCGTTTTTTGGTACTGACTGACTTGGTGACCTGATCTCACATAGTGTAAGTAATTCCTGCTGTGTTTGGATCATTTGCTACTTTAACCATTCAAAAGGAAGCTCGGTAACTGTTATAGGTTAGGTTACACCTTGTTGAAGCTGGTGAGTGTAACAGGCACCCTTCCTTCAGAGTAAATGTAGAAAGCAGTAGGGATCCTAAACCAAAACACAGACACGTGCCATCACTCAAAACAAAGACACATATGTGTCTGCTCAGTAATTAAACCTATGTGGGCAATGGGTTTCACTGGGTATTGTTTGGGTGGAGGGCAGTGTGAGTAGGTGAGGGAAAAGCAAGAGAGAGAGCACAGAATCAGACACAGAAGGAAGCTACAGACACAGCCTGGACAAGCCCGGTGTATGGTCCTGAGAGAAATCTAAAGAGCAGACTTTTGGGCCGGTGCTGGCTAAAAATGTTGGGGCTGTAAGAAAGGAAACTACCTCCTGTTGTTTAGTTTCTCCTGTGTTTCAAAATAAAAAAAATTGCACCAAAGAAATACCTGATCCATTACAAATTTCTGCTTCCAACTGGAACAGTCTATAAGAACCCAAATTTTTGGCGAGCTGCTTGGGTCAAAAGGGGTAATAAAACTTTCATCCACAAAAAACATAAGTGAATTGGATTGTCAAATTGTTTTCTTATGAGAACAGCTAATCCATAGACTAGATCAAGAAAATGGAGGATGAATTTAAAAAAAAAGCAAAAAAAAAAAAAAGCCTGGTACAGTCTTGGACTAAAAGCAGCATTTGTTTACATATTCAAATGGCAGTTTAATGTGACCCAGGAGAAGATTACTGAGTATCAAGCATCAGAGGAAAGCAATAGCTCCCATAATAGCTCCACCCCAAAGAAGAAATCCAAACTGGGTATAGTAGACCCTACTCATGCTCGTCAAATACATAACCCAGCACTAGAAAGAATAGTTAAAGAGTGTAGGGGTAACGTTGGTATCTTCTCCTATTTCCTCTGAAGGTGATCAGAGGATGCTTAATTAAACGTTCCCAAAAAACCTCAAAAAAGAATGCTGGCTATTGCCTATGCAGGTGTACAGTGAATGGAGAAAGATCCATATCAGGGGTCGGCAACCTACGGCATGCATGCCAAACATGGCACGCAAGCCGATTTCGAGTGGCACGCTGCTGCCTGCCACGGTCCTGGCCCCCAGCCCCACTCAGCCCCCCTCGCCCACCACTCTCCCCTGCAGGGGCAGGAGGCAGAAGCTTGGTCCTGCGGCAGCAAGCTTCCCCGGTCCCCCGCTTCTTCCCCCAGCATGGTGCTTTCCTGTCCCTCCTTCTCTCCTTCCCTGCGCCGATCAGCTGATGGCCCTTGCGAGGGGGAGGAGGACAAGTGGCAGTGTGCTTGCTGCTCCGTAGAGGAGGCAGAGAAGAGGTAGGGACGGGACCTTGGGGAAGGGGGTGGAACAGGGCATATTCCTTCCAGCCCCCTGCCGTGAGCTGCTCAGGGCAGGGGGCTGGGAGCACCCCCACGAGCTGAGCACCCCAGCCCTGTGCCCTGACCCCTGAACTCCCCCCCACACACCCAGCCTTCTGCCCTGCACCCCCACACACCCCAGCCCTCTGCCCTGACCCCTGAACCCCCCCACACACCCAGCCTTCTGTCCTACACTCCCACACACCCCAGCCCTCTGCCCTGACCCCCCCCCCACACCCCCAGCCCTCTGCCCTGATCCCTGAACCCCCCCACACGCAGCCCTCTGCCCTGACCCCTGAACCCCCCCACACTCCCACTGCCCTGACCCCTGAACCCCCTCACCACACCCAACCTTCTGCCTTGCACCCCCCCACACACAGTCCTCTGCTCTGACCCCTGAAGCCCCCCCCAGGTCTGGGGTCCCAGCTGCCGGCCCCTTGCCAGCCGGCATCCTGGCCGCAGGCCCCACTCAGCCAGCTGCCGGCCTAGGTGAACAGAACCCCAGGCTGGCAGCGGGCTGAGCAGGTTGGCGGCGTAAGATCAGCATTTTAATTTAATTTTAAATTATGCTTCTTAAACATTTTGAAAACCTTGTTTACTTTACATACAACAATAGTTTAGTTATATAATATAGACTTATAGAGAGAGAGACCTTCTAAAAAACATTAAAATGTATTACCGGCACGCAAAACCTTAAATTAAAGTGAATAAATGAAGACTTGGCACACCACTTCCCTACCCCTGATCCATATCCTCATACACCTGCACAGCGGAAGATAGAAAATGATCCAAAGAGTTCTAAGAAATTTGATCAGAGACCCAAATCTGACCACTGCTTTGCACCACAATATAGAAAATGGTAAGCAGGATATTACAACCATACTCAGTTTGATTCTATTGGATACTTGTTCTGTGTTATATTATGCTATGTGTTGTGTTGGATCTGCTAAGGAACGGACTGCAACTTCCCTCAGCCCCCTTCCCACTGGCTAGGCAAGGGGAAAGGTCCTGAACCAGAATGTGGCCATGCTCTGGTGGGAAGCAGTGGCCATATGTGGAACAGACTGTGACTGCTAGACACTACAGCTGGGTCCAGGTCTGTGTGGGACTGATAAGGGAGCAGCAGTGGCTGGGCAGGGAGCCAGTGCAGGTGGCCCCTGATGAGAGACACTAAATAATTCTAGCCTGGAAACCCGCAAGCTCCTATTTGCTGGAATAGAGACTGGATTAGAGGGGACACCCCAGACAGTAGGCTTGAAGAGCCCTGACTCTGGATTAGACTGCCCCAGGGGCCCACACAAGAACTGCTATTGCTCACTTGAATGATAACTGGGTAAGCCTCTGTATCCAGGGTATTTAAAACCTTTCCCTGGCCTCCCAGCCCAAGTAGCCGAAATCATATATCCTTTCACTTAACCATGTGTCTGAGTGGTTATTGGGATTCTCCAGGGCTAGCCCCTACAGTCCTTGCTTCAGAGTTGCAGTACAACAGGCACATTACTAGCACCATAAGGGCCTGGTGTATTCCAGCACTGAGCAGTCCCAATAATTGCACGGTGTTAACCAATAAATATCCATACTGGGTGTTTTGCATGATAACAACAGATCCTGAGAATAGGAGATATGCAGGTAGACAGTCCCTAATTTAGCAAATCTCCTGCAGCTAATTGTTCCTTCTTGCATTAGGAAGACTTGATTAAGACTGATAGATGCACAAGTCAGAGTAAAAAAGAGGTCTGATTTACAGCATTACACTGGAGGTAACTGATTACAAAGGTCTTGCAATGAAAGATGCTCATTAAACAGAACTGCTGGTCTTCGGGCTTTCTACTGCTGAGTGACTGCGTAATGAGTTAATCATTTACTGGAGATACAAATGTATCCAACAGACGGTATCTGAACTTTATCAGTATGAATGTTAACTCAAACAAAACTTCCCCCCTTAGGATTTACTTCACATCCCATTTCCACCATTCTCACAGTATAAGCTACAAAACCTTTGCATTAATTTCTAGCACAATACAGTGAGCCTGCACATATTTTTTTAGTTAGGAAATTTGCAGAGTGATTCTTTTTCACACAGAAGATAAGGGCTTAACAATGCCATATATATATTTCCAAATGGCATTACTAATATTATGACATTAATACAAAAACTTTTCTTGAAGGCTGGCTATAGCATATTATCTGACACAAATTTCCATATTCTCAAAATGGCAATTTAATTCTATAAATGAAATCAAAATGTTATATTGAAGGCATTTCTGGTGGTCTGCAACTTTACTAAAAACAACTGCTTAATTTATTGTTATTCCCTCTAAGATCCATCATAATGGTCTATAAAAGAGATGGAGGAAGACCAAACTTTCTGACATTAGGTTTACAGAGTGATGGCAGCTATTAGTATCTTGACAATGACATTAACAACTTATCAAGCAGATACTAAAATGGTACAGAACTACCATAAAATGAACACTAAATCCACATGAAATTTATCAGTGGAGTAAGTCAACTTATTTTTTTCCTGCTAGCAGTTTCTACACTACCATACACTAAATAACAGCCCATAAAACAATAACTCATTTCAGTATCTACACAGAAGAGAACTGATCAATGACAGGTTTATAGGACTAAATTAAAAATGAATACAGTTGGGTTTTTTCTATATATGCTCCCTTCATCAATTTAGTTTCCTTTGTGATTTTGATTGAACATGGCTATCACTTTTATTTCAATACTGCACAACCCGCTATAATTTAAATCTTCTAAACATGTTCATTACAGCAGTCAAATATAAAATAAAAAGACCTGTCATATACTCAGTCCCACATTTCCCATTGCCTTGCACCTCATTTAGTCAATTACACCACTGTATGGTGAGTGCAACATGGGTGTAAAATTCCACCACTTTGATTGAGTAAATGATTTCACGTGGTACTGTGCAACTGAGAATGAGGTCTTATGGACATAAAAACATAAAGAGCCAAATTATGGGCAAATACTCTATGATAATATATCACAGGGACATATATAATAATCACAATGGTAGCATTAGAAGTGGGCTTTTGAGCCAATGAGTCTAGCAATCTGCATCAAGCAGAAGGGGTTCCACACCCTGTAGATCACCTTGGTTGAATATTGTTACTGAGCTTTAACTCTCCCTCTGACCTCAGCTCCCCCCTTCCTGTATTATTTTTCCTTCAGTCCCTACACACCTTCTTCCAATTCTCAAGTCCATCTGGAAAGGCCCTTTCCCTAGTGCTTAGTAAGCCAAGACTTGCTTATCTGGGTCTTGCTTTACTCTGTGTTCAGCCTGTGTGCAAGAAGGAAATAAGACGTGTGAGAGGCAGAGAGGAAAGCAGCCCCTAATGGTGGGAGACCAGATTAGGACGGACTTTCAGTGATCTCTGATAGAAGCTCTGGCTTGACAGGCTGAGAGGACTGAGTAGGGAGACACCTAAGGCTGATCCAAAGTCCATTGTAATTATTAGAAAGGCTCCAATAGATTTCTTTGGTTCAGGCCTTTAGTAACAAACAAAAGGTGATACTGTTGAGGTCCTGGGGCGGGGACTAGAATCCTCCCCACTACATACTAATAGATGAGTAATGTAATTTTTAAAGGGTTCATAAGTATGTCTGTGGATCAGAGGTAATCTTACTGGAATGTGTAAGGTGAATTTTCATGTCTCTATTGTCAAATAACTATGACGTACAAGGGGAACAGAATATTTATGTAAATTATTTTAACGGGTCATTTGCAGATTTTTATTAATTAATTTTATTGTAATACTTAGGGGCTAGTTTCTAATACCTTTACTAACAATTAATAATACTTTTCTCCTAGAATTGTCCCACTGAAATTAATGATTCTGTCTGCATAATAAGATGCTACTCAGTGAGAGTAGGGGTGTCAAAATCTGTTTATAGAGCTTTTGGTTTGGTTGTTGTCGGGTTTTGTTTGATTGTTTTTGTGATGTTAATGACGTAGTTATGTACTTTTCAAAATGGTTACATGAGTTACTGATTATTCAACGTCCTTTACTGTAGATTTGCAAAGTTTTTTGATTGGAAATATTTATATAACATTTTCCGTATATCTTTATTTCCACTACATATATACAATCTATTGTCTTGCCTCTTTCCTCCCCATTCCTATGTATAACCAAGTCTTAAACAGAAAAACAAAAACAAAATGCAAATTACTACAAACAAGAGCAGGAAATTTAGGGGATAAGATGAATGCCAAGAAAAAGATACAGTGGGAGGAATTAAAATTCACTATAAACAACTAAAAGGTCAAATTCAAATTGGTATTCCTTTGTTTTACTTATCAAAAAATCTGTGTGATTTTCCCAAAATGTCTAGGATCAATGGGGAACCTCATGAAATAATGTGCCCCTATACATATTCAGTTAAATAATGAACCCATATACTAAATGCACTGCTACACAAGGGAGAGAAGAAAAACTTGTTGAGTCACAGATGAAAGATGTTTTTGAATGTCAGAACAAAAAAAATAATGACCTATAAAAAAGATAAAGAAAATCTGCCTTAAGAGAGGTCTTTTATCCTTATCTTGGAAAAAAACAAAAAAATGCTTGCCCTGTTTTCCCCTGAGGTGACTCAATTTTAAGATAGAAATCTTCAAGGATATATTATCCATTATGGGAGAAAGTTAGTGTTCTGATTTAGTTAGGAAACTAAAAGTTATGGAGATAAACAAGATTCTTAGAATTAAATTTGAACAAACTCTATCAGGATGGCTTCTAACTTTTTGTAACAAAGTGACTGCCATGTCAGAACAGAGCAATGGTTGTCCAGGTAGTTCAGTATCATGTTTCTGATAGTGGCTATGCAAATCCAATGTGTAAGATGTAAGAGCATACCTTTTTGTTAAATAGTGTATCATGGAGTGAGATTTTTTTGTGATGCCAGCTGGCGATCAACTGTGATAGTCTTAGAATTTTTATCTTAGCTAGAGTAACTGCAGACATTGCTCTTATTCCATAAGGATCTATATTTTAACTTCCAGTACAAACGTTAGACTTTTACCTTCATGCCTGTCTTTCATACTGTCCAACTTTAACTTGGGCACCTTTCAAAAATTGATAGGAAGCATTAAAGTCTACCAAAGTTCCAAAGTATGGGAATATTTTTTGGCCCTGATTCAGCTTTCGATGATTTCAATGGGACTAGCATACTTAAAAAATTAAGTATATGGTTAAGTGCTTTGCTGAACTTGAGTTTTAAAGAGATACATTTGAAATGCCATGTATCCAAATGATGTTAGGCAGTTAGCTGTGTCTAATAGGAAGCAGACAACGAAAGACTTTTAATAATGAAGTACAAGTAATCCTGTTCTTCTGAAACCAGCTACCACTCGATTTAAACCAGAAAAATTGTTCACGTGTGTGTGCATTTATTGGTTCACATCCAAATGATGATGTTGCCGCACCCAATTTTAATGGACTTTGGGCAAGTGAAATCAAAGAGACAATAGGCAAACCTTTTTTAAATTTTAATAAATAAATAGCATTCTTCATCTCTAAAACAGAAGGAAAGATAGTCTTTTGCTTACAGTAGAGGGTTGGGAGTCAGGTGATCTGGGCTCTAGCACCAGTTGTGCCACAGATTTTGTGTGACTTTGAGCAAAAAACGTAAGCCTTTCTGTGCCACAGTTTCCCCATCTATGAAATGGGAATAATTATTACCTATTTTTTAGGCAAGTGTCAAGATTAAGTTAATTAATGTCAGCACAGTGCTTTGAGATCTGCAGATGGAAGATACTGTTTCAAAAAATTAAACAAATAACTCCAAATATAACTTTGAATTCAGTGATTTTTTTAGTAAATCATGTTTTTGTCATTGTTTTGTCATGGTTTTCGCTTTGCTTTTTATATAAGCCTAAAGAATCACACACACGACAGTGGCATAAGTTAAAGTGGGCCCTAGGATGATCTAATTCATTCTGAGGTTGTCACAGATAGGCCTACAAGTATGGGGAAACATAACTAGCTATCTGACAAGCCCCCACAACTTCTGGAATTTGGATGTAGAGGAAAATCTGGCCTTATGTCTCATATTCCCCTGTCTGGGATGGTGCTGTGTCTTTGCTGTCCCAACATATGGCTGGGACTGAGACTTGGATGAGAATGAGCTAGCTGAACTTTAAACAAGACATCAGAGTAGAAGGTTTTGAAATCTAAAGTATCAGAGGGGTAGCCGTGTTAGTCTGAATCTGTAAAAAGCAACAGAGGGTCCTGTGGCACCTTTGAGACTAACAGAAGTACTGGGAGCATAAGCTTGCATCTGAAGAAGTGAGGTTCTTACCCACGAAAGCTTATGCTCCCAGTACTTCTGTTAGTCTCAAAGGTGCCACAGGACCCTCTGTTGCTTGAAATCTAAAGAATCTTGAAATTATAGAAGACTAGGGTCTCATCCCTGCTATTAAGGATCCTCACCCCCTTCTCCAAGAGATTTACAAGCAGTACATTCATTTTAAAAGAAAGAATGGAATGGTTTAATATAGGGCAATAATCGCCATTTATACAACACTGTTTTTCACCATCAAGTACCATATCCTATATAGACTTAAAATAAATGGATAACCTTCCTCTTTACTCTTAAGGGTAAAAATATGAAGTATTTTGTGTGTTAACAATTGTTTCCATGTTATCTATGGAAATATACAATAAAGTGATGGCAACTTATGTGGCAAATCAGGATTATATACCAATTATAGATGGATTTTTATAATCAATTTATTCTATTTCCTGTTGGACTTTTGTATCTACAGAGTTGTTATTTTTCACACTTAAAATTATAGCCACAATGAAAAGAACTCATTCGAATGCTAGAATTTTGCACCATGGACTCTGCAAAGCTATTTCTGTAAAAATCTTGCAACAAATCCTGTAAGATCCAACTAAGTCCACCACAGGGAGTGAATTTCCATAAAGCTAAGACTATACTATATCGGTCAAACAGTGTTTCCCATAATTTTCAACATTGATGATCACTGACAATTCTCCTCTGCAGTACCTGAAAGGGGGTACAATTACATCAAAGGGGAAAAGAGTATAGAAGACATACTTTTTAAGTTATATTTTAAGCACTTAAAAAACCTGTCACTCAATATTGGTGACATTCTTAATGTATTAGCATTTCAGGAGCTGGTTTCTTCTTTGGCACGCCAGACACACAGCAGGATAAGAATCCTCTGCCAGCAGCTCCCACACAGGACATATGCAGAGGAAAGATGCATATAAAACAGACACACTCTAATTTTTGTTCAGTACAAAAAATTATACTCCAATTACCTGGGCAGTTTGTTGATTTTACTCACAAAGGCAGAAATGAAGCCATTCCACAGTTGCCTTCTTCACCTAAGCACAAAAAGCTAACTTTACCCTGTGCCCCAAAGGTGTACAAATCAGTAAGTGGTGGTCAGAGAGGAAAGATACCTAGTTATGCATATTTAAGTTAGACGAGAAAGTTTCTCCAGATGAACCTATGCAAATGATTGCTGCCTGGGGCAGCTCTTTCTCATATACAGGCCATTTACATAGATTTCCAAGCTAATATTTAATCTAGTATTCAGTAAAACATCAGAAATTACTTTTGTCAACCCCCAACATATCCTATGGGAGATCTGTTTCCTCTGAGCTGCAAATCAGACTCTTAAAACATTCTCCCCCACCAAATGAGGAGTGTGACCACTTTCACTGTCTATGTTGTGTTTTGTAGTATGGAAAATATTATTTTCAGTTTTAATCTTCTTGTGTAAAACTGATTTGCTTCTTTTATGTATTTATTATTCCTCCCTTTCATTTGTCATTGAAAAATGATGGATTACCACGAGCAGGAGAGGTTTTGTGGCTACAAGAAATAGAATGATATTGTAACAAATTTCTGTTGAGGAAGCAGCATGCAATATAATATTAATTTGATGGGAACATAGGAATTGCCATAGTAAATCAGACTAGTGGTTTATCTAGCTCTGTTCTGTCTCTGACAATGGCTAGTACCAGATGCTTCAGAGGAAGGTGCAAGAAACCCTGCAGAAGGCAGTTATAGAATAAACTGCCCACAGGAAGGCTTTTTACCTAACCTCCATTAGTTTGAGGGTGGCTTACACCCTGAAGTATGAGGTGTATATCCCCCCCACAAAGTCATTTTTTAATCCTTCTGGATATTTTTGTCATACAGACATACATTTATAGCATAAGCATCTAATCCTTTTGAGTCCTACTGACCTCTGGTTATCAATGATGTCTTATAGCAATGAGTTCCAGAGAATAATTGCATTGTGGAAGAGAGTATTTCCTTTATCAATTTTAAATTTGCCATCTTTCAATTTCATTGAATATCCCCTTGTTTTTGTATTATGAGGAAGGGTGAATAGAATTTGCTGATATACCTTTTCTGTACCATTCATTATTTTATATACATCATAGGCGTAAACAACTGGGTGCATGGAAGGGTTTGTACCTCTTCCCTTTTTGCTTCCACCCCTCTAATTGTAGGAATTGTATTAATAAATAACGGAAGCATTGAGTTAGGAACAGAAACTTGTTTATCTCACTTACTAAAGGTGGATAAATGTAATTTTGGCACAAAACCACTTACTAGAGCAATATTCAACTGCTGTTATTTAATTATTTTTTAACTCTAGCCCCCCGCCCCAATAAAAAAAATGTTTATGCCCCTGTACATTCATCATACCCCTCTACTTCATCTCTTCTCTAATGTGATCAGTTCCAATTTGGTCGGTATTTCTTCATATGAAAGCTTTTCTGTACTGCTGAACATTCTCATCACCAATCTCTGAAATCCCTCTAGTTTTGCTCTATCTTTTCTGAGATAGGATGATCAGAACACACAGGGCAATGGACAGACCTGACGGGTCTGTATGGGAAGACTTAGAGGTTCCCACCCTCCATTAGTCTTGGGGTCACACCTTGAGTAAGTGCGAGTAACCCCTAAACCTCCCTGCAGGGTCACAGTGAAGTCTTCATTGGCAGATGATGAGGAAAAACACATTACTGTCAACGGAGAGGTCGGTGATGAAGTGTATGCCTTGTGATGGCATATAAGGGCAACCTGCATTATCTACACAGTAATTGGCCAATCACTACACCATTGGGCAGATGAAGCTCTTTAGCTCAGGTCGGCAGCTCATCTAGGAGAAGCATAATTCAGAATACAAATCCTGCACCCACATCAGCTGCTGTGCTTGTGGCATCTATTGCTCCAATGCAGCAATAGCTGCTTGTGGGAGAGAGTGCGAAAGGCTCTGCACAAACCTCTCTCACTTAAATCCATTAACAGGGCAGGTTATTCAGCCAACATACTCATTTAACACAATCAACTTGCCAGACTCCTGTGGCGATGGGGACAGGCAGAAGATGCTGCTGGCAATCCTTAGGCAAAGCTGATATTCTCTTTCGCTGGGTAGAGCACATTGATAGTCTCCTGAACTGTCAATCCACTATGTCTGCTGAAGCATCCTATCCTGGAGGAGCTGTCCATGGATGCTTCTTTAGGTGAGGTTACTGATGCCATCAAGCAGCTGTCTATGGGCAAGTCTCCAGGCCCTGATGGCATTCCACCTGAAGTGTACAAATGTGGAGGTGCCCACCTTGTCAGAAAACTCACCAGCCTTTTCAAAATTATATGGCAACAGGATACTATGCCCCATGAGTATAAGTATTCTTTCATAGCCCATTAACACAAAAGGAAGGGAAGCATATCTAGCTAGGATAATCATTGCAGAATCTCACTACTGTCTATAGCGGGGAAGATACTTGTGTGGGTTTTCCCCAACAGCCTTATTTCTCACCTAGTGCACTCGGTGTACCCAGAGTCAGAGTGTGGCTTTCATGCTGGCCAGGGCACCATAGACCTGATATTTGCAGCCTGACAAATACAAGAGGATGCTTGTGAACAGAACAAGGTCCTGTATATGGTGTTTGTTAACCTGTCCAAGCCCTTCGACACAGTGAATTGTGAGGGCCTATGGAAACTCCTTCATAAATTTGCAAAAAGAACAGGAGTACTTGTGGCACCTTAGAGACTAACAAATTTATTAGAGCATAAGCTTTCGTGGGCTACAGCCCAAAGTGGGATACAGACTAACACGGCTGCTGCTCTGAAACCTGTTCATAAATTTGGCCAGAGAAGACGATTGTTGTCATTTGCTCATTTCATGATGGCATGATGGCTAGGGTGATGGAGCATTGTGACTTACCAGAAGCCTTCCCTGTTACCAATGGCACCAAACAAGGACACATAATGACTCCTGGCCTCTCTGCCATTGTCTTCTCAGCCAGGCTCTTTTTCACATTCCAGGACTTTGACGGAAGCATACACATCTGGTTTAGATTGGAAGGGGTTCGTTTCAATCTACAGTAACAGAGGGCCTGCATCAAGGTAACTGAACAGCTCTTAAGAAAGCTCCTGTTTGCTGATGACTGTGTGCTCATTGTTGAACACACACTCAAGGACATGCAGCTTATCATGGATCACTGTGCCTATGCCTCAAAATGCTTCAGTTTCACAATCAGCCTGAAAAAGACAGAGGTCATGTAACAGCCAGCACCAGATCACCAGTCTCACGAACACCATGACCCCCATCATCACAACTGGCAACACATCCCTAACTCAGTCAGGAAATTCTGCTACCCGAGTAGCATACTTTCCAGCAGTGCCATGTTGGATGATGAGGTCATTCAGCACTTGGCAAAGTCCAGCTTGGCATTTGTCAGGCTCACCCACAGACTCTGGAGGGAATGTGGAGTCTGCCTCAGAACCAGGATAAAAATGTACAGTCCTGTTGTACTCCCATCGCTCCTTTATGGCTGTGAGACATGGATGCTCTACCGAAACCACATCAAACAGCTGGAGAGCTTTCACCTTCGCTGCCTAAGATCTATCTGCAACATCAAGCGGCAGGACAGGATCCCCAACACTAAAGTCCTTGAGAGGTGCCAAATCCCTGGCATCGCGAGTATGCTCATCAGGGTTCAACTTCGCTGAGTCAGACACGTGGTCCACATGGAGGCTTCCTGTATACCGAAAGCAATGTTCTACAACCACTTTGGACAAGAACTTGCTCTAAGGGCTAACCCATCCTCAAATATAAAAACGCCTTGAAGGCCAACCCAAAAGCACGCAAGACAGACATTAAAACCTGGCAAATTTAGGGGGGGGAGAGATAGCTCAGTGGTTTGAGCATTGGCCTGCTAAACCGAGGATTGAGAGTTCAATCCTTGAGGGGGCCACTTAGGGATCTGGGGCAAAATCAGTACTTGGTCCTGCTAGTGAAGGCAGGGTGCTGGACTCAATGACCTTTCAAGGTCCCTTCCAGTGCTAGGAGATAGGATATCTCCATTAATTTATATTTTTTATTTAAATTATTGCACTGGACAAACCCAGATGGAGACATCTGTGCCAGGAGGCCACATCCACTTTTGAGGAGTGGTCTCTGCAGGAGAAGAGATCACATTGTAAGACCAACACCTCAAACCTTCTCCCAAAACAACTACTACACTTGCAAGATAAGCAACCAGATTTGCAAATCCAGGATTGGGCTTGCTTCCAAAGTGAAGCCACAACAAAAAATAAACCCAGAACCCAAGTCAACACTCTCTGAAACTCATCTGTTGAAGCGACGGGAGATTCCAGGGTCAGAACACAATCTTTCAGGTCAGGGCATACCATTAATTTATATAATGGCAACACAATATTTCAGTAAAACGTCAATAAGATGCTAAGATGCTATGATGAGAAATACAGTGTAAATAATTAGACAGATAAGTGATATAGTAAGGGTGCAATATTGATCCATTGCACACATTTGTCTCTTCAAACTCTTTACACCTCACATTCCTGCATTTTGAAGCATATTTATTTTTTCTGTTTGTTTACATATGCATTAGACAAGGAGTGGGCAAACTATGGCCCGCAGGCCGGATCTGGCCCCTCAGGGCTTTGGATCAGGCCCATGGAATTGCCATCCCCGTGGCGCTGCAGGTTCCGTGCTGCTCCGGGAAGTGGCCGGCACATGTCCCTGTGGCGCCTGGGGGAAGTAGGGGGCCAGAGGGCGCCACACGCTGCCCTCATCTGTGTGTTTCACACCCGAAGCTCCCATTGGCCGCGGTTCCCCATTCCCGGCCACCCCGGAGCTGCTCCAGGTACGCGGCGCTGGGCCAGAGCCCGCACCCTGCACCCCAACCCCCTGCCCTGAGCCACCTCGTACACCCCGCACCCCTCCTCTGCCCCAACCCCTTACCCTGAGCCCCTTCCTGCACACCGCCCCCCCCCCCCCACACCCCGCACTCCCTCCCACACCCCAACCACCTGCCCAGCCCTATTCATGGCCCTGCATGCAATTTCCCCACCCAGATGTGGCCCTCAGGCCAAAAAGTTTGCCCACCCCTGCATTAGACACACAAAATGTAATCCTGTACCACATAATTCTACAAGAATATTTCAGAACATCTACATACATAATTTCTTTTATTGATTTAAGCCCTTACAGTCTATTTCATGTATTAAAAAATAGGGCAGACTGCTATAGTACCAGTCAATGTCATTTAATAAAAATCCATGGCAGAGGATTGATCTTATTGAGCTTATATCTGATTCTTAGTGCGCCAACTTCAGCCCTCTTTGCTCTGAAAGATATTTTTATGCCTACTTTTATACTAGATAGGCTTCCAAGTATTTAATGAGAGATGAGAGAAAAATTACTTTATATTAAGTTGGGAAGAGGGGAAGCAGACTAATATCTAAACAGAAAAAACAAGGTACAGAAATAATGAATTTGCCTGAACCAATCTCCAGTTTCATGACCTCATCATGTAGGAGCTGCCTATCAATTTTGCAACAAGCAATAAATATTAAAATGAATTTTTTTTGCATCTTATCAAAAGCTCCTGACATGAGTTGTTTTCACAAGTTTTCTCCTGTAAGCACTGAACGCCTCTTCATCAATCTTTTATCAAAAGCAATCTTGTTTTGATTTCTCTCTTATCACAAAAGCTTCTCTCTTTCCCCTACCTTTTTCTTGGTGAAAGGTACATGAATATTATTTTACACTCCACTGTAGCTGCATCTCCATCGATCGGGAAATAAAAAGTAGGTCTGAAGAACGTGTCATGACCCTGCAGAGCTCCAAACAACAGAAACACATGTAATGATTCCACTGTGCCAGATACAGTGACAAAGGAGGGAAGCATGTGTGCATGTCTACACGAATGTGTTTGCATTTCTTTTTTTCAAGCGATGCTTCTATTACAGAACATTTCCAAGAGGAGAAACAAGAGATTTCACAGTGGACTCAATTTCCTGATACCTCTCTGACATGATCATCAAGCTTGAAAGAGAATAAACATTTATCAAAGCACCCATAAAGTACAGTGCTGAGGTTGTCATCCTTGCTTGCTTGACCTCCTTGAACCCATAGTGTGTTCTGAGTTTTTCAGTCTGAAGTTTCATTTTATAATTTACCCAGGTTGGTAGGGAGAAAAAAAGTAAAAATATTCTAAAAGTATATTATGTGTCCTAACCAGCTACAGGTGGAACAGAATACACTGCAGCTGAGCTTTTAAAGCTTCTGGGACCAGGGCCGCCCAGAGGGGGGGGGGCAAGTGGGGCAATTTGCCCCAGGCCCCGGGGCCCCCACAGGGACCCCAGGAGAGTTTTTCGGGGCCCCTGGAGCGGGGTCCTTCACTCGCTCCAGGGGCCCGGGAAAACGGTCTTCAGCGGCAGTTCGGCGGCGGGGGGTCCTTCCGCTCCGGGACCCGCCACCAAAGTGCCCTGAAGACCCGCAGCAGGGGGTCCTTCCACCCCGGGACCCGCCGCCGAAGTGCCGGGTCTTTGGTGGCAATTCGGGGGCGGGGGCCCCCGCCGCCGAAGACTCCAGGCCCCCTGAATCCTCTGGGCAGCCCTGTCTGGGACAGATCCTCAGCTTGTGTAAATCAGGGCCATTCCACTGACTTCAGTGGAGCTATACCAATTTACATCAGTTGAGGATCTGGCCTCCATGTGCAAATAGGTAACACATTGAACTAGTTCCAATGTACCTCAGTATTTGGGGCCTTATAATTGTTGAGGTAGACAGATCTTGGAAAGATACACATGTGATAACATTTTATACCAATAACTATATGGAAAAGTGTTTTCTTTTAATTTAACTAATCCTTTCAGGGTGAAATTCACACAGATCCAGTGAAGCGGCGCAACATACTCGCCATTGCTTCAGCCATGAGTGGGGTTTGCCTGGGAAAAGTGTTAGGGTATAATCAGAATAGCCACGTGGAAAGTCTCTTCATATCCCATGTATCACAGGAGGAGGCATCTGTAAAGCATGCCAGATCCTTGTTTACATGCATTCAGTGGCACATACCTCTAACCATCTGATGCAGTGCCATTTCTAGCCCAGGCTGAAATAGCAGACCCCTAGCCCATCTCTTGCTTACTGTTCCTACAAAAAGGCCAATAATTATTACCCAGACTTTGTACAAAGAGGGATGAATTTTATATTGGAATTCAAATATATCACCATCATGGAAATGTTGTCACTGTTTCCATTATAAATACCCATTTTTAGGAGATAATTTAGGAGCATACAATTTGTCATACTGCATCAGACAATTCAAATCTTAAACTGGGAGCTCTTCAGTGCAAGGATTGTTGGACTTCTGTATTTGTAAGGCTTCTAGCATAATTGAGCCCAAACCCAGATTGGGGCCTTTGGACACTACAGTAACAATAATACATAATAATAGTACTAATAAATAAATCCAGTATCTGAACTTTAGCAGTGGCCAATACATAATGTCTGAGAGAGCTGCAATATCCCCATAATGAACTTAGTGGGCAAATGCAACCCAAGAACTGGACATCACTCAGTAGAGAGTACAGCTGAGGGACGCACAAAATCAGTACATCAGTTCACAGCAGCCTTCCCCAGGCATGGCTCCGGTGGAGCCCTGGCTGTAGCCTAAAGCAGCCTCCATAGCAGAAGTAATTTCAGGATCAATCTCCCTAGGGTGCAGAGGATCAGCTTTCAGAGGGAGGAAAGTTACCTTTTCATGCAACAGATTCAGTGAATCTGGGCCCTAATTTCTTATTCCTGGCTCTTCTACAGACTTTTTGGGTGATCTTGAGCAAGTTATTTATTTTCACTGTGCCTCGGTTTTCTTGTGGAGTGTTCTGAGGCTTAATTCATTGGTTGTATAGCGTTCTGAGTCCTCATATGGAAGGTGCTATATTAGTGCAAAGTATTATTAGTATTACATGTGACAAATTACAGTTGCTATAAAATACAAATAATACTTCGTACTTATATAGCACCTTACATCCAAGGATCCCATAGCACTTGCCAAGAAAAAGTAAGTATAATTATACCTTTTATTTTTTTTTTTTTAAACAGATGGATGCATTGAGGCAGAGAAAAGCTAAGGGACTTGCATCAAGGTCTTTCAGCAGGTCATTGGCAGATCTGGGGACAGAAGCCAGATACTTTGTCTCCTATTATGCTACTTATGCTTATCCTTGCTGTTTTATAATGCGGTTTATATATTTTATAGGATGACCAAAAGGAAGATTGTGGTATTTGATAATTGAATTTTCCCAGTGCTAGTCACTGTTGATAAGGAAGAAAGGGAATCTATTCCTTGTAGGAAATGCCTAACATAAGGTAAACACACACTGAGAAAGCATGTAACTTGAGCTAGACATACCCCTGTTAAGCCTGATGAAAAAAGGCAAAAAATGTACTAACATTTTTGGATGTCTAGACAGGTGACAATATATGAGATCCTTTCTCATTTGAAGGTTTAAGTAAAACTCTGGGTATTACGTTAAGACCCAAAACTAAAGTCTTTCATCCCTTCCTGAGGCAAAGCTCTCATTGCTTTTCCTTTTGATTTTCTCTTAGCAACTTGACTTTAATGGCAAGTTTACCTATGAACGAGGAAGTACTCCACCATTTGACCTTAGGCAATAAGTACTGGTTGGTTTTAATAAACCCATGTCTTGAATAACCTGAAGAAAGGAGAATCAGTTACTAAAGCACTTTAACTTTCCTAGTTTTCTCACTGAGCATAGTAAATAAAAGAAATGCTATTTCCCATGACATCTGTTTCAAAACATAGCACGTAAGAACAGAATGGCTGTATTTTTTTTAATAATGATTTTTAAATTACTGCAAGATCCAAAAATTGTACAGTACCTGATTTCAGGGAGCTTTTGTTTTTTAAACTGATGATAAAAAGATAACCAATCATTTTGCATAGAGCAGGGTGTAACCTAATGGTCTTATCTTGGAGTCTGTGTATAATAATTGCCTGTGGTGAGTGGAGTCCACAAAACTGAGCAGGCATGATGACACCTTTTTGAGAAGATGAGAACATTTGCCAACTTACTATCACTTCAGAATTTGAATATACAGATATGGGCAGGAAATTATAATGGCTTCTTCAGATTCTCTAATGGGCATTTTAGCCTGAAAGAGAGACATCTATGGGGAGGAGTATTTGCATATGTTTTTTGTCCCAACCCAATCGTCTCAAGTAATCCCAACTCCCAAGGTATGCACCATGAGTGCATACAGAAGTCAGAACATGCAGTAGGAAGGTACACTACAAACAAGTGAGGCAATTACAGTTTGTAATGATGACCAATGAAACTGGACAGAAATAAAGAATGAGAACACTCTTCTCATCTGCTAGAACTCAGTAAACTAATTCATGTTACTGACAATGTAAAATAAGTTTGGTATGTTCACATCTGTTATATTTTCATGGTATTATAGAGGTTTCTGTGCTACCATAAGTGGAAATGAATTTAATGGAAAGAGATCACTGTGATCAAATAGTCTGACCTCCTGTATGTGACGCTGCACTCCATAGGTTTATGGAAATATGCTTATGAGTGTAAATATAATGTAACTGGAATATGCTTTATGCAAAAGGTCTCTTGTAAGGTATCATTACAAAGCATATAATCCACTGAGTATGCTCATCCTATTTGTATGAATGTATCATTCTTGTATCTGAAGCTAGAAATATGAAGTATTACTCTGAAGTCCTATTGTAACTATGCAAAGTGTGGGCCATTAATGGTTGGGATAAATCACAGCCCCTCACTTAATGTGGATGTTGTGAACATATATTTCTTAATGTGTGTGTAGCACTCACATACTATGGTGACCATTGCAGAACAGCCCATAAGGAAATTAATAAATCTATATTCAGAGCAGGGTTTGAATAGTGTGCAATAAATAAGGCCTAGGGCCATACATTGAACAACAAGGAAAAAACAAGACATTGAACAGATGCTTATTAAGTGAGCACCATAAATTTTGTACTCTGACTGAGGCAAGTGACCGGTGGAAAAATATTATGTGATGATGTAATTAAATAATGTATCAAAGAAAACGAAGAAGGGGAATGAATTAAGGTTTTACTGGCAACCTTAATTCTGGTATTTCAACCTTAATTCTGGTATTTCCCTGACTTTTTCGTGCTTGACTTTGCAACTTAATAATGTCCCTTTCACATAGTTTTTTTATATATATATATACACACACACACACACACACACACACATATATAATGTTAGTGTTTCTCTCCACCTTGGGACAAGCAAAAATATATGCATTGTTACTGTCACCTACTAGTAAAAGCATATGAGAAATAGTTAAAAGAGGTCTAAGAAGAGGTTTCTGTTCTGTTCTAAATATTACAGAGGGAGCTTGTAAGGCAGGAGAGCAAAGCTTTGTGTCTGAATGGTTCAAGTTAACTGGATGTGGAACAATGTGTGTAATGGAAAAAGAAAAATATTTATCAGACTTTAAAAATACACATGCAAACTTTGAGCATTCTACTCCACCTCGGTTCTTATCCATGTTCATAACTGTAGTATCTAAGGCCCCACCCCTCCACAAGGTTTAAATAATCTACATGATTTGTTTACTCAGAGCTCTAATTTTCCACTTTTCTCTCTCTTTCCCCTGGCCAAAGGCTAGATAGCATTTGGTAGGATTTATTCTTCATGTCCTTTTTTTGGTTCTTCTGTCCTGTATTACCTCCCAGCACAGGTAAACAGAGCTCTGCTTGAACTAGTGTGCTAAAAATAGCAGTGTGGTCATGGCAGTTCAGGCCACCCACCCAAGTACAATCCCGCCCAGCTCCCTTGGTACATACTTGGGCACCTTACCTGAGCTGCTGTGGCTGCAATGCTAACTTTAGCACACTAGCTTGATCAGAGCTAATGTGGATTTATCTACCTGTGCTGGGAAGCAGCCTCCCAGCTACTGTACAGGTGTACCCTGACAGCAGGCAGGGTAGGATTTTTTTTTATGGTGGACATGAGGGATGGAGCAAAATCCTATTTATAGGAGAACCATGTCAAAAAGACAGGTCTCACGCTTTGCCCTGAAAGTATCCAGTTTAGTTGCCATCTGCACATTAGGACTGAAGAGAGACTATCTCCCACTTGTGCTAATTTCACCCTGTCTGAAAAAAAGTGTTATCTTCCTTGAGGATCATAGCTGCCTCAGGAGACTAAGTATAGAGAGATAGGTTGGTCCTAGTCCATTGAGACCCCTGTCAATCAAGACTGGGACTTAGAACTAGATGTAGTATTTAATAGACAGTCATGTCTGAAACTGATTATTACAGCATTATCTGTATTACTCAATATGCCGAGTAGATAACTTTTCTTTTCAAAAATCATTCAAAACATCCTGTAGTGTTTCTAGTGTCAGAAGAAACTACCCTTAACAGAGAAATAAGAAAAATCTATTTGTTTTTTGGTGTGCATATATAAAGGGAAGTGGACTTTAGATGACATGTACAAATACATATCACAAAATTTATTAAAAGCAGAAAGGGTCATGTATCTACGAATGCAAAGTAAACAACAAAGATAGTAGAGATGAAGCTGAAACAAGTCCCTGGAGGTGAACACCACTGAACTTTAGGGAGATATAATCTGGCTCTGAACTATGCAGCTAGATCCCACCTGTGAAAAACCACAAGAAATATGATTTGCAGTTGACTTTTTGAGAGCTTTGTGCAGGAAGGAATCCTAGGCACAGATTTTTCAATACCCAGTAGTATAGCGACAGCAAAGTAGTAACTTATTCTCCACTCAAGCTAAAGAAGAAACACAGCGGGCCTGCTGTTGTTTGAAAGGTATTTCTAGGGACATTAGTCACTGATTGCACTTTGCATTATAACAGCTGGGTATATTAATTTGTTATGTTAAGGGTTTGTTAGCTCTCTAATTATGACAGTGCCCAACAAAGTGACGTTCCAATGTATTTCTTATGAATGATGCAATGTATAATTGCATTTGGCTGTGCTCCCTGGGACTTTCTCAAAAGTGATGGGACATCTTATGGGTTTTAGCCATAGTGGGTGAATTATTAATAAACAAAACAAGCTTAGAAGACTTGAGAGTGTCATGCCTCATGCTTTTCAAAGAGTGCATTGTGATTTTGGTGTCCACACAACTGCAATTATAATTATTAACTCACTGTTGTGATCCAGAGAGCAGCATATTCAGATGGGATCTGTTAACATCTGGAGCCATCAGGAAGTGCTGCAAATGGTGGTGGCGGTGGTGGTGGAGGGGAGAGTTATCTGGTATGTAACCTATCATTTAAATCAGCTTCTGTACCAGATGACTAGAAGATAGCTAATGTGATGACAATTTTTTTTTAAAGTTTCCGGAGGTGACCCCAGCAATTACAGGCTGGTAAGCCTAACTTCAGTACCAGGCAAATTGGTTGAAACAATAGTAAAGAACAGCATTCTCAGACACAGAGATGAACACGATTTGTTGGGGAAAAGTCAACATGGTTTTTGTAAAGGGAAATCATGCCTCACCAATCTACTAGAATTCTTTGAGGGGGGTCAACAAGCAGGTGGACAAGGGTGATCTAGTGGATATAGTGTACTTAGATTTTCAGAAAGCCTTTGACAAGGTCCCTCACCAAAGGCTCTTAAGCAAAGTAAGGTGTCATGATATAAGAGGGAAGGTCCTCTCACGGATCAGTAATTGGTTGAAATATAGGAAACAAAGGGTAGGAATAAATGGTCAGTTTTCAGAATGGAGAGAGATAAATAGAGGTGTCCCTCAGGGATCTGTGCTGGGACCGATACTGTTCAAAAAATTCATAAATTATCTGGAAAAAGGGGTAAACAGTGAGGTGGCAGATTTTGCAGATGATACAAAACTACTCAAGATAGTGAAGTCCAAAGCAGACTGCAAAGAGTTACAATGGGATTTCAAAAAACTGGGTGACTGGGCAACAAAATGGCAGATGAAATTCAGTGTTGATAAATGCAAAGTAATGCACAATGGAAAACATAATCCCAACTATACATATAAAACAATGGGGTCTAATTTAGCTGTTACCACTCAAGAAAGAGATCTTGGAGTCATTGTCGATAGTTCTCTGAAAACATCCAGTCAATGTGAAGCAGCAGTCAAAAAAGATAACAATGTTGGAAAATATATAAGACAGAAAATATATTGCCTCTATATAAATCCATAGTATGCCCACATCTTGAATACTGCATGCAGATGTGGTCGCCCCATCTCAAAAAAGATATATTGGAATTGGAAAAGGTACAGAAAAGGGCAACAAAAATGATTAGGGGTATGGAACAGCTTCCATTTGGAGAGAGATTAATAAGACTGGGACTTTTGAGTTTGGAAGAGAGTGACTAAGGGGGGATATGATGGAAGTCTATAAAATCATGACTGGTGTGGAGAAAGTAAATAAGGAAGTGTTATTTACTCCTTTTCATAACACGAGAACTAGAGGTCACCAAACGAAATTAATAGGCAGCAGGTTTAAAACAAACAAAAGGAAGTATTTCTTCACACAATGCACAATTTTTAGAACTCTTTGCCAGAGGATGTTGTGAAGGCCAAGACTAAAACAGGGTTAAAAAAAGAACTAGATAAGTTCATGGAGGCTAGGTCCATCAATGACTTTAGCCAGCATGGGCAGGGATGCAAATCTATTCTCTGAAGTGTCCCTAGCTTCTGTTTGCCAGAAGCTGGGAATGGGCGACAGGGAATGGATTACTTGATGATTATCTGTTCTGTTCACTCCCTCTGAAGCACCTCACATTGACCACTGTCGGAAGACAGGATACTAGGCTAGATGGACCATTGGTGTGACCCAGTACGGCCATCCCTATGTTCTTATGTTATACCCCACAGAGAAGCCAGGCAGCATTTGACATGGTTCTGTTCGGGAAGGTCAGCTTTAACCTGAAGCCAGGGCTCCTACTAATGGAGGCTCTATTGGGATGTGCTGAATCAGCATCTCTCTTGAGCTCCTTGATCACACCCCTTCCCCAGGTAGCACTACCCTCTTTCGGAGCTATGCATATTGGGTTTGCTGGTGGAGTTGTAACTGTTGGCACTTTGTCCTACTGCAACCACCCCATGCTCAAACTTTTTTTCTACCACTGGCCTTTTCTTCCACCACTAGGGACTAGCACTACTTGAGGCTGAATCAAGACTATTCTTTTATACTACATTACTTTTTTATTTCTCCTTGTTTTAGTTCCTGGTAGTGATTAACATTTATTTCTTTATTTGTTCTCCTTCACATGACCTGCTGTTTCTGAACTTCAAGGACAAATTCAGTCAGTCTCTATTATTATGATACAAAATGTAATACTCTAAACAGCAATATCTAATAAAAAAAATAGCGCAAGATATGGGGGGGGGGGAAAGGGGGTCAGCAAAAGCAAAAAAATACTAATCAGTCCAAGTGTTGCATTAGCAGCTTTCTGAAACATCGATGTAGTTCCTGCATTGATTTAATATAGTGGGGAAAACCCCAAACAGCAAATAGGAAAATAGCTTTTCCTTATAATCACTGATTTAGACAATGACTTGGAAAGGTTGCTCAGGGCATCTCTATTGTCTGACTTGTGTCTTGGATAAGATATTAGTATGACAACAGACAGGTTTCTAGTAGTTTGCATGTGCAGTCACTTAATTTTCACAAGCAATCACAGTAAGTGTTTGTACCACTAAGGAAAGGGCATAACTATATGCATGTATTTGCATGCATGTTTCAGAACCCATAAAAAAGGCCTCATTGTCCTGCTGTTTACATCAATGTAGTTCTGAATAAACTGGTATTATCCTGAAAGTAAAGAATTCAAACAGAAAAGAAATCATTCTGGTTCACCTCCTTACAAATAGGAAATAGATGATATTAAAAGGTGTACTGTTTATGTTATAAAGAAACTAGGTGCTAATTTCCATTGATTACTCGAATTCAAGAAATGGATTTGTTGAAATGACACTTGATCCTTTTTTAAAAAGCAAACTTTGAGGCATTAAGAAATCTAGTGAGAGAGAGTATTAAAACATGTAAAGAAGGCTGGAGCATCTGACACTCTAATTAAGACACAATAAACTTTAGTTACTGTGAAGAAAAAAAGAAATGTGTAAGAAGCAGGCAATAGCTACATGTAGTTCACGAAAGCATGCTCAAAGAGAGAAAGGATAAAAACAATAAATCTGTACTGCAAATGGAGAATTGGGGTGGTGAAAAGAGTAAACAGAAATATAAAAATGGATTTAAGGCTGGCAACACCATCAATAAAATTATCATGAACTGGCTTCTTGTTAGCTGTCTTAATGGAAAGAACAATGGGTATGAGAGCCAAACTACCATCATACCTCCAGAAGTGGTAACTCCAGGTTTGGTTATAAAGAAGGTGAATATTTGGGCCTCAACAGATTGACATTGACCTTGTAAAACTGAGTTTCAAATGTGTACACTTAGAAAAGGCTTTTGAAATTCAGTAAAAGTCAGTTCTACCAAGACAGCACAAACAGGAAACAACAAAATTACTTCTAGTTATGAGAAATATTTTTATTTCATACATTGCAAAAAGATTTATTTTTAACCTGTTCCTACCAACAGATGCAGTGCATACATGCATTGTGCAGGTTCATACAACATATACCAAAGAAATAACAGGCAGCTGTGTATTACAGGGCTCTAATTGCATTATTTGGCTCTGCTAACATCCTAAACAACGTGCATGCTGTAACACTGTTTTTATTTTATATATTGCATCCACTAGTGTTATATCCATGTCAGCACAGCCTCACCAAATTCTACCTTCTAAGGCCTCCCATCGACATAGCACTGTCTACACTGGGGGTTATGTTGATATAACTGCGTCACTCAGGATTTTTCACACCCCTGAGAGATGTAGTTATACTGATGTAAGTTTGTAATGTGGACCTGGCCTAAACCACACACTTTCCCTATTTCTCTTCCTTTTCCTGATCTCAGTGCCTTACCTACTTCCCTCCTCTTGTTCCTTCAGTGTCACTGGTCTGGATTTTGCCACTTTGGGTCATTCATGCAATTCAGAGATGTGACATCACATCAAATAAATCTGATTGGTTGAACCTCCTAATTCATGGGGTAATGCCACATCCCAAATGGTAACATTTTGTTTATATCTACTTACTATACAGAGATGAGTCCATGATATTTCCATCGCCTGCCAAAATTTGGTGATGTTCAGATTCATATGTTTGATTTGGCACACGATAAGGGTTAGGGTTAGGGTTTTAGTTGGAATATTCTGTTTCTGCACATCTTCAGAGTGCAGGGCAACATCACTCAGCTAGTAGGGCCCAGCAGCATCCAGAAATAGGGTGTACCAATTACTGGACATATTCAGTAGCTGTTTCTGAAGCTGTATGGGAAATTTTCATTGTAGACAAGTTGCCTGGCACATCACACCAAGGCCTGGTCTACACTGGGGGGGGGGTGAATCGATCTAAGATACGCAACTTCAGCTACAAGAATAGCGTAGCTGAAGTCAATGTATCTTAGATCGACTTAGAATCACTTACTTCGCGTCCTCGTGGCACGGGATCGATGGCTGCGGCTCCCCCGTCGACTTTGCTTCTGCCGCTCGCCGAGCTGGAGTTCAGCAGTCGACAGGAGAGCGATCAGGGATCAATTTATCACGTCTACACTACATGCGATAAATCTATCCCCGATAGATCAATTGCTACCCGCCGAACCGGCAGGTAGTGCAGACGTACCCCCAGTCATCCTCTGAGAGCTGAGCCAATCAAAGTATGGGCGGGAGGGGTTAGAGAGAATGTTATGAATACAAGACTCGGAGAAAGACCTGTGGGCTCACATCTCTTGGTCCTGCATTGATCTAACTGCTTTGAGGGTGGAGTTCCAAGACTTGTACCATTCTGGATACAGGTGAATGCTATTACAACTTTACTTACTAGGGAAGTCCTCTTTTAGGATAATGTTTGGTTCACTGAGGTATGTTTTACAGACCTATCAGGAAAGCTGGGAGGAGAGCATTTGTTATCCCTAGAGGCTACAATGCCTATGGAATTTACATTTCGCTATCAGCTAACTGGTTTAAACTGGGATTCTGTCTCAGTTTCAGAGACAACTGGGGCAGAGCTCAGTGAGGTGAAAGTCTCTAAATTCTTACCTGACTTAGCTGGGCTTATGGGAAAAAACAGTGCTCTGTAGAATTAGAACCTTACAGAAAACCAGTGAATGCTTATTTTATATACTGATCCCAATTCCTGTACACTTTGGCTACAGATTTCTGTTTCTCCAAGACCTGAAATAACCAGTCAACCTATTAATGCAAGGGCTGTAATGCTGCTAGCTATAGAGATCCCCAGACTATTTGTTTGCTGACAGACTTCTGAGGTGTCAGAAAGGACTGAGATGCTGACATTCACAAGCTATGAAGAGTCCAGGTAATACACATTACAGATTATGGCCACACTATACAGAGTGATAAATCATCTGAGAGAGGATCAGAAGAGAATGTTTTTATATATGTGTGCGCGAAACTACAGAATTATATTTGTTATACTGGAAACTTATATTTGAAATATGTAACAGCAAGAAAATGGGGAAGTCTGTATAAGGGATTTCAGTAGTTACTGCCTAACAACTTTTTGTTTTAAAAGTTATATTGATAATGTATGCTGTGAACATGAAATGTTTGTGTTACTTAGAAACTGTACAGTACTCCCTCTTTGAAGTTGACTGGGAACTATAACATCGAGTTTTGAGCGTTTTACATACAATAGCCCTGACGTTTAATTGTGCAATGCTTTCTGAAAAGTCCTGAAAAGAGAGAACTCTGACATGTGTCTCAGCAAGGAGTTAAGCTGAGATGTAGGAAGAAGAGGAGTATAATGATAGTTATTTAGAATATTGTCTCAGAATCCCTCCCTGACCCGTTATGTAGGCACCTGGGAGCTCTCTGACTTAGCTGAAAGATTTTGAAAAAATGCACAATTAAATATCCAAATGCTAAATCTAACACTCAGGGGCATCATATGGATTTATGGCACTTTCTAGAAAACTTTCAGTCCACAAACCAATGAATAGATTTCACTCTTCCACATATGGAAATTCTTCTTCTGTGACATTATAGTTCTTAAGTTCAATATATGATTTTTCCATTTAATAATAAATTTTAATACATTTATTAATAATAAATAACCATATTTAATAATATTAAAATATTTAATTAAACTAAACATAAATAAATAAGAAAAAACCTTGAAAACATAAGATAAAAATGTTCATTTTAACAAATCCTCAGAACGCACTTTGCCAGCGAACACGGAAGAAAGGGAATTGTTGAAACAATGTATGTTGCACATAATTAGCCAGAGGTAGCATATATCTCAGTAAAATCTACTGTGAGATTGTACTAGTAATGAAGAGGATATAAGAAATGGAGGGGGGGGGAGAGGAATACTTCAGCAGCTTGGTACTATCCAAGAGAAGGTTGAACTTTAGCACTTGGTGAAATAATTCATCTATTATTTCCACATTTTGCAACTATTTTAAATGATACATACATTATTTGCATACATTTTCTTAAAGTTTCTGTGTATATGCATGTTTTGTGGAGGCATAGTGGTGTCTCCTTATTTAAGGCGCTTCATTATAAGCTTTATTTTGATTCCTCTAATTTCTGATCTAAGTAAGCAATGTGTTTGAAAATTTCTGTATGCATGGCAGACTAGAAAATTTTTCTGCTCCTGGAAATTTTCCTAACTCTGCCTACAAATATGTGACATTGGTTAATAAGTACTATTATAATTATTAAGCAAATATATTTCAGTAGCAATAAAGGCTCAAATCAGGAATATGGTCCCATTGTTTCAGGTACTGTACAAACACTGAAAAATTGGGACTTCTTTAAGAAGTGTTTATTGGTTGGCCAAAAACCTATGACTTCTTAATCAAGAAAAGGACAACTTTGGCTAAAAGCCCATCCTGGTTCAGTGGGCAAGTGAAGGCAGCAATTAGAAATAAAAATGTAATACATACTAAATGGGGAAAGATAGCAATCAATACAAATGAAAAGTTGTGAAGTATAGAAAATTGATAACGGAAGCTAAAGACATCAGGGAAAAATTCATGATTAGCAGGCTAAGAACAAAAAAGGAGTTTTTAAACTATGTTAGAAACAAAAGATATCCTAGAAATGTTATATGACAATTACTAGATAGAGTAGATGATACCATTATTAATAATGGTGCCAAAAAGGCAGAAATGTTCAATAAATATTTCTGTTCTGTATCTGGAAATATGATACACTCATTGTGACACTGGCAGGCCAGATGCCAGCTCGTGGCAAGGCTGCAGGAATTAGCTAAGAACTGACAAACTCATAGCTGGAGACTAGACCAGTTCACCTGTATGTTAGTTTTGCTCAAAATAGGTATAGTCTTATAAGAATGTATTTAATATTTAGATCTATGAAATGTTTGTAAGTTGCCACATGCATTAATCTCACTTGCAATGGTTGTATTGCATGCT
The DNA here is from genome assembly GCF_011386835.1 of Chrysemys picta bellii. Taxonomy (NCBI): domain Eukaryota; kingdom Metazoa; phylum Chordata; order Testudines; family Emydidae; genus Chrysemys; species Chrysemys picta. The sequence continues at coordinate 122,126,625 of NC_088793.1, forward strand.
ATAAGAAAATATCTAAATTTTGCTTTATAACTCTGAAAAGGTTTGCTCTGAACTTGTGAACCCAACCATGGGAACCATCCCCTCCCCACACATCCAGGTAGACTATCAAAAATTTAAGTAGGCCATTATAAGACAAAAGCTTTGTTAATTGCCCCATCCACCCATGGAGAAGTATGTGCAGAAGGCCTCTTCTCATTGCTATAAATACAAGAAAAGGGGAAATAAAAATAGTTGATGTGAAGATTTTTCATTTATTTGCTGTTTAAACTCTCACAGGGCCAAAGAAACCAAACTGAAGCCAGAGATCCCCACAAGTTATCTCCTGAAAGACACTTTGAATTGACAGATCTCTACTATTCTGTCACTCTTAGGATTTAGATGGTGTGTATATGTTTGTTTGCTTTAATTTGTGAATAACGCTCTTATTTCTCTTTCCTAGTTAATAAATCTTTAAGATAGCTTATTACAGGATTGGCTACAGGCGCTGTGTTTGGTGTAAGATCTAGGGTACCAATTGATCTGGGGTGAGTAGCTGGTCTCTTGGCACTGGGAGCAACCTGAACATTGTGTGATTTTTGGTGTAAATGACCATTTATCACTAAGTCCAGTTTGTCTGAGTGGCAACTTAGACTGGAGAGTCTAAGGAAGTGGTTCTCAACCTGTGGCCCAATCAGCACACAGCTGCGGCGCATGTGACATCCTCAGGTCCACACAGGTAGCATATATATCATGTGGAGGCGGTCCACATTACACAGAGAGAGCTGCATATGCAGCCCACAACGCTAAATAGGTTGAGAATCACTTGTCTACGGAGATAGTTTGTGACTCCATGGTAAGACTGTTACCGTGAACCAGTAGTTCACATTTGTTACTGGCTTGGAGAACTCTAATAATAGAACATACCACCAGTTTGGGGTGTTTGCCTTGTTTTTCACAGTCTGCCTTGAGGTAGGCATTCCCATTTGTGAGCCACTCATGAGTGTGACACTCAGATCACTTGAGGATCATGGGAAAGGCAGATGCAGTTGTCAGGACAGTATTTATGTGCAAATTCTGCAGTTTCTCCTATCCTTAATATGTGCCCCACCAAACACTTGAATCTAATCACCACCACACATTGTGGGGGCTGGAGATCTGGATCCAGATCCTCACCCTTTAAAAAAAACAAAAAACAAAAAAAAAAACAAATCTCAATTTTTGAATACAGCATTCACAGTTCTTTACAACATCATTGCTCTACTTTATCATATATAGTAACATTACATATAAAAACATGTAGAAACCTATAGTCAGAAACATTTTAATATTTTTTATAGAATCCCATAATGCAGGAATTACTACAGAGAAGCTTTGATCTATAAAAGTGTCAAAGTTTAAAGTTTTCTTTAACTTGAGTGCTGCACAGCGGTGCTCTTGTAACTTCTCAATTCATGGTTATTACCACTCTTGTGGCTTCTTAATATGACCAAACTATTGTAATTTGGTTTGCCTAATTGTAGGAAACAATGTTCTCTTTGACTTTGTCCCTATTTTTCTGGTTGACCAAACATCCTAACTTCAGTTCATGTGCAATGATTATCAAAACCTAAGGTCCAACATAAATACTATTGTCTCTTTGGCCTGAGCAGTTAGCTAATATTTGGGGCCTGGAAGGGTTGTTTCTATCAGAAGGAGAAACAGATGATACAAGTCAGGTAAACTCTAGGAGTAATTGTTTATTTACAAAGAATGTATACAAGATTCTGTTTTCCTGAATGCAGTAGAAATGAACAACAGGCAGTTTCCTTGCTCAGAAATCCCCTAGCCTGCCTTTCCAGTCAGTTCTGTGCCCAAGGATCAATGTCTCTCTGCTGCCTCTCTGAGGCATGCTCACAAACTTTCTCCTCACTTTTTGCTTCCTAACACACATGGCTTGTGGAACAATCTCCTAGCCGCTGGTTTGCAATCAGAGAACCTCTTCTGGCTTAGTTTCTGATAAGGCCTTGCCATGTGACCCAGTGCTTTGGGCGATAGCCTTCTATTGTTTCAAGTTATCACTAAATAAAGAATTAATTGCTCCTTCGATTTAGCCTTAAAGCCTGTGATGGGGTAGTCTTCCCCTTAAAGGCGCTCCGCCTACTGATCAGTCCTCCCTGCCATGTGACATGCCCTTTAAGAGTTTGGGTTGATCTTACACACAAGGCTGAAGAAGATATGGGGAGAGAGGAAAGGGGTCCTAGAAAGAAGTAGCAGTTAGAAGGAATCATGTTACTGTATCTTTCAAGGCCTAGGATCTGGAGCCTTGAAGAAAGGGTAGGGCAGGTCTCCCCTCTCACCCAGCCAATAGGGAAACAGCTGGGAGAAGGGCCCTGCATAATTGCTGCCTCTTCCTTCATAGCAAGGCAGTGCCTGTAGATACTTCAGGGAGCAAGAAGGCTCCTGCAGGGCCCTGAATTAGCAGGAAGACAACAGCTGCAGTGGAAGGTCTGCCAGCTGGACCCTCCCAGCGTGAGGGTGGAAGTACTTAATTGTACAAGGGACAACCTGGAGGAGAAACGGGCTAAAGCCTTGCAGCTGGCTTGAATCACAGCAAAGAGCTGTGGGAAATGCCCGCCTTAAGGAGGGAAACTATAAGGACAGTTTGGAAGACAGCTCAGTATGTGCAAGAGAAGCTAAGCTGGAGGCCTCTTTGTACCATGCTCTGCCTTTGGGGTTGAATAAACGAGACACATGAAGGGGCCCTGTTCAATATACAAGCCTCATGGGACTTATTAAAACCCTCACTCAGGGAAACTGAGGCAGAGATGCAATGGTGGTGCTCCAGGGCTGAAAGCCCCACTACACACCCCCATTGGCTTTAATCGGCTCTGTGATTACTACATAGCAAAGACCCACCTGATGTCTGTCATTTACACCTTTCAGCATAACAATATCATTTCTGGCATTATAAGAGGCAGCTATCCATACACCAACACAATTAACAATCCTTTGTCATCATAGTGCTGAGTGTTTTAGTGACTGAATAATGACATTTACTGTCCACTATCCTCTGGTGGCAGAGATAGGATACAAATGAAATAGCCTCTAATGAAAAGTTTATGTTAAGATATTGTTTCTATTAGCAGTATTTGAATCAGTGAAATAAAGATGATATTATGCCAATAATATACCAATATTAATCATTGTTTCATTGTTAGAAATAAACTTGAACCTCAGGAAATTTTGGGAAAACCCCATATCTGGCTCCAGCTGAAAATTTTGCGGCAGGCCTCATTTCAATGCAGGTTGAGCCAAAACAGAGAAACAAGCACCCTGAATCTGGAGCCAAACTTTGCGTACCAGGCTCATAGCTGCACATAACACAAAACTTAACTACAGCAATGAAGTCTTCTATAGTTGTCCAATACTGGTCAGGCACCAACCAGCTGAGACAGCCGAGAACTAACCCCCACCCCAGTCTGTTGTCAGTACTGACACTGCCAGTCATCATCAGAATGCTACAGCGGGCCTTAAAAACCTTTTTGCTGAACAGATGATTTTTTTACTAGTTCTAATTATACCATCCACATAAAGTAAGCATTTTAGAGAGCAGCATGGTATGCTTTGGAACCAAAAAAACCTGGTGATCTATAAAGGAAGTAACATTCCTTTTTTAATTTTAGTAGACTCATAGACTTTAAGGTCAGAAGGGACCATTATGATCATCTAGTCTGACCTCCCGCATGATGCAGGCCACAAAAGCTGACCCACCCCCTTTCCCTTGCAAGGGGTTTCAGATTGATATCTCTGGGCTATAGCATCAGCAAGTTTCTCCACGGCTATCCTGTCCATCTACTTTAACATAGTCCGGAGAGTATTCCAATCTCCATAGGTATGTCTACCCATCCTGGGGGGAAAAGACTCCCAGCCTGTGTCAGAGTTGGGCAAGGGGGCTTGTGCAAGCACTTTAAAATTAGCTGTGTGGGCAGAGTTTTAAAATTGCAGCTTGAGCTGGAGGTTGGGCTCCGAAGCCTGAGCTCTAACCCAAACCAGTTTTCATGTTTTACACAGCTAATTTTAGAATGCTCACATGAGCTCCGCTAACTCAAGTCAGTCGACTCGGGCTGGGAGGCTACCTTCTGTGGGCTGTGTAGGCATGCATGACTATCCTGTCCTTGGTTCATCTGGTAAGACTGCCAACTAGAATACCCCATCCGTGCCAACTGTCATGGTGGGTTGTGGGTTGTGTATAGCTGACCCTTATGAGACAGAGGAGACTAACTCTTCATTTCATACAGACAATCTAAACTAACTGGCAGTAATGTTCTTTGGTCTCGAAGAACACAAGCTGGTTGCTGATGGTTGAGGATTGCGTTTCCCATTTCCCGTCTCCTGGGCTATGCGATACCACACAAATAAACATGTACTGTTTTTAACTTTTTTAGTAAGATAAGTGAAATTATCAGAAACTGAATACTTTGTGCCAAAAACAATGTAGACAGATCATTGTAAATGAAAAACATTTCTGCACTGTTGGAATAATCCCTTGACATTTGCACTCGGTATGATATAGCAGTTGGAGATAATGCTCACCCTCAATTTTCTCCCCATATATGTCATTATGTTAACATTTAGCAATTTCACACTGTGAGGAAGAATGTTCCCAAAGGGACAGCTGCATATGGATTGTGGGGAACTGTACTTTTTAGAGGGTCTGGCAGTAGCCATCTGGAGCCAGTTGTTACGTTTATGCAGATGCTCATGTTAAGCAATGCTGATCAGTTAGAACTCAGATGCTGAATAAAGTAGAGCTGTTTCAAGCACCTTGAGCTCTGAATGATGACTAAATACCACATGATTCTCTCCCTGGCCCCACAAAAGGAGTGGGAGAGTTCCAACACCATGATCCCTTAACTCCTGTGCTTGCTGACGATCCTCCACAGGATCTGGCCATGAAAGTATTTGGCTAGGATGGGAATGCAAAACACTAGGTCAGTGGCAGATTAGCTACTGGGCCCATGGGGGCCCGACCAACTGGGACCCCCCAGCTTCCATGCCCGCCCACACACCCCGAGCCTGTCCCTGGTGGAAGCCGTAAACTGGGGAAAGCCCCCCCACACACACACACCCCGATCCTGTCCCCGGCAGAAGCCGCAGGAAGGGGAAGCCTCCCTGGCAGAAGCCCCCAAGTGGGGAAACCCCCCCCCACAGCAGCCCCTGACTCTGTCCCTGGCAGAGGAAGACCCCAGTGCTCTGACCCTGTCCCCAGTAGAAGCCGTGGGGCAGCAGGGGAAGCCCCCGTGCCCGACCTTGCTCTCTGGCAGAACTGCTGGTTGGGGTGGGAGAAGCCCCAGTGTCCCGACCCTAGTCCCCTGTAGAAGTGCGGCACCCAGACCCTGCTGTGGCCCTGGGACTGGAGAAGCTCACACTTGTTACAGCCCCGGGGCCGTGGCGCGGTGACAGAGCTTCTCCGGTCTTGGAGCCGCAGTGGAGGCGGAGGGGACAGAAAGGAGCAAACGGGTTGTGGGGCAGGCGGAATGGGGGGGGGACCCTGAGTGGAAGAGGGGTGGGGTCCCAGGGAAGGGGCAGAAAGGGGTGGGGCTGTGGACAGGGCCACAGATGGAAGGGGTGGGAACAGGGGTGTGGCCTAGGGAAACCTTAATCCACCTCTGGACTAGGTATAATATGCACATTCCACCCTCCTTCTGAAAACTAATAAGCAATCTACTGCATGTATTAACTCTTGAAGTGAGCCCCTCTAGACTGTAGAATCTACTTTGAAGGTGCTGGTGCAGCTTCAAGCAGGGGAAATGCTGTGAACATAGCTACTCACATGCAATACTGATAGTGGGTGGAGGACAGCTGCAGGGAAGTGGGAGGAAGTGTGGAAGAATAGGGCTTATGTGTGGATGACGCTGACCTCCAGTGAATGTGCCAAAATCCAATTTTGTTTACCTGTTCCATGGTGGCGCAATTCTGCCCCTTCTTCTACAGAATGATCTGGAGGAAACTACTGCCCCCAACATGGGTTATTATTTTTAGTATATGGGTATTTTGTCACTTGTGCTACTTAAAAACACTTAAGTTATTCTTACCAAACACTGGTGCTACTGAAACTCACAATTTTCTAAGGTTTATTTTAAAAGTTTATTTAATTTGGCTTTACCTGCTGCAGAAGCAATGCCTCTGAAAGAGATGCACATGCTAGAGTAGATCATAGGATGACAAACAGGACAAAACACTTAATGCTCTTACTGAAATGAAAGTTAACTGAAAAGTTTCATTTTATACTATGTCCCAAAAGAGTAATTTGAGGTCTTTATAAAGGATATAAATGTTCACTCAGTTGTTTAACTTTTGGTCAATAAGAGAGAGTTATATTTTTAAATTGTCTTTATTACTTTTATATTGTTTTAAGCTTTGTACACCTGCAAAATAAAAAAGCAAGAAGACAATCCTGGGACATGTAAACACCCACACTGTAATGACTAGGACCCTACCAGATTCACGGCAATGAAAAATACGTCACGGACTGGTCTCCCTCCATGAAATCTGTATAATATAGGATAAAAGCATACAGAAGACCAGAGGGTGACCAGTGTTTCTCAAATTGGGGGTCCTGACCCCAAAGGGAATTTCAAGGGGGTCACAAGGTAGTTTTTTTGGGGGGGTCACGGTATTGCCACCCTTACTTCTGCACTGCCTTCCGAGCTGGGTGGCCAGAGAGCGGCGGCTGTTGGCCAGGTGCCCAGCTCTGAAGGCAGCGCCCTGCCAGCAGCAGCGCAGAAGTAAGGGTGGCAATACCATACCATGCCACCCTTACTTCTGTGCTGCTGCCTTCAGAGCTGGATGGCTGGAGCGTGGCGGCTGCTGACTGAGGGCCCAGCTCTGCATGCAGCAGTGCAGATGTAAGGGTGGCAATACCATAAATTCCATTATTTCTGTGCTGCTGCTGCTGGCGGCTCTGCCTTCAGATATAGGCTCCAAGCCAGCAGCTGCCATTCTCCAGCTGCTCAGTTCTGAAGGCAGCGCCACCACCAGCAGCAGCGCAGAAGTAAGGGTAGCAGTACCACATCCCCCCTACAATAACTTTGCGACCCCCAAAACTCCTTTTTGGGCCAGGACCCCCACAATTACAATACAATGAAATTTCAGATTTAAATAGCCGAAATCATGAAAATTACAATTTTTAAAATGCTATGACTGTGAAATTGACCAAAATGGACTGTGAATTTGGTAGGGCCCTAGTAATGACTGTACCTTACTGGCAACTGCTAGAATATATTTTGCTAATAAAAAATAAAATTAAAGGATACATTTGTGATAAATTTAAATCTCTATTGTGAAATGTGCTAAATAGGGAGAGGTGCATTAATTAGTAATACAATAATGTTTTACATGTATTTTTCCAATTTACGGTGTCCCTATTACAATAGGCTCATGAACAATACAAATTTAAGAGCATATATACAGCAAAAGATTTATATTCACAGACTAATAACTGTAAGAGAACTCTTCAACTCCATGAAATTGAGAAAAGTCTAAGTGACAATTTTTATACTGCCTTTTGTCCTAAAGATTCCAAAAACCTCTACAAATGATGAGTCACATGCTGACGGACAGACATGCAGTACTCCATCTGATCTCACTGTGAGACAGGCATGCATGTCCTAAGGCAGAATATGGCAAAATCTACATAATATTGTCTTCCACTTACCACTGAGATACCATGTTCTGTGGGAGGGAATGTGGCAACTGTGATAACACACAGCAATTTAGAATAAGCGAAGAAGAATAACTTGTCAAGTCAAAACCAGAAGAATTTAGGTTAACAAAACATAGTTACCCTATCAGCAATTGGGCCAGGATGCTGGAACAGATGTGCTTACTCTTGCAAAAGGTGTCATTGAAACTTCAATGACCACAAGAATCAGGGCTTCTGTTTTGTCTCATTTAAAGTTTAGTGACAGAAGTTGGTCTGAGGGCTTCCTGGCTACAATGCCTACTGAAATGAAAGGAGATTGGGTTTAAGACTGAACAGTGACTATGTAAAGAGAGAAAGACAATTGGGATGATTGAAAAACAAAACAAAAAACTAGAAGCCTGGACTAAACTTTGGTCAAGGCCTCGAATAGCAACAGAGAAACTTCGATTTTGATGTCTGAGACAATTTTTTTAAAAAATGGTGTGGGTTCAACTTATTGGCAGCATGAAACATTGCTTACAGTTTTAATCTATTTCACAGCATACCTGAGCAAAGGAGGAACTCTATAGAAGGCTCAATGTTTAATTTTAAAGTTATCAAACATCTGTAAACGAGCCTTACGCAACTGGGAAGGAAATTACCAGTTCAGGAACAAGATTTACTCAATTGCCCTTTATCACAGTGATGGATGAGGATGAAAAAAGAATTATATTTTACTCATCCCTCAAAAAACACTTGACCTGGGCAAACAAGTGAGCAGATTTGCGAGTCTGCTGTAATTCTATGGCCGCTGACCTCCTCATTCAAGCAAGGGTTTTTTTTTCCCCATGATTAAAATTTAAAAAAATTAAGTATCAATTGGTGGCTTTGGTTTGTGAAAGTACAAGGACACCACCATCTGCAGCTCACGGAAACACCAAGATAAAGATTCCTCTCATTGAGGGTCATGCTAAATGTCAAAGTGAAGTGCTGACAGTAATCTGTTGCTTCAGAAACTACCTCAATATTATAGGCTTTGAGAAAGTATAAATCTTTCTTTACCACTTCTCGGTGTGATAGTACAGTAGATTTGAGGTATAAGGACTAATGGAAATCCTTTATGGAAGTATTAGCCTTGCCTCTAAAAATGTGAATTATTATATAAATGCTAGAATAATACTATTCAACAAAGAAAATCCTGATGTAACCAGGGAATATGAGTCACATAAAATTAAACAAATAATATTTTTATACTTTGTTATGTTAAGCAATATTACCCAAAGGCGAATGATCCTGCTTTAGGATTATTGTTCTTTTATTAACTGCCTAAGGACTGAAAATCAAAGATATTTACAAAGATGTACACCTTTTACATTATGCAAATCTTAGACCTGCACTCTAATCTCTTAGTTAACCAATGAGAACTGTTCTTGCCTGAGGTCCCTAGTACTAAAATTTCAAGATATTAAAAGTAACTCTCCTAGCCGCATAACTTTTCTTTGAAATCAAATAACCTTTATTAAAAGCAAAGATGTTGATAAAGAAAAAAAATGGAAAAATAGTGATGTTTCTCTTATTAAAAAGGAGTACTTGTGGCACCTCAGAGACTAACAAATTTATTTGAGCATAAGCTTTCGTGGGCTACAGCCCACTTCTTCGGATGCATAGAATGGAACATATATTGAGGAGATTATATATATATATATATATATATACACACACACACACACACACACACACACACACACACACACACAGAGAGAGAGAGAGAGAGAGAGCATGAAAAGGTGGGAGTTATCTTACCAACTCTGAGAAGCCAATTAAGTAAGAGAAAAAACTTTTGAAGTGATAATCAAGATAGCCCAGTATACTTACACGGGGAGATAGATTCAATGTTTGTAATGGCTCAAATCTGACACCAGGAATCATAACGTTCAAAAACCAGTAGGAGAACACTTTAACCTGGCTGGTCACTCAATAACAGACCTGAGGGTGGCAATTTTGCAACAGAAAAGCTTCAAAAACAGACTCCAACGAGAAACTGCTGAACTTGAGTTGTTATGCAAACTAGATACAATCAACTTAGGCTTGAATAGAGACTGGGAATGGCTGAGCCATTACAAACATTGAATCTATCTCCCCATGTAAGTATTCTCACACTTCTTATCAAACTGTCTGTACTGGGCTATCTTGATTATCACTTTAAGCAAAAAAAAAAAAAAAAAAAAAAAAAAAAAAAGTGAAATTCCTTTGTAGAGGGCCAACACAAGGCCTATTCGTCACTGAAGTCTCACTTAAGACCTCACAAGGGAACGTAAGCTGTGCCTAAACTCTGGGCTGGCCCTCTGCACAGAGATGAATTTCACCCTAAATTGTCAAATCACTATGGCCTCATCTACATGAGAGAGTTTTTTTGGAATATGTTTATCTGCTATAACTAACGTACAATAGCAGTAGCAAAAGAGTTCATCCACATCACTTCTTCGTTCTGACTTAAGCCCTTGTGAATCATTGTGCCACATAGCTCTGCCCTTTCTTCAAATAACCACACAGTATTTTGGGCAGATATCCCATGGAGCAAAGTTCCACCACTAGGCTCTATGCATTCTGGGATTTTTCTCAAAGCATTATGAGATGCCAACCAAAACCTACTGGAATTCTAGGAATTGGGTCAACAATCCCAGGATTCCTCTCCTGGCACCCCAGAATTCATTTGTTTTTTGTTTTGAAAACCAGACCCATTTTTGAATTGCTGCAGGCAGCATGGAGGGAACACTGCTGAGCACCATGATCCTTAACACCAACAGAATGCCTCACATGTATTTGCAATCATGCAGCCAGATGACTTTGGATGGATTGTGAGGCAGCATGGTGATGTCACAGCTATATGGCTAGAGGAGGAAGAGAGGATGAAATTGAGCAGTTACTTCTGCAAGACTCGTTGGAGTGCTGCTTCTGAGCTTGGCCAACTAGCATTGACTGGTGGGAGAGGATACTGATGCAGAACTGGAAGGAACAGCAGTCATGGCAAAACTCCAGGATGAGGAAGGCTACTTTCCTAGAGTTCTGTGCAGACTTCACCTTGGAGCTTCAGTGGCTGAATAGTAACACAAGATCTCTCCTCATCACAGATAAAGGTGTGGCCATTGGTATATGGAAGATCGACACCCCTGATTGCAACCAGTAAGTGGCTAACCAGTTGGTGTTAGTAGATCAACTGTTGGGGCTGTTGTCATGGGGTGTGTATTGCTGCTCAGAGGGTGCTGCAGTGCCGTGTCACAAAACTTGTCAATGCACAGGAGATTACCGATGGATTTTCACAGTTAGGGTTTCCAAATTATACTGGGGTCATTGATGGGATCAGTGTGCCTGATCTTTGCCCCGCATACCAGGGCTCTGAGCTCCTTTGTTTTTGTAGGGGGCCTGGGCAGTGTCCCAATTACACCTCTTCTCGTACATTTGCTCTGCAATCCTCCTGTAGAACTTGGCATTTTGGTGACTGCTGTGCAGATGGGATTAGGCATGGGCCTCTCCAGAAAGGTCAAGTAAGTACAAGACATCCTCACAGGACTACGTAGAAGCATGGGGCATGGTTTCTATAATGGGTATGTGGCTCTAGGTATAAGAACTCACCACGAGCTGGAATTACACCTGACTACACACCAGCATTTAAATGGGGAAGTGACATCCTGTCAAGGTAACTCTAAAGAGGGCAAACAGGTAAAAATATAGGCCTGAAATACAAATGTCTTGACAAAAAACCCTGATTCCAGAACAGAGCTATTTTGCTTCCAAAGAGCATTACTTAATGCAGAAAAGACAAGAGATAATTAAAATAAAAACATTTATGTGTGGACGCAAGGCCATTTATCTCCAAAAACCTAAAGTTATTCCCCAAAAAACCATTTTCCTGTGTACAGAAAGGCATTAGGTACCAATTCAGCACACCACTTAGCTATATGCTTAACTTTAAACACATAAATCGTCCCATAGATTTCAACTGGAATAACTCACACACTTGAAATTAAGCATATGCTTAAGTGCTTTGCTCAGTTGGACTTCTCATTGACTTCAACAGGTGTAGGACCCTAAATCATCAGTAGTTTTAGAGGATATTCCAGACGCCATCTACTATGATACAATAAAGTACACATAATTAAAACTAAACTACACTTGTCAAAATAAAAAACAAAGTACATTTTGTGATGGAGTATTCTTGATTTTGCTCATTTGAAAATTTTATTAGCCCACAGTAGGTCTCCTATTTATTAGTGGGAATTAGTAATTTTTTTTATTGCCTTTAATTTAAAAAAAAAAAAATTATTCAACCAAACCCCAAGGTTTTACACCTTCCCGTCCTCTTACCATGAAAAGCTAGTGCCAATTTATTTGACAATTGTTCAGAATAAGAGTTTATAAATTTTGAGTTAGAGAGCCCATTTACAGAAATTTGACATTCACTTAGCATTACTTATCGCATCAATCATTAAGGCACATAGTACAGATAGGTAGGTTGCTTTAGAGACAGAGACAAGGACTTCTTGAGGTGGTATAAATAATATGAACTTTTGAATAATTTACAAAGTTTTACACAAAAGTAATGTTACATTGACATGTTTTTTCAGATTCCTTACGAAATTCTACATAAATTAAACTATTTTACTTTTTACATATTTAATAGTTATTCTTATGAAATAATTTATTGAATAAGCAGAAATAATATTTATTTCTATTGATAATTTTACAAGATAGAGACTTGATATTTCTTTCAAGATGATTCTCAAAACACAAATTATATATAAAAAAGAAAATGGAGGCCTGTGAGATGCTCCATAGCGAAGGATAAAGTTTGCTCTCAATTATATGGCAATCCAGGGAGGTCCCAGATGATTGGAAAAAGGCTAATGTAGTGCCAATCTTTAAAAAAAGGGAAGGAGGAGAATCCGGGGAACTACAGGCCAGTCAGCCTCACCTCAGTCCCTGGAAAAATCATGCAGCAGCTCCTCAAGGAATCAATTCTGAAGCACTTAGAGGAGAGGAAAGTGATCAGGAACAGTCAGCATGGATTCACCAAGGGCAAGTCATGCCTGAATAACCTAATTGCCTTCTATGAGGAGATAACTGGGTCTGTGGATGAGGGGAAAGCAGTGGATGTGTTATTCCTTGACTTTAGCAAAGCTTTTGATACAGTCTCCCACAGTATTCTTGCCAGCAAGTTAAAGAAGTATAGGCTGGATGAATGGACTATAAGGTGGATAGAAAGCTGGCTAGATCGTTGGGCTCAACGGGTAGTGATCAACGGCTCCATGTCTAGTTGGCAGCCGGTTTCAAGTGGAGTGCCCCAGGGGTCGGTCCTGGGGCCAGTTTTGTTCAATATCTTCATTAATGATCTGGAGGATGGCGTGGACTGCACTCTCAGCAAGTTTGCAGATGACACTAACCTGGGAGAAGTGGTAGATACGGTAGAGGGTAGGGACAGGATACAGAGGGACCTAGACAAATTAGAGGATTGGGCCAAAAGAAACCTGATGAGGTTCAACAAGGACAAGTGCAGAGTCCTGCACTTAGGACGGAAGAATCCCATGTACTGTTACAGACTAGGGACCGAATGGCTAGGAAGCAGTTCTGCAAAAAATGACCTAGGGGTTACAGTGGACGAGAAGCTGGATGTGTGTCAACAGCGTGTCCTTGTTGCCAAGAAGGCATACAGCCCAGAATGCCGTTAAAGTAGGGGCATTGCCAGCAGATTGAGGGACGTGATCATTCCCCTCTATTTGACATTGGTGAGGCCTCATCTGAAGTACTGTGTCCAGTTTTGGGCCCCACACTACAAGAAGGATGTGGAAAAATTTGAAAGAATCCAGCGGAGGGCAACAAAAATGATTAGGGGGCTGGAGCACATGACTTATGAGGAGAGGCTGAGGGAACTGGGATTATTTAGTCTCCAGAAGAGAAGAATGAGGGGGGATTTGATAGCTGCTTTCAACTACCTGAAAGGGGATTCCAAAGAGGATGGATCTAGACTGTTCTCAGTGGTATCTGATGACAGAATAAGGAGTAATGGTCTCAAGTTGCAGTTGGGGAAGTTTAGGTTGGATATTAGGAAAAACTTTTTCACTAGGAGGGTGGTGAAGCACTGGAATGGGTTACCTAGGGAGGTGGTGGAATCTCCTTCCTTAGAGGTTTTTAAGGTCAGGCTTGACAAAGCCCTGGCTGGGATGATTTAGCTGGGAATTGGTCCTGCTTTGTGCAGGGGGTTGGACTAGATGACCTCCTGAGGTCCCTTCCAACCCTGATATTCTAGGATATGCTAGATTTTCATTACACAGCCCTAACTTCAAACAAAACCACAATTTTCCAGATGTTTTTGCAACCAACATCTTACCTTAGGGTACAATATTTTTAGCTGGGGGATGTTTGGTAAATATCAAAGATTTTTAATGCTATGGTAGTGTGAACATTTTATTGTAGTTCATTAAAGAAATCTAATGTTTTTTTGGCTCATGATAGGTTAGAACAGCTAACATTTGTTTTGTTCTTGCTGAGGAGTTAGTGGATGTATTGAAGAGAGATAAACACTTGTTTTTATATGTCTCAAATGAATTGATTAAACTGTCAGCATCTAAACTGTGTTTATGGATATGGATCTCACCACCACAGTGTACACATATATCTCGAAGTATCTATATGACACCCATCACCATGACACTCATCATCATAGTATCTGGGCATGTATGTGTATGTATACAGTGGTCTCCATAAAAAGTCAGCATTTGCCAACAATTACCACACAGTGGAATGTGAGAGCAAATATGAGAGAAGCTATTTCCTGTTCTTCCTTAAAGTCTGTTGTGTGTTAACTGGTGACAAATGTTGACTTTTTAATATCAACCATGGTATATTTACATACATAATGCACAAACATGAAATGCACATAATATATTAAGGAAAATCATACTATAAAATAAAAAGAAATATGACAAATACAAATTAAACAATTTAAGTTAAAAAGTCTGCCTGTCTAGGAATGGTTTCTATTATAACTTTATAAAAAAAAAATTCACAAATATCTCTGGTGCCACTTTGTTTTTTGCTTTGCTCACATGTTCTGTCAAAAGAAAAAATACCAGTAGGAAACAATGACCCTTTTGTTTGGTGATCAGTTACTGATGAACAAAATAGATTATGCTTCTCTCATTTAGCTTGCTGGAAACTACAGCAGCCAAGCTTTCACATTACAAAAACAAATTTACACATAATTTTGCTAAGGGTCTGTTGAAAAAGCCAAATCTTGATGGCTATGAAGACTAACGATGACAAAAAAAGAATCATAAGAGTTTTCTCAATAGTTTCACAGTTGTGATTCTCATCACCTTGAGGGACTTTTGCTTTCAGATATGTGTTTTATTCCTCTCAGTCACCAGTGGACATAAAAAGATGGTGAGAATGTGTCCAATGGAGAACCAGCACATTTTATGAGAACTGAAGATGACAAGCTCACAAGTTGCAAAGAAGCATAACTTATACCATGAATAACGTTCATCAGGCTGAGCCTTTTTCACAATAAGCCAGGGGTTACCACAAGATTGTCAATTGCTCTGAGAAGTTTTATTTTGTCAAGAATTTCACAGATGTGATTACGCTGTGTAATTTCAATATATTCTCCCAGCTCCCTTCAGGCACAGTTAGCTCTCCACTGGAAAAAATATATATATATATCTGCAAAGCTGGTAAGATACTTCAGCATATTCAGAAGAACAGGGACGAAGCCAAGTGGGTAGCTGTAAGAGATTTAAATTCCCTATGACTTCGGTTTTGTCATCTGGTGGACACAAACACAGAATACTTTGTTTGAGATTCTCAAGTTTTGAATTTAAAAAAAAATGGGAAGTGCTAATTATCTCATCATATTTTGTATTATTATGCAGTGAAACTCATTTGATCATCATGTGGTAGACAGTATGATACACATCCTTTGTGGGTATACAGTACCTGAATGATCAACCATAGAAGATAACATATCTACTAACAGAAATGTTCTTGCTACTGTATGGAAGGAAGATTGTGGGATTTAATGATCTTTCATGAAATATAGGTTTTGTGATTTGAAATAAGCAGGTGAGTTTTATAAAAGACCACAACTGACATTCTAATCTTTACTACCCACTGGCAAAAGTAAGAAAGTTTCCTAAATTACTCCAAGACGGGTTTGCCTTCAGTTCAAAAGACACTATGATATCTGTGTCCTGCTTCTGAGTTCCAGTCAAATTCTAATAGGTTCATGTGAGGCAGACGGTGAAATCCTGGTCACATTGAAATCAATAGGAGTTTTGCTATTTACTTCAATTAGGCCAGGATTTTACCTTGAGATCTTTATCAAAAGACATTTAGATCAACTGATCTTCTCCCGATTCTTTCATTCTGTTTCGCCAGTACCCAGTACTAAGTTACATAAATCTCTGTAAAACATACAACACAAATCCCCCAAGCTAACAGACACTTAGTTTCACGGATAGGCGCTTAGACTGTCAGCTGGCAATTGCACATTCACAATGAAGTGACAAAGATTTTACTTTCATCCTACACCCTACATTGTCACTCTACATCATCGACCCCTTTTTAAATGAATGGATTGGTCCTTCTCTGCTATCATGTTCTCAAATGTCAGAGTTCAGACACAGCTCTTTACTAGACTCACATAAATCCCAGTGGGTTAGATTATTGAGACGTAGCCCAGGATAATGGGCAATGTCTTATTATGTTGCTCCAGGAGTAGAATGGTGGGGAGATAAGAGAGGCAAAGTTTCCATCCTGGTGTCCTTGGTGTTCTGGGGAGGGACTAAACTGTGACAAAACTATACCTGTGTCTATGGGTATGTCTACACTGCAACTGTGGGCACGATTTGCAGCATGTGTTGGCGTACCCACACTAGCTGTACTCTAACTAGCAGGGCCGGCTCTAGGATTTTTGCCGCCCCAAGCAAAAAAAAATTGGCCGCCCCCCCCTTTTTTGTGTGCCCTGCCCTCAGCCCCGCCCCAACTCCACCCCTTCTGAACCCCTTCCCCAAATCCCCAGCCTCGCCTCCTCCCCCGGGGGTGCCGCATTCCCCCCCCCCCCCATTGCTTCCTGCGGGCCCCCCGCAACAACTGTTTCGTGCACGACAAGCCTGGGAGGGAAGGGGAAGAAGCGGAGTGGCAGAGGCGCGCTCAGGGGAGCAGGCGGAGCGGAGGTGAGCTGGGGCGGCGGGGGCACTTTTTCCCCATGCCCCGGAGTCGGCGCCTATGAGGGCCGGCGCCAGAATGCCACCCCTAGAAATGTGCTGCCCCAAGCACCTGCTTGTTTTGCTGGTGCCTGGAGCTGGCCCTGCTAACTAGCTTGCTAAAAATAGAAATGAGGATGCCATGGCATAAACTTCAGTGTAGGCTGTGCAAGTCTGCCTGATCTTCCTCAGTACATACATATTTGTGTGTCTACAAAACCTGCAAATCCCACCATGGCTGCAGTGTATATGTATCCACTGAGTACACTCCCTAATGTGTTGACATAAGACTGTCACTGGGCAAATTCAGGGGAGAGGGGGAGGAGGTGGAGTCAAGGCTCCACCTACTCCCTGCACTCTCTCATTCCATTCCTCACTGTGGATCTGTGGAGCCTGCTTCTTCCAGTGTGCAGAAAGGGGTGGTATGGACACAGCAGTGCAAGAATGTAAAGAGAGAGTGTCCTACCCCTCCTCTATTATCTTGGGCCAGCTCACAAGACAGGCCACATCCCAGTAGTAATAGTTGTAAACCTACTAACAATTAATTTGACTGCCATCATCTTTACCCCTCCTTTTGGGAGTAGGCAAAAGACCCCCACCACCACCACCACCACAAGCAAGGCAGCTGCAAAAGGGCAAATGACAATCTTTTCTTTAACAACTGGCTATAGGGTCAGAACCATCACTCACTGCTTTAGAACTGGTCCTACAAGATATAGAATACCATCAACTCCCATTCAAGCCAACAAGAGTTATGAGAACTCACCACCCAGCAGGAGGGGCTCAGTACCTTTAATACCTAATACCTTTAATAACTAGTATAATTTTAATTAACCACCAAAGCTATGGGCTCCATATGCTGTAACCAGTAGCCTGGCCCAGTCTGTTCCACACCTCCTCGCAATTCTACGGAAAAGCAAATTAATTCCCAAACATGAGTTAGTTCTAGATGTTCAACTAAGAGTTTTTACTGAAGCCCCTTTCCTGCCCCAAGTATATACTTCATGTCTTGTTGTAACATGGATCCTCTGATGTTTCAGTGAGATGTTAATGTAATGCTGGGTAGCTTTTACTGTTCTGAAACTTAAAGCCACCCATCTGGTACTCAACTTCATGCCAACTGTTAACCACTGAACTGATAGAGGCTTATAACAAAATGCTAATTCTGCTTTATTCTTTGTGTGAGAATGGTAGAATGAATATAGAGGCTATTAAAATCTGAAAATTATTCATGTCTGCCACTTCATCAACAGTGTCTCCTATAGTTAACTCAAATTGATGATTCAGATAGATAATGCCAAGCCAATATTTTCAGAAAATGTGTAAGGCGTTTGGCAGCTACTTTAGATTCCCTGCCCAGAGTAACAAAAGTTCCGTCAGAGACAAATCATATCAATCTCTCCTTCTAAGAATGTTCTATGGAATGATGATATCTGCGAGCTGTTAAAAACAACACCACCACCACCACCAAAATAGTTTCAGCATTAGAAGCAGCAAGCTCAACTAAATCCAGAGGGGGGGAAAATCTGTCTTGCTCTCCAATACCAATTCTTACGTTGCTAATTAAGAGTTTCTCCCCCCCCCCACCCGAGTGTTAGGCTCATCAATTAAAACTACAACTTTGTCTCTTGAGCAGCTCAGCCTCTAGTAACTTATTTCTTCTGCCCTTTTGCTCTTCTTTCTGGCTCTGTATAATTATATATGTGCATACTGAAAACTTTTCACATGTGCACTTTCATTTATCAGCTGCACTTTTTATTATTCAGGAATTCTGTTTTACCAATATACCCTAAAATTCTATGACAGAACAAACACTTGACTGGAAGTCTAGAGACCTGAGTTTCATTTTCAACTGCCTCAGTTTACCCCTTCTGTAGTGGGCTTTGCTTTGGGGCCAGCAGGCCTAATGCTCAGGCCGTGGCTGAAAAGTCTCTCTGAAAACTGAGGCGGCTCCTCTGGGCAGTCCGGGGGCCTGGTGGCCAAGCTACAGTTTGTGGCTGCCCTGAAGTCTTCTGAGATCTTTCAGGGGGCCGATGGAAGGGGGACCAGGTCCAGGCCCGGCCCAGGCCCCAAGGGGAGAGAGGCAAGGGGTAGCTCAGTCCCTTCTGGCTGCCACTCCAGATCAGCCTCCCCAGGGCCACTTTCTACCTTTCCTGTTTCCCTTCAGTCTCAGTAGTTCAAGGCTTCAGCTGGGGTGGGGAATGCTTCCCAGCTCACCTTCACAGTCCAATTGTCTCCCCTTAGTCAGGCGGAAGGGTGATCCCGGCCAATTCTTACTCACAATCCTGGTCCTTCCCCGTAGAGAGTGCTCCGCCTCAGTGGTTGCAGCCCGTCTACATTCTTGCAGCCCATCTCTCCTCCATGCTCACCCTCTCCACCCCCAGCCAGACTGCCAGAGCTCCCTTTTTTGTAGGTCCTCCATAGGGAGTATGCCTGGAAGTTGCTCAACAGTGGGGCCTTCCTGGCCAGTACTGTTTCCACCACTCGTTTTACCTTAGTGTGGGGTCTGTAAAACCAATCACACCTCCATAAAATGGGGATAATGATACTTACCTTCTTTGTAAAGTGCTTGGAGATCTACAGATGTAAACCACTATATAAGAAGGAGATATTATTAAATGCTAATTCTCCACCAACAATGTAGTTGGTGCTATATATAGATATATCTAGATATAGATATATAGATAGATAGATAGATAGATAGATAGATAGATAGATAGATAGATAGATAGATAGATAGATAGAGAGAGAGAGAGAGAGAGAGAGAGAGAGTCACTGCCCCAATGAGGTCTCAATTTAAAAGACAAGACAGGATGCACTGGAAGACGTATCAGAGGGAGTAAATAGGATTTGGGTTTTTAAAAGTTTTTTAATTTGTGTGTCATTTTGTACGTCACGGTACAACAATTTTTCTCATTTCAGTCTCAATGTGATAAGAAATGTTAGCACATGAATTCGCAGAATGAAGTAAATGACTCATGTCAAAAACAATTTGAATTTTCCAGCTGAGGTTAAGAGGCAGATTAGTGAATAGTGTTCCTGACTTATTTTTATCATAGTTTCATAGCATTTAAGGCCAACAGATCATTAGATCATCAAACCTGACCTCCTGTATATCAGAGGCTATTACATTTCACCCAGTAATTCCTGTATTGAGCCCAATAACTTAGGTTAGACTAAATAATTGCAGTCCTCAAAAGACTAAACTGCTGTGTGTCACAGGCAGAGCACAGAACAGACTGAAATATCACCAATGCCTGAGGCCCCCGCAGTGGCAGGCAATTGATTAGGTGAGATATGTTCAGAAGATCCTAGCAAGCAACGCATGCCTTATGCTGCAGGTGAAGGCAAAACATCCCAAGCCAATTTGATCTGTGGGGAAATTCCTTCCCAACCCCAAATCTGGCAATCAGTATGACCCTGAGCATGTGAACAAGACATCAGCCA